>NW_003852506.1:6967528-7004622 GCF_000181295.1 Otolemur garnettii
TGTCACATGAAAAGTGCTCTTTTCCATCAACTGCAATGATCTTTAATTTCTATTTCTAACATCTGCTTTGCAATGTTCTAGCAGTTTTTAAAACCGGAAATCTTAACCTTCTGGAAAAATCCTCCCTGATATGTTTTATTGCAATGTCCGTGTGTACACTTTTAATTCATAATAATTTATGAACAAAAAATATTGTCTAAGCACTGGAAGTTCCTGTCCCTGCTCGTGGGCCAGAGAGTTAATATTTGTGCAGATGCTGCAGGGAGGGGTTCCAGGGACAGCCGGGCCAGCTGGCCTCCCACGGAGGGTCTTTTCCCCATGGGAAGCTTTTCTTTCCTCCAGGCTGCAGTTGCCGCTGTCACTGCCACTGCCTTTGCTGCTGCCACCGTTGTCAATAACAATTTGGGCCTGAGTCTTAGCTCAGCTGCCTCCCTGAGGCTGGGAGGTGCCCAAGACTGCCCGAGGTGTGTGTGGTGGTTGACCAGGTTCAATGCTCAGTGGCTGTAACCGGGCCTGAGCCCTGCATGCACGGGCTGCTTCTCAGTGTCCCTTTTCTGCTCACACACATCCCTGTGGTCTAACTTACAAGAACATTAAAACAGGTGCCTGACCCTTTCTGTAGTTACCCTGTGCAACTACCGAGGTGATCACCCATGAACTTAACCATGCTCTTAGGCATAACAGAAATTATACTTTAAAATTAGAAATATTGATATATTACTATTGTTTCAAACAGATCATTTGGTAATTACTAATATACCACATTTATAACATTTCCTGTGGAACCATTGATATTCATACCGATGAATTCAATTAAATACTTAATAAGCTGCTTTGTAGTTAGAAATGTATTATAGAGAAATAGTTAATATTGAAAAGTGAAAGTCCATGGCCTACAGAATACACAGAGGGTGCCAAAAAAGTGCGCACATTTTAAGAGAGGAAAAAACTTATTAAAATGGTAATATTCAGTATATATCAATAACATCTGTTATCTTATATTTTCTACCTTGTATCTTTTGTAATTGCAGAAGTCAAACCTTAGTGTTATAATTTTGATACAGTTTTTTCTTTTCTTAAAATGTGCACACTTCTTTCTGGCATGCTCTGTATTATTTTCTCGATTAAACACTTACCTGTAGGGAGTTAAAGATATTTAACATATTTAAACTTAAGCTATTTTTTTCCATCTAGATGTCTGACCATGCCTTTAATAAATACTAAAAGAATTACATAAAGGTTTCCTTGAGCAAAAGGTGGAGAAACAGTCCCTCTATTGGCATTCTGGTAATGCTCAGCTTGAGCATAAATTGGGTCAGCTAGTCTAGAACAGTGCTTTCCAAACTGCATTAAAGAATCACGTTGGAAGCTCACTTTTAAAAAGACAAAGCCCTATATTCCACTCTCTGCCCCTCAGAATAGTTCTGACAGTGAATAGATATGGGGGAGACCCAGGGATTTGTGTAATAGGGATGCCAGGTGATTCCAGTTAAATGGTTATTACACCAGTGAATTCAGGCTTTTAATTCAGCATGGGAATTCTGGACCTTATCCCTTAGCAAAACCTCACCAAAAACTTAATGGATTGGTGGGTGGTGCCTATGGCTCAAAGGAGTAGGGCACCAGCCCCAAATGCTGGAGGTGGTGGGTTCAGGCCCAGTCTTGGCCAAAAAAAAAAAAAAAACTTAATGGACTGGGCCAACCAGGATGCATAAAAAATTTCCCACCTACTATTTTCTGGCTCTAACTAAAGGCATACTCCTTAGTCCTTATCTCCAGATATTTGTATTTCTATGGGCTCCCCCATCTTTCTAGGAGTGCAAGCTTATCTAGAAAAGTGGTTCTGCCAGTGGGTTCTGCTTTTGTAAGGAACACGTTTAAATTGGGTAATGGTGGAGAAGGAAACAAAGGGAAGGAAGAATGAGAACAAAGAAGAGAAGAAACTCAAAGGTTAGGAAGATTGGACGAAAACATTCAACTCATTACCGATTAATGTATTTATCACATGTCTACTTGTGCAGGTCTCAGGCCCAAAGAGTTAGAAATTTAAAAGACCAGTTCCTAGAAGAAGGTGCCACGAAGGGGATGAAGGGAACTCTGAAAGCGAAGCACTGTTATGTTGGCCTTGGCAAATGTTTAGTAACAGCTGTTTTCTGAGCAAGGTAGTTGGATTCGGTAGCTTAAGAATCATCTTGACTGACCTTTGAGTTTCCTACTAGGAATTTCCAGACTGATAGTTTCAGGATCAGTTGGACTATGGTTAAAATTTAGCATTTGGGTGTTCCACTCCAGGAAGTCTAGGAATCTGCTTCGCAGGCATCAAAAGTGTGCTGAGGCGTAAGCCTGTATCTGAGGGTGCAGGGGTGTGTCTCTGGGTTTGATTCCACACCTCAGGCACCAAAATGGAACTGAACTCAAGTGGATTTGGGTGCTCCAACGTCCCTCTGGAGCTCTGCTTTTCATTGTATGTGCACTTCAATAAATACATCCTTAAGACTAAAACAAAAACAAAAACAAAAACCTTGTAAAATAGCAGTTTGAGGCTGAAGAATATTGCTGGAGTGGAGGCTTCCTCTCCTTGCCAGGCTTTCCCTTCACAGCAGCTCTGCCTTTTCCTCCCCCACTCCCTCACTCTTTGTCCTCTTCCCTACCTTTCCCTTTCATAAAAGAATCAAAAGGAGAAAGCAGGTGAGACTGATGGCTTGAGGAGTCCGTCTAAGTGCTCTTTCCTGCACCGTGTCTCAGCTGTGCTCCAATACTGCGTGTCCCCATGATCCCTTAAAGCTACTAGAGCAGAGGTGAAGTTTTATTTCTTTGCCTTCATCCTGGCATATTTACTTTCAACAAATCAAATGTTTTCTGATTTAAGTAAAACACAAATAACTGTTATCATCTTCTAAATTCAGAACTTTGATTTGAACTTCCTCTTTAGTTTATGATTTCCAGCCAGTTAAATGTTTAATTGTTCTGAGCTTTGCTTTCTGTTGAAATGATTTATGACTTTTATTATTTTAGTGGGTTCTAGTAGCTAAAAAGAAAAAAAAAGAGGCTGAGGAATGAAACATTGCTATTCTTACGATAAGATGACTATTTTTGAACACTTCAAGAACTTTGTCTTGTGAGATGTTTTGAACAGTAATGATTCTTAGCTTTCTAGGCAAGCCACAGTTTAACTGTATTGCCCTATTTATTTATAATTGACTTTTAGATTAGTGGTAATTAGTGCCAATTTAAAAATGATAACTTGAAATTCTGTTATTGGATTTTACATATGCCTTTATACATAATCAAATTTATAGAATTATCTTTTGCTAGAGACTCAAAAGTTATCAGTCAATTATGATACTCTATTTAATAGGTTTTTGCCTTATTCCTGGAATTTCTTCATAATAACATACTTAGATTCATCTGAGATGTCTAGATACATGTACACATGTATACGAGAGTTAGAAACCACAGGATCTCACAGGTCTCACGAGAGTTAGAGACATTGGCACATGAGTTAGAGACATTGAAGATACAGGATCTCATTGTCAACAATGTTTACAAAAGTCCACATGATGTTTATTAAATAGAATTTTTTGCACCTTTGATTCAATATTGGGGGTTCTTTGAAGTCGATACTAAAGGATTTGGTCTAACAGGCAGTTCCACTCTTCCTAAGAAAAAGGCTGGATATTGTCAAAATTCTTTAGAATTTTCTGAGTCTTAACATTGTGTGCAGAGCAACCCAGAGTGTTTCCAGAAGGCAAAGACATAGAGCTTTGAGAAAAGTGTCTAGGTAGTTCATGGAAAAACAACAAGAACACCAATACTGAGGAAAAGAAAGGGTGAGGGCCTCCATCAACTAGCAGAGAAATAACCTATTTAATTAAGTGATGCATGCTTTTATTCTTTTTAATTTCAGGTTTATATGAGGGTATATATGATTAGGTTACATTGTTTGTGTTTACAAGGTAAAGTCTGAAGTCTGTGCTGTCGTTAAGTCCTTCACCCCGAACTGTGCCATACAACCCTACATTGATAGGTGGGAACGTAGACACCCCCTTTCCTCTCTGCCCTCTTCTTAAACTGAATTGTGTTTTTCTCTCATGTGAGCCTGCAGTTGTTGGTCTACTATTTTCAGGTTGGTACTGAGTACATGGGATGCTTGCTTTTTCATTCTTGAGATATTTTACTTAGGGAAATGTTCTGCAAATCTATCCAGGTAAATGCAAAAGATGCAAAGTTTTCATCTTTTTTATGGCTGAGTAGAATTCTGTGGTATACATGTATCACAGAATCCACTCATGGGTTGATGGGCACTTGGGTTGTTCCCACATCTTTGCAATTGTGAATTGAGCTGCTATAAACATTTGAGTGCAAATGTCCTATGGTAAATGATTTTTTTTTTCTTCTGGATAGAGACCTAGTGATGGGATTGTGGGATCAAATGGGAGGTCTGCTTTTAGTTCTTTGAGGATTCTTCATACTTCTTTACAAAAAGGCTATACTATTTTTATTCTTAATAATTATAATAAATTACTTTGACAGTTGCTTAAATTATTTTATTTTTGATAAAAGACTTATTTACTCACAGCTAAATGTAAAGACCTTCCACATCATGGGTCCTCTGGGTCCTATCAGTTTAAGTAAACTTAACCCATACATAGGATCTATTTGTTTCTCCACTGTGTGCAGGCACAGCTGATAGTCCCAGGGCAAAGCGACGCTGTTATCCATTATCCTTCTCTTTGCACCTCTCCAACCTCCTCTTTCTTCCAGTCTGTTGAATATTTACTTGGTGACTATGTTCCCTGGGTGACTCCTGACACTTCTGCCTGCCTATTCTCTCCTTACAGCAGAGATGATGAAGACATGGGAATCTTGCCCCACTTGAGAGGCCCTTCTAGCTTTATTAAGTCCATGCTTAAAGTCGTTTTGACACTGCAAAGAATACTGACAATAGTTATATAATAACAACAATAATAATTAAATTCTACATGTTTCAAATACTAGATTCTTAACTCTGGAAGGGACTGTACAATCACATAGCTCAGTTGGCAAGCTGAGATACGCACTTCTTTTCAGCATTCCTATAATAATATCGTCTCACTTATGTTTGAACATCTCTAGTGTGGGGGATTTGTAGCTCCCCAAAATTCTATTAGAAATGTCTTTCTTTTTCTTTTTTCTGAGCTCAAATTTATTTTTCTTTTATGTCTATCTATTGGTTTTACCAATAGGTAGAACATGTGTGCATGTTTGTGTGTGTGCATGTGTGTCTCTGTGTTGGAGGTAATATTGAGCAGTTCTAATTCCTTCCTTTGCTCAGCCCTTGAAATACTTGATGACATAAATCCTCCTCGGTGTGAGCTTTCTCTTCTCCAGGCTAAATATTTTTGAGTTCCTTCAGTTATTCATTACATTACACTGACATGGCTCAGGTTTCTAATAATTTCACATACATCATTTCAATTTATTCTCAAAGTAGCCTTGTGAAATAGATAAGAATTTGCAAAACTCTGTGTTGGTGAGGATGAGACTGAGGCACTAAGATTTGTTTGGAAGAGAAGTAAAATAATACCCACCTGTTTTTGATAACTTTCTCATTGCCATCTGTATAAAAAAAATTAACCATTTTAAGAAAGGAACAGTTTTATTTTGTTGAGATCAGAAAATGACATTGAAATTTTAATTTTCAGAAGTGTTAATGTTTAATCAAGTATTTAAATTTTAAAAGTTTCTTAGTTTCATTAAGCTAATGAATCTTAAGACGTGGACATGGATCAAGCTATCAATTTTATTCAAGAAACATGTTTTGATTGGATTTTTATACTGCTAGAAAAATTTCTAGGCTCAAGTTTAAAAACATACATGCCATTTCCTTAAATAAAATTATCTGTCTTTGCTGTATGTTATTTTTATACACCCTTGATTTGCACTGCCTCTTTTCTTTTGTGTTGGGAGTTCTACAGATTTAATTAATGAACTCAGAAGTTTCCAGTTACTTATACATGATGAAATAGAGAGAGATTTCTGCTGGTCTCTTTTTAAATAGAAGGTACACTTTCTCATGGGAAAAATACTTCTACCTGAGAGGTACGATTTCATTTTGTAAACTCTACCTTCTAAATGTTACTTTTCATGCTGTAATGAATTCAAGAGGAAACTCTACCCTTTCCTCTAAATGACTCATGATGTAATGCCTTTACAGATTAAAAGCACAATTTGACTAATGGGCCTCATTCTGACTTGTAAGGTTTTATACATTTCATCACGTTCACCCTCTTGAACACACCACACACTACATAACTTGTTCTAAAAATAGAATGTATGAAAAGAGTTGACTCAAAATGAGAGGCCTCATTCTAATCAAGTTCTTAGTTTGGGATTTAACCATTATTAAAGCTAATTACAATGTCACATCGATATATTATGAATAGGTGGAGTGTAACAAATGTGAGTTTTTGACAATATTATGAAGTTGTTTAAAGTAAATATTATCTGTATGAACTGTTAGATTTGAGACAGTAAAATCATAAACCTAGTGTCAAAATAAGCTCATTTACAAAAATATCTATTTTCCCTTATGTTATTTTGATTTTCAAATGACTAACAATTCATGTTTGTTTTGATAATAAAGAAATCTGTTTAGTTAGCTGATCACACATTTTGACTTAATTGAAACTTAATATTCCTAAATAAAAAAATGAATAAGAAAATAATAAAACATTAGGAAATAAGGCTGGGAAGATGAAGGCAAGAAGATACTTCAAAATTGTAGAGGAAAATGATGTGATACATTTGATTATAAGTATTTAATGGCATTAATTTTTCAACTTAATGATTACCCATGACTAGGAAAAACAAGCCAGCAAACACTTGAAAATTATTAATTAAGGCATTAATATCCTTACCCCTGTAGTTTATTAAGTTTTTTAGGTAGCATATTCTATTTCTGCATTCACTTGTTTTTTTCTTTATTTCTTCTGAGACAGAGTTTCACTTTCTCACCATCAGTAGAGTGCTGTGGCATTATAGCTCACTGTGCTGTGGCATCATGGTTCACAGCAACCTTAGACTCCTGGGTTCAAGCAATCTTCTTATCTCAGCCCCCCAAGTAGCTGGGACTACAGGCACCTGCCACAACACCCAGCTATTTTTTTTTTAGAGATGGAGTTTCTCTCTTGCTCAGGCTGGTCTCAAACTTGTGAGCTCAGGCAATCTGCCCGCCTTGGCCTCCCAGAGTGTTAGGATTACAGGAGTGAGCCACCACACCCTGGCCTATATTCACTTGTTAAACGCACTTCTTCTTCTTCTTCTTTTTTAAATTAAATCATAAACACATAGATCATGTATACATTAAGGCATTTATGGGGTACAATGTGCTGATTTCATATAGAATTAGGAATGCTTACATCGCACTGGTTAATATAGACCTCATCTCATTTACTTAGTTATTGTGTTAGGGCATTTATACTCTATACTTAATAGATCCAATATGTACCCTTGCAATATGCACCATAGGTGTGATCCTATCACCTTAAGCGCACTTTTGATTAAGCATAAAGCTTTGCATATGGAGGTATTGAAGGTGTTTTCTCCATTTTGTGCAAGTTGCTGAAGAATTCCTTCAGAGACTCTGAAACTTCTGAAACATTTGAACAAAGGTGTCAGGTTGACTTTCGGATATGGGGGAGCAAAGGAAGAAGTCCAGTCTGCTGGTCGTCACCAGACAAGATGACATCACCCAAACAGCAACAGATACAGTCTCATAAAATCTCAAAGGATGTTTGTAAAAGCAACACTCCATACTCTATTAAAATAGTCAAAGAAAGACTATAGATTTAGGTGTCTATTTTTTTTTTTTTTTTTTTTTTTTTTGCCAAGCCTCTCTAGAGCCAGCCTAAGGGAAGCCAGATCTATAGGTATAATGATTTTACTCTTGCCCTAAGACATGATCATTGTGTTCTTTCTGTCTTCCATATTCTTACCTGCTCCTTTTTATTTCTTCTGAGAATTTTATTAATAGAATTTGTCTTTTTAATTATTGTACTTAGCATAATTCATCTATACTTAAGTTTCCACAAATAGGCACAAGTGAAGGCATGGGAATGATATATAGTTAATAAAATGCAACACTAATAGCATTTTGTCCTAGAATTTTCCTAGTCATAGCTAATATCAAGCAGTTTCCATTTATATTGAACGGAAATTTTTGTATCAGAATTAGAAGAGATGATGACCTAGATGTTCTATACAAGGGGACATGGTAGGGATGTTCCCACTTCCCCTTAATATATTTGGAAAATGATTTCTATTTATCAGAAAGGCTTTGGAAATTTCTGTGAAAATGTGATAATTTCAGAATATTAATTGCTTATTAGTAGACTATTCTCAGTTGAAACAATAGAAAGCTCCAGGAAACCTGTTTTATGAAAAGGGAAAACCCCACCTGTTCCCTCCCTCTTTATAGATCCTTGGGAAGGGCGGGGACAGGAAGAGGAATGACAGGTATTCACTGTATTCACGCGAATGGAATATAAAACTGAACACACTGTTCACATCCGAGCATGAGTGTTAACAATTCCATTATATGCTGACCCTTCTAGAAAGAGATCAGAGAACTCTTTACAGTGTTACTTGGACTCAAAGGCAAACAACTTCTCATTTCAGGACACAGACTTTCTGTATATAAGGCTTATCCCAGAAAGTCACAGTAGAAAAAAGAAAAAGTAATACAGAATGCAAAGGAGGTCAAACCAGGAATCTGACAAAAGGAAATGAATTGTCAAGGAGCCAATGACAATGGTCTCATGACACATGAGTATCTACCTTCCACCTGTGCCTCTTGCAATGTCGCTGCTATATGTATCTCAAACAGCGAATTCACATGCATTGAAAGGTGGTCCTTAGCCTCAATTATCTTATGCCCTGAGACATTTGTAAAACCATCCCTACCAACTGAAGGACAATTTGGAATACTAAGCTCCCGGGCTGTCTTGTGAAGTACACTATGCTCAGAATCCACAGCATGTTAGTACAACCGTTGTTTATTAACTTTGAACAAGTTATATTTCTTTCTTTGCTGGATTCTTATTTGTAAAATGGAGATAAATACTGAGATAATATATGACAAAGTACTTCATGAAATCAAGCTTTACCTGGTATTACCAATTTGAGGGATAAAACAACTAAAAAAAAATTGTCATCAAATCTAGTTTGCTTATCCAGTGAAAGGAAACAGAAATATGATTGGTTCATTTGGGGAGCTCATAGGCCACATCCCATGATGAAAATTGTGTAGGCGGTTGTCATTAACAACAGTTACAAAGTCTCACTTTACCAATACTTTTTTGATAAGGAAAACTTCATTTTCCAATTTAAGTTAAATTAATCATGCTGTACCTACACTTATCAATTTAATATTTAAATTTTTTCAATTCAAGATTCTTTCTTACCCCATCTCTTGGAAGTAATTTTGGTCCCAGGATAGGCTTTGGCTTTCAAGATATTTGCTTCTGTTATAAATTTATATTAATAAAAATCTACCCTGTAGCTTCATTGTTGCAGATGATGTTGAAGTCCAGACTTCATTCTTCCCACCTAGGATTGTAAAAGAGAAATACCTTACTGTTACTGAACAGTTAGATAAAGCATTTAGTAAATTAAAATGCTTATGATAAATAATTAAGCATAAACTTCCTCAAAGGGTAGATAATTTACCCTTTATAGGCCCACCTAATCTCTGAGCCAAGAGCACAGTGAAGCCTGACTCTGAGAGCCTCCAGCAGTTAATGCCCTGAGCTGGATCCGACCTGGGCAGAGAGGTTCACAAGTCCACAGAAGGAGACTCTGTGGCAGCTCTGTTGTTTCTGTAGACATGATGGAAGGGAGGTGTAAGTATGGTGGTAGAGACAGCAGGGACAGTAAAAGGAGAGGGGAGCAATAGGAGGGTAGGACAAGATGGTGGTGGCAGTAGGGGAAACTCACTTCTGTTGATGCCCAAGTCATTCAGGAGAATGGTCCCTCCATGATCTGGGAGACCCAAATCAAGATTGAAAGGTAGAAAATATTTCAAGTAATTCAACTGCAAACAGAGCAGTGCATTTTGCCCTTCAGTCGACACTTGGAAAGGATGGGAGACATATTTAGTTGTCACAACTGGAATGAAGAAGGGGGCTACTACTATCTAGTGGGGGAGAGGGAACAGATGCTTCTGTATGTGCTGCCATGTGCAGGACAGACGCCACAGCAAAGAATCACACGACCTAAAGTGTCAATGATGCTGAGGGAGAGAGGCCTTGACTTAGTAGAGATATTTTCAAGTATTAAGTATCTACCTGGTAGGGTAGAAGGGATTTGAAATATAGAATAACATTTTTTTAAATTATGTCAGGCAGGAAAATGCCTATTGCATTAATACAATTCTATGCAAACTCAAGAGGTCAATTCAGGTGATGCATAGATCGTGTTTTAAAGTCAATTAAGGTAAAATCATAGTCCGTGGTCAGAATTATTTCTAATTTTTACCTTCTCAAGCTATCAAGATATCTTTCAATTTTGGCCGCTTATCAGCATTACCTATTGAAATTTAAGAATAGTCCTAGAAATTCTGATTTGGTAGTTTAGGTGTGGAGTGAAAACACACCTTTTTAAAGGTCTAGACAAGATCCTGATGCACAATCAGACAAGAAAACCACTGTGTCAGAGTTGCATTAAGAAAGCTGACTTGGTTTAAATCACCTTCTCACTCACGCTGTCCTGCTCACAAGCTGATTATTTATGGTCATGGAAATGTAGAAACATACAGCACTGCCCTGAATTCTGTAACTTATGCAGAGCCTACATTGAAAGAGCTACAGTGGTTTGGGGATATAAAGATAGACTAGCCTACAAAACATTTTCTCTTTCTGGCTTTTAAAAGTAAATGTAAAAGTGTGTGGCACATTCAGACTTGATGAGCTATTCAGACTCTCTACTTATTATTTTTTTAAAAAGTTATCCCTTTGATTTCCCCTTTTGGCCTCTTGGCCTCCTTATAACCTCCCCTCCACCAATAAGCATCATCTGAATAAAGTTACTGATGAGGAAACAGGGCACAGAGATGAAGTTCTCAAGATTACACAGGAAATCAGGGGCAAGTTGAGATCACATTTCCAGCAAATAATCTAGAAATCCCACCTAAGTAGTTTATCCGGAGTTCTGTAAGAGCAGCTCTGTGCCAAAGCAGGTTTCGGATGAAGGGGCCTACAAGCTGGTTTGCCCATTTCAAGAAAACACACACAGAGACGCACATTCACACACTGACACCTGCCCACTCCTCTCCCCACACACAGGGATTTAACTTTGTAATTTTGGATTCTTTCCATTGCTTATTCTCTCTCGATTTCAACAGAATGTTCAAGACATTATCTGGGAAGATTTAAATAAACCCAAGACAAACTATTAAACCTAAATTATGTTTTTTCTTAAATCTATTCTAGAGATGGTTTTTTTTTTTTTTCCAGAAAATACTGATACCTTAGTTTTATCACTACCAAGAAATAATTGATGGACATCTTTGTTTTTTAAAAAGACTATTTTCAGCTTTGCTGTTAAACCCCCTGTAAGCACAGTGTAGGTCATTTCAAGGCCTCCTCATTTGCATGCAACAAATGACTAAACATGATTAATGAAGCTCTCTGAGAACTTTTGATAACATTTCTATTGGGAAATGTAAATATGGAAACTGCTATCATTTCTGTTTGTAAAAACCGTTGCCATAAAAAGAGAGAAGAACATGATTAAGCCCCTTAAAAGCTTTACCTTTACCTTGAAAAGTGAAAATGGAATAAAAAGGTAAGTCAGTATAAACATTACATGTTCCAAATGAATTTCGCCACATGATAATAGAAGAGGGAAATGGAGTTCTGGGAAATAAGTGACGGAGAGGAAAGGAATTTAAACCATACTTATTTTGTGTTATCTAAAAAGAATGTCATCTTGTTACTCTGGAAAAATGGTAGCTGATAAATATGGTTTACTGTCAGAAGCCAAAGGCAGTTGGCACTTGTGATTGTCTACATCAGTGGTTCTCAACTTTCCTAAGGCTGCGGCCCTTTAATACAGTTCCTGTGTTCATGACCCACAGATTGAGAACCACTGATGTAAATGTTTCCCAATTGCTCTTTACTTTAGGGCTTGTGGACAAGCAGGTAGTCCAGAGGGTGAAGAATCACGGTGCATGTGTTAAGAGACCTAAGTTCTTCTCCCTTCACTACCTCACTAGCTGGCTGTGTGAGTCTGCACAGACTGTGAACCTCCAGGTCTCAGTTTCCATATGGCATAGAACAAGAGGAAGCTCCCAAGATGGGATCGCTGAGACAGTGGTATGCCCCACAATCTCCCGAGGTCACCCTTCTTCATCCATAAAAGGTCAGGATGATAACACCAGAAAAATGGTGGTGAGGATCAAATGAGCTGTCATATGCAAAATGGAACATCGAGTAGATACTCTGTGTCGGTTTGTGTACCTGTGTGTGCCTTGTGAATGTGTAAATTTCTTTATTTCTTCATTTCTTTATCATGATTCGAAAGAGCTCTAAAGGAAGTTTCAAAACATCATGTTTAAATATAAGTAATTATTTAAATATTCTTTGATACGCCAGTTAAGAACAAATTCCAGAAGGCTAAGAGCAAGGGTATAAAGGTGTCAGCCCTGGTACAAGCCTGAAGGTGATAACAATCTAAGGAAAGATGAGTTTTATATCCTCCTGGCAGTGAGTCCCTGGAGTCTGCAGCCCTCTCCAGAGAACATAGTCTGTCCTATTTTTGCTTCTAAACCAGTCAGGACTGCGTATCCATGGATAGTATTCTCGTGAGGCTTCTGGCAGTCTGTGTGTTTAGGCTTAGTTGACTGTAGAGGGAAGAAGACCAAGTACCTTGTACCTGTCATTCCTTGTATTGAAAGGTGATTGCTGCATCCCTCAACTTGCCACTCAAATGCTGCATAAGCAATACCCTCCCAAACTACCTGTTTAAGACAAGACGGTAGTTTTAAAGATCTGTGTGCAGTCTGGGGTTAGCTGTTTTCAGCATGGTGGGCAGCTCAGCTTCAGGTTTGGGTCAGCTGGGCTTGTCTGGGGGTGGCTTTGCTGTGTGTTTGTCTGAGGGAGCAGCAGCTATCCAGAGGCAGCTCTTCAAACAGTGATGACTGAGGTGCAAGAAGAAAAGCCAATGATGGCTGCGACATTCCCTCTATTGGTCAAAAAGTCACATGGCCAAATCCAGTGTCTAGGGTGTAGAGGAGGTGAGGGGTGGAGGAGTGACTAGCTCTGAGGCATATTCTACCACAGCCTAAGTGTAGACAGTGGAACCACCACAACTGACCACCTCTTGCATTGACCACCTCCTCAAGTTGACCTAATTTCCATACACTGGACATGCACCACATGTACATATCAGTACACTAGGCCTAGTTCCTTACTTTGACCTCCTCCATATGTTGACCAGTTTTGGTGGACAGTGTACAGAGGTTCTGTATCTCCTACTGGCACTGTAACAAATGATAGCTAATGGTTTAAAGCTGCACAGATTTTATTTTCTTACTTTTCTAGAGGCACCAAATCCAAAGATGGTCTCACTGAGTTAAAATCAAGGTTCAGTAAGAATTGGTTCTTTCCGAAAGATGTAGGAGAGAATGTGTTTATCAACTTTCTCAGCTTTTAGTAACCACCCACATTTTCTGGCTCATGGCCCCTTCCTTTATTTTGGAAATCCACAGCATAACATCTTCAAACCCTTCTCCCACTCTGCAGTCTGCTTGCCTCATCACATCTCCCACTAACACATTCAATCCTCCTGCCTCCCTCTTATGAGAACATTTGTGATTACATTGAGCCCACCTGGGTTGTCCTGGGTAATCTTTATCTCAGTTTAATCGTCATATCTGCAAGGAATCTTTTGACCTTTAAAGGAACGTATTCACAGGTTTGGAGGATTAGGATGTGGACATCTGTAAGGGAGCCATTCCTTTTTTTCCTTGGAAAAGATGGTTTTATTCCATAAAGACCTCCCTTCTCTTTCAAGGGAGCCGTTTTTTAGCTTACTGTACTAAAACACAGCAACCAGTTGGATACCACACCCTTGACTGGGTCTGGCCTGACGCCAGCATGACTCTTTTACAAATGAAGCTCTGTCAGGTCTGAACTCTGCTAAGTAGGGGGGACATGGAAGAGTGCTCTCAATAGTCTTCCTTCTTCATATTTAATTGACTGAACAATGTCAGTTGCTACATTGGGAATAGAAATTGGCTTTGGAGTATGTTTAAATAAAATGGGTTAAAACTCCCCTCTATTACCTTTCAATAATCTGAGTCTGTAAGTTGTGCATGTCTCCAAATAAATTTTAATTCTGTCTCTATATAGGCATGCAGTGATTTACTCTTCAATAACTTTTATGTAGTTTACATATTTATATATTTTATACATACATTTTACATATCCTTAAAAATATTTTTTATCTTTTAGACATTACTTCATATTCTATGTGTTGTATATTTTATGCTGTTATACATGTATTTTAGAATGTCTATTGATATATTATGAATCAAATACACACAAAAATACGTATTCATTCCAAATTTATGTCTTTCGTGCTTGAATCCAGGTATCTGACTTTAATCAGCAATATTGCTGGCTTCAAGGCCAAATAAAAATATAGAAGCAAATCTCTAAAAACATTTTATTTGAAAAACAGAACTGAAGTTTGGGGCACAGACTGAGGAGGTAGTTGCTATGTCTGAAGAGCAAAGAGGATGCTGAGGGTTTTATCAGAAAGAGAAATGTTTTGAAAGAAAACTCATGAGTAATCGGAAAGCTTTTGGGGGGCCAGCAAGCTCTGATTGGTGAGTGATGGTGAAGGTAAAACTAGTCTGAGAGTCACAGCAGTTCCTCGGTAAAACTGGCTGCAGCGGGTCCTTCTGGCCGCGGGCCTGCCGTGGAGTCCCTAGGCAGCACTTTGTGCCCTCACTGCTTTTCTCTCCTTCAGTCTCTCCATTTAGTTGGGTATGAAAAACAATTTATAACCTTACTATCAATTTTTATATCTTTTTTTGATTGAGATTTCTCTCTGAAAATATTGCATGCAGATGAACTATTCTGAAGTTAGGACTAATTGTCCCTCAGTGCCAGTATGGACCTGTCCCAGTGGTCTCTTGTCCCAAGTTGGGGAGAAAGTAAGAGCAAGAAAGAGGCCGGGGTGGGGGGGGGACAGAAAGAAAAAAGGAAAAAAGAATGTTACTTGGAGCAGTTTTGCCTGGAGTTTAACATGAGTTCTGTCTTACTAGCTCCATGGACATCAGCAATCACCTGAAGCCCTGGCTGGCTAACGTTCTGTTGAGAGATCTGGCTTCACGAAGATTACAATCACATACTCTCAAGACCATAACAGAAAAAAATAACTAGCTTTGTCCATCAAATTTTGTAGAATTAAATATTCGCAACATGACATAGTGAGATCATGCTAAATTAAGTGATAAGCTAAACCTTCATGTTTAAATCATTAAAAATGATAAATAAATGACAACCCACTGAGATTGGCTGCCCATCATTTTTTATGTCCTACTTTAGACAAGACACAGCCCCTTCACATATTGTGGTGTGCACACGAGGTAAACGCCAGGAGTCTGTGGGGCACACATGGTTCAGATATCCTAGATAACTCATAGCTCAGGATTTTGCCAAGAGAGAAGAAAGGCAAAACCACCAAAACCCTAATGTAATTATTTCTCCACTTATGAATTAAGTTTCTGCCTAGTTATGTTGAAAGTAAATCACCTTTTATTGTGGCTATGAAGGACAAACACGTACTAACTATTGGGAAAGTCCTTGAGGTGTCCCTGGTATCCAGATGGAGCGATTTGATCCAAAAGGGAATATAAATACAGATGTTCTGAGTTTGCATATTAGTCTGCAGATAGATTTTTTTGATACATTTGTCTTTTTTAAATGAGAGACTCAATAGAGGTCATTATTAGAGGTTGTTGTTTGGGTTAGAAGCCCAAAACTCCTGAAGTCTGTTCTCAGGCTCAAATTTATATAAACATCTCTAGATACGATGGGAGCTTATGCAGAGTAACATTTGCTGGTGGTCTGAGACTATTTCCGTAGCCATGCTTATAAATACTTCAGACAAAAGTGATGGATTCAGCACTAATTAGGTCTATTTGGATACAAATTGATTAGTGGAGGGTACCAGAAAGTTCTCAGAAGGGAAGTTTGGAGAACACGGTTTGGAAGAGGTACCAGGCAGATTTTAGGAAATTTAGATAGAAATAATTATTTAATAATTATCAGAGCATTGCAGCTGAAATAATTTTGAGTTGTGCTTCTCCCTGAACTTCTGTTATTCTGTAAATTCCAGACTCCCAGGAGACTGATCAGTTTAGCTTGGTATGCACATCCACAGTTGTCTAGCAGGCTGAGCCCCATTATTGGCCCATTATGACAGGTTAGGATGGGAATGCGTGCATATGGCAACTTGTTGCAAAGAAATCACGGCCTTGAGATCAAAGAGGGAAAAGATCTACATGTGGGCATAATCTAAAATTATATCCCTATAAGCATTCCATCAGATTTGAAAATACAGGAAATGTAGATACCTAAAATAAGGGGTTAAATACTGGAGTTGATGGCTTTATTAATAGCAAACTAAGGAGTGCCAAAATTATTAATACAATTACGTCCTCTAAAATTTGAGCATCTCCCTTGAACCTGGAAATGTCTCTAGAGACTATGCAGCCAAGGAATTAGGAAGTTTCCCAAGGAGAAGGGGATCTTTGACATGCTCAGATAGCAGGAATGTGTTTCCAAGTGTGTTTTACTTTTGAAGGTCTCACTCTGAAGGCCTCTGTTCTGACTCACCGTGGTGGGTATGTTTGATAGTACACACGTTGAGAGCACTGTAGCAGCTTTTTGTGCATAGGTCTTTCAGTGAAAGGATAAATGTCTCAGAGGCCAGAGCACAGTAATTTATCTCCAGATAGTCCAATGGAATTAGAGCTCCGGAAATGCAGATCTGAGCCCAGAGCCAGCTACCGAGACTTTTTTGAAGTATAACTTTAGTTGGCTAAATTTTTGGTGGAGAATATGGCATAAGAAAAAAGGGTTATGGTTGTATAACAATGATTATCTTTGGTTTCAAAACATTTACATACAAAATGATATTCAAGGGCATGTAATCACTATGAAATTATAGAGTGTAACTTTCCAATCAAGCTGTATATAATCATCAAAAGAAAGGAAGGAGTAAGTTGGTTTGGTTTAGAGCTGTGAGCCATGCTTATAGTGAACTCCAAATTTATAGTCAAATCACTAAACTTTTGTGTGCCTCAGTTTCTTCAGCTGCAAAAAAGAGTATTTCACTAGTCTCTCTCTCTCATGTTTTTTAAGAACAGGTTGTTATAAAAAGTCATGCAAGTATTTAGGGGCTGCTTGTAGTCTACAAATTAAGGTATATTGTTTTCTTTGATACAAGGTGATTTTTTAATTATACTACCTTATAACTGGCTTCTTATAATTTATGTGGTATCTGACATAGGGTCTTGTTAAGATATTTTAATAAAATAAAAAGAACAACAATAAGTATTTATGAGTTTTATTGTTCTGTGTCAGATGCTGGGATGAGAATTTTATGTCCATTATTTTATTTACTTCTAAAAGCAACTTCAGTCTGCTGAGGATTTAATATGACCTCCAATTTTAGAGACGGGGAAACCAGGGCTTGGAGAATTTGGAAAAGATGGTTGTCTAGTTTGTAAGTAGCAGATGCATCTCTCTTCCGACCCTAGCATGTATTCCCTGGGCCACTGGTATGGCCAAGAATTGTCTACCTCAAAGTTCCTATAACTCTCAGCACCTCAGAATGTAACCATATATGGAAGTAAGTATGTATGTCTTTAAAGAGATAATTAAGTGCACATGAAGTCATCAGGGTGGGTCTTAATCCAAAGTGACTGGTGTCCTTATAAAAAGAGAAAATTTGGACAGGGATGGGTACAGAGAGAGGACCACGTGAAGACACAGGGGAAGGTAACCATCCACCTGCTGAGGAGAGAAGCCTCAGAAGAAACTGACTTCGATCACAGACTTCTAGCCAACAAAACTGTGACCAGTTAGCCAAATGAATTATTGTTTATAACAGTCTGTGACCTGTTAGGATGGACATCAGAGTAGACCCATACAGCCACCATCACAGCTTGTCAATTTGTCACAAAGGAAAGATGTCCAGACTGCTAATCTATAGCTGGCCTGAGAAAATCAGTAGGTTAAAGACACATAATCTCAGCTCTCATACCAGCTGTTTTCAAAGTCATCTAACTATAGAAACTGTGTCTTTCTTGTGGTATTTTTTTTTTTGTGTGTGTGTGTGTGTGTGCACATGTGAAATAAAGTTTGTTGAGAAAGAGAAAGCTAGGCTTATAGACCAAGAACAACATACAGGTTTACAGAGCAAGATATGGTCGACATAGGCAATGAATGGGCCCCCTTGTCACAACAAACAATGCCCCTGTGGTGTATTATCTTACTGATCAGCAAATGTTCACTCTCCATGTCTCCAGGGAGGAACATATCTCCCTGCCCCACTGATGTTTCTTTGGTTACATAACCTGCTTTAGCCCATGAGGTATTGAAAAATGGGAGGCAATTGTTTGCACACTAGCCTTGGCTTTCTTGCCCTTGAACTTTGGGCCTCAGAACAAACACTTGTAGAGCTAAATGTGTTTGCTTGAAGCAGGAGTCTAGCCTGGCTCAGCCAAGTTGCACCTGACTCACAGACCTATAAGATAATTTTTGTTCTAAACTATGGATATTTGAGGTAGATTTTCATGTGTGTGCAGTATTTTTGTGACAACAGCTGGTGCATATGTTATTATTTTATTCTATGCTGTCTATTAACATATTACATCTGAGTCAGATTGTGTGACACAAGTCTTTATGGTCAATTTGGGAAAAATTTTGACACTAAGCATCCTTCAAATATTTCTCATCTCCTAGAGCTCACTTTCAGGGATGAATTCCACTAAGTTTAAAGGCTGACTGGTCATCTGGAGTATTTTCCTAAAGAGAAGCTTGGATAGAAGAGCAACTTCTAAAGAGCAAGGCAGCAAATGTCCTATTGTCATTGTCAAGCTACGTAAATGGGATAGAACTTGCCAGAGCAAAAACGCCTTGAAGAGGGAGGAAAATAGACAGTGGAGAGACCAGAAAGAGCAAACAAGCAAGGTACAAACATCTTTTGATGAGGATCAACTTTGGTCCTGTTCCAACATGATCCCAAACTGAGAATAACCAAGTCGTCATCAACAGAAAAATAGATGAATAAATTGGGGTACATTTACATAATGGGATACTTTACAGCACTTGTTCTGGATTGAATTGTGTCCCCCATCCCAAGTCAAGTGTTGAAGTCCTGATCCCAGCCCCATAGAAACTTTAGAGGTTGTTCTTCTACCCAAGCTTCTCTTTAGAAAAATACTACAGATAACCAGTTACCTTCTTTGGAAACAGAGTCACTGCAGACATAATCAGTTAAGTCATGATGGAGTGAGGTATGACCTTAATTCGATATGATTGGTGTCTTTATTTTAAAAATGCCACGTGAGAAGAGAGGAATGCACACAGGAAGAATGCCGGGAACGTGAAGGCAGAGAACAGAGGGAGGCACCTGGAAGGGAAGAAATGCCCCAATTGGCCAGCAAATCAAGAGAGAGGCCTGAACAGCCCCGAGACAATGCCCACCTTGCTGCCCTTTATTTCAAACCTTTCTTTGGCCACCCAACTTTCAGTGCTTTGTGAAAGCTGCCCGGGACACCGATACAGCAATGGATACAGCACCGATACAGCAATTGCCCGGGACACCGATACAGCAATGGATACAGCACCGATACAGCAATTGCTCTCTATTGCCGGCAATGACATGGGCGATTCTGTTGATTGTATTTTTGAGTGGATGAATCTAGATTCTAAGTAATGCTATGATCTTATTTGTATACATTTCATACACAATGAAAATTAATTTATGGGGGTTTCCTTTAGGATAAAGGGATTACTACCTAGGCTATGAGAAGACATTGGGAATACTGTCATATTCTGTTTCTTATCTGTGTGGTGGTTACATATGTGTGTTTATTTGCTTTGAAATGGTTTGTTGAGCTGTTTCCTTATGATTTCTGTATTTGTTTTTATTCATGCTTTCCATCAATACAGATGTTTATTTTAAAAATATTGGCAGGGAGATGTAGTGGGAGGAAGAGATTGAAGCTAGAGGGTTTCAAAGCAATCCTTGAGATGTAAGCACCTGAGGGCTGACTCTGAGCACAGTGGGGGTTTGGCTTAGACAGGAGGGGAGATGCTGCACCAGACCCAAGACCGTAGAAAAGAGTTTGGGAAAGTCGTTCAGTTTCCACTTTATCACAGTTCTCTTTTTCCTTTATCTCAAGTAAAAATTGAATTTAGTATTTAAAAATATTGCTTTTGGCAAGCCTCTTTGCATTTTCTAAAATTCCTTTGAAACACCATCCATTTCTCCGGCAAAGCCAGGGAACTCTTGGGTCCACATGACATGACTCCTGTTGCTATGGTAATCGAATGTTTACTAGAGAAAATATTACCAGTTAATAATAGCCTGGATGGAAATAATAGCTACCACTAGCCCTTCGGAGTTACACACCATCAATTTCCAATTTGCTGAAATAGGTGCAATTTGCTTTTTAAGTTTGAAAGTATTACTTTTTCCAGGCCTCCAGGATCCTTCCCCCACACCACGCACCACAGGCCCACACCCACATGCCCATGTGCTTCTAAAGAATGTTCAGCTTGTCCAAAATGATGATAGAGAGAAGCTGTTATGTTGGAACCTTGTCATAGTTTCAACAGTAGGAATAATGAATAAATTAGAAGGTTACTATTTATTGGCTTTGCTTAATAGTGCAATCTCAAAGGGAATAATCGCAGGAAGGGAGCATAATTCATACTATTATTTATGCTCAGCCTTTTCCAAGATCTCATTTCCAAAGAGCAAAGCAACAAGCAGATGTGTTGAATTATTCTGTCAAAAATCCTGCCTATGCATAACAAAGATGCCTTTCAAGGTATTCAGCTCACTCTCTGTGAGTCTGGACTACGTATGCATTTGTTCATTTGGTGACTGGTTGCTTCTTTCCATTATTCATCCATTCAGCGTATATTTATTAAGACAGTCACTAATCTAGTTGCTGAGGATGCAGACCCTGCCCTCAGACAAGCTTGCACTGTGTTGATGAAGTAGCCTCTCCTAGCATCACCCTTCCCGTTAAATGCCAATGATGAGGGCAGCTTGGGAAGACACAGCTCATGCCTTGCATTCCACGTCCTCCCACCATCAGCCACCTTTCACCCACATGTTGGAGGCTGTGTGCAAGTGTGGGGGTGTGTAGACTGATGCCAAGGCATGTGGAAGGGAAAATCCCTCCTCCAAAGCCAAGGAAACAAACGGTCCTCCTGAGAATCCTGGCTTTTGCTTCCAGAGAAAACCTGGGGAAACACTCAGCTACCATGACAACAAGTGTTATCACATTTTCTCCCCATCTGGGAGGGTAGGAAAATCAGGGAGTGGACCAGTTTGAGTCTGTGTGAACATGGGATAGGAGGCATAGGAGGCAGAGGCTATGTTTGCAGATTGGGTCTTTTCTTCTAAGTCAGAGGTTCTCAACATTTATTATACAAAAGAATTCCTGGGTGAGGAGGAAAAGGGGTAAGGAATGAACAATTGCAAATTTCTACACCCCGCCTCTAGATATTGTAATTTAGTATTTTGAAAGGTAGAGCTCAGGAAGCTGTATTTTAATGAGCCATCCAAACCTGTTTTGATGATGACGGTCCCCAGGCCACTCACTTGCTAAAGAGATAAGTTGCCATTTTGGATAAACTAATATAAAAGTGGACATTGAAATGGGAGAAATGAGGGCACAAGAGAAGTCAGTTAGAAGAACAGTGTTCCATGCAATGCTTAATAAGCCTGAGTATCAGCAGTTGATTTGGAGAGGGAGAATGAACTCTGGAGAGATTTAGGACTTAGAATCAATGAAACTGAGAAAGATCAGGTGTAAGAGCTAGAAGAGTCACAAGGGAGATGACCCAAATTGTCCAGGGGCAGGAGCCGTGGATCAAGGAACTCATCTTTGTACCGATTTTGCTGGGCCTGGGTGGACAGTCCTCCAGCCCAACCCCTATCCGTGGTCACCAGATTCTTAGATAGGGAGGGTAATAGAGAATGAAGCAGAAACATTGTGCCATCCGAGTCCGTCGGAGGAGACTGTGAAGATGAGTACAGCCTGTTGGCCTCATTAAAGACTGTAGTGCAAGTGGAGATGGAAGCATTTTAAAACTGATTTTTGTTTGTGTTTTCCTTTCTGCGCATGCTGACAGGTTATGCCAAGCATCAATATTTGGATTTGCTTGAAAGGGTCAAAAGGACATGGTGAAGGTGAGAGGTGGGTGAAAATCTGGGCCATTAACCTGCAGCTGGAGAGGGGCCGCCTAAGTGGGCATGCTGATTTGACATTGCTCACTCCAGAGAAGTGTAGCTTAAAAATATCTTAGATGAGAATTTTTCTGCTCTTTGCTATTTCCTGGTGGGTCCCTCCCCTTATGGTTAAAGTCAAGCCAACAACAGAAATTTTGCAGTGGTGGGTACAGAGTCAAGGTAAAGGTGGAAACAGCAAATAGTTGAGTAGATCGTCAGAACACATGGCCATGGTGCCTGCAGCAGAGTTGGGATGCAAGGTCTTCTGATGGGGGTTGAAGTGCAGTGAAATAGTCATAAACGCCTGCTGTATGTCAATGTGTGTGAATGGGCGTGTGTGTGTGTGTGTGTGTGTATATATGTATCTCATATATTATCCCAAATGTTGGCAAAATCACTTTGTTTCAAATAAACCCTTGTTCTTAATAATATATATTCATTTCAATATCATCATCTAAGCAGTGCTTGAGGGCCTTAAAAGGAAATGAAGTAAGTTTTGTAACTGAAATTGAGCCAAAAATTTCTGAATAAAATTAATATGCTACAAAGTAAAAGAAAAAAGAAAGAAAAAGAAATAGAAGAGTCATAGGCTGGAAGTCTTTGGGCCTGGGAGGACAGTCCTCCAGCCCAGCCCCTATCTGTGGTCACCAGCTTCTTTGGATGAGAAGCCCTGTGCCACTATGGTAGCTCCTTCTCCCACCAGAGCCTCCCCTCTTATCCCTCAACCGGAGAGAGGACATGAAGGGAGTCGATGGGCAAGCCGCCCCTCCACCAGGGCTGCCAGTGGTGTCTGGTCTCAGTTGGGCTGGCGAGCAAACAGATGGCATTGTGGGGCAGAGAGTGCATGACATTCATATAAGAATAAGCATCAGTCTTACTGATTGCTTTATAAGCTGCTTCTAGACAAGTATTTTATGTTGTACCTAAAGTTATGGGAACATACTGGGAAGAGTACCGTTTGTTCTAAATAGGTGTAAAGGTGAGTGGTTAGCCTCAAGACACATGGCCGGGCTCTTTCATATTTATAATGAACACATTTTCTTATCTTGGTACTTTGTTCCTTAGAACAGGGATCGGCAATCCATGACCTGTAGGCCAGATCTAGCCACACCGTTTTATTTACATGCTGACTTTGGCAGCTTTCTCCCGACAACAGTGGAGTCTTGTAATTGACAGAGACTAGTCTGCAAGTTCAAAATGATTTACTGCCTGGCTTTTTACAGAAAAAGTTTACCAACACCTACTCTAGCAGAATCCTCCAAAAAGCTGGAATCATCAAGAGGTATTTCCCTAGTGATTGACATCAATGAGGAAAGTGATAAGTCTTGGTAACTGAGATGACTAATGTTTTATAAATTCTTTTTGTATGTATTACCCTAAAGATCTCCATGACAGGGGCTTGAGGTAGGCACTCTGAATCCCATTTCTCAGGTGAGTAAATGGAAGAGGAGAGGGGAAGAAATTTGCGTGGCTTCCCCTTTGGGCCAGCACCCCAATGTTCTGGGTCTAGAGTCCTGCCATTCACACTATTGTGGCTTCTCCCTAGAATTGAGGGTGGAGCTCTCTTTAAGGACAGGCTCATCTTGTGAGATTTCCAAACTGCCAAGAGGCTTTTTGAAGCCCCAGAACTACAGTCAAACTCTTGTCTTTAGAAGCTCATTCCTGTGGGCCAACCACTTCTTCTTTTAAGATGTGCAAGGCCTCTGGGAGGGTGAGCATGCTAAGTCTGGCTCTAAGTCACTGGAGTTTTTAGATGAAGTCTCTGAAGGGAATGCATTTCCCTAAAAAGGAGATATACTTCCCTGGGGGAAAGGAGATGTGAAAGGATAAAGAGGTAGCTGCAGAAGGCAATATTTCTGAGTTTGGCCAGGACACAGGGGACAAATCTGGGGTGGGCATCAGACAGTGAGAAGAGATGAAAAGGGCAACTGTCTAGAAGGTGCCAAGGTGACCCATCTCCTACTCACAATACTCTTCTTCTAATTGCTGCTACAGTGTGAGAAGAATGATGCTTCCTGGGTTTGATACGTTTTAGAGATTCTCACGTTCCTATCGTCTTGTCTTTGCTGCCCTGTGACCAGTCTCATGGTTCATCTCATAGTTGCCTACATACTTGCAGCCTGGGTGCTGACAAGCTTTCCAACTATGAGAAATTTGGTTTTGTGAGAACTCTAGAATCGTGCCTCCAGAGTGTCACTGGAGCAAATTTGTGAACTCTAAATATTCTCCAGCAGATTGTAAATTTTGGACATGGCACTAGCAGAGAGAAGATGGGACAACAGCAAATGTCAGGACCACATGGTTTTCAGTTAGAACGTAGTCAATGTGATATTTTGTATGATACATCATGTTCTCTGCTCAGAGATGTTTGTTCTTGAGAGAGAAAAGAAACTTCACATGTTTCCTTTGTGCCAAGCAATGAGTAATCAAGGGAGACCCTGAGATGAAAAATCAGCTCTCCGTGTGACGGTTGTTAGAAAGCCACGGGAATCGTGATCCCTTATGTTGGCGATGCCACAATAACGAAGTGAAAACAAAGTGGTTTTTCTGGTCTCACTTTTCAGTGGGTGACAGAAAATGGTGTTTAAATACGATATATGCGATATAAAATTTTTATTTCTTTTTTTTTTTTTTTAAAGAGAACTTTCTGTAAGTAATCAAGTTGAAATACTTGCCCCCAAGATATGAAATGGACTTGGTGAACTTATTTATTTTGGAACCTATCTAATTAAATATAGATAAAAATGAAGCTTTTATAAATGAAACCAAATAACCATCAGATTTCTATCACAGTGTCATCTATGGTGTTTGGAAAACTTCATTAGCATTTAGAACTCTTCCTTCAAAGAGTGGAGAGGGAGCTGGACTTGGGCTAGCGTCTTGGAGTTTCATCTCTGTTCTTATTTAGACCCGATGCATTAGGTAGATCACTGCATATTTCTTTTTTGATTTTTTTTTTTACCTGCAGAAAGAACAGGTGGAATTAAATAACTTCTAAAATTTGTATTTATCTCTCCGAATATAATTCTTTGTTTCATTTTGGCCGTGGACTCTGGTCAACCTTCCTTTTCTTTCCTTTTGACTCCCTGAGATGCCACTTTCTTTTGATCTGATGCCTTAAAACTAAATTATTTTCTTTCCGATTCTTTATTTTTCATTCCTATTCTTTTCAGTTGTTTTATCCTCCGTGTTAGACTCTTAGCTTCATGGAATGTGAAGATAACACATAGCTTCTTCTTATCCACTTCTTATCCAAAACATCCTTGATAGATTGTCATCTGATTCTTCTTGTCCACCTCTGGGACAGAGAGACTGTTACTTTTAAAGCTCAGTGAGTTTATGCTGGCATAATTTTAATTGTGTTAAATATGAGTAAAATCTTGTATGAATCTCTGACACATTAGATTTAGTTAAGGGTGCAGCTATTCTATTATTTTTAAGCCCATTTATTTGAATAATGTAATAGGCATATTGCTTCTACAAGAGCATATCACACAACCATTCCAACCAAAGCTTATGAATCATTATGATTTCACCAAGTTTGGAGAGAAGGAATGACTGACTGGTGGTATGAAGCAATGCCAGAAAAATCACAAAACACATAGCTCTGTTTTTAACATTTGTGAAAATGTTATGTGTACAATTTTTCTCTAGAGGAAGAGAGGAAGGGAGACAGAGAGAGAATGGGTTTAGCAATAATGGTGCCACTGCATAACACAGTGGTGGGGAAGGTGATGTCTCGGCTCTCTCAAGAGTCCTTTTAGAGTGAGATGTCGCCTTGTAACACTATGACATATGCAGCAAGTACATCATATGACTTCATCTGATGTAATTTTCCCTGCTTTCTTCCAATTGTCTGGAGAGCATAGAATGAGATGGTGTCAAGACATAAGCTCACAGTTATGTAGGAACATTTAGCCAAAAGAAGGTTGGCAGCTTGGAAGGGTATTTTATAACACGGACAGGGTTCAACTCGTGCCTTTCTGAGAAAATTTCTTCAATGCTGTGAATGAGTCTGGGTTTTCCTGGGCAATGAAAGCTCAACAGTGGAGTGTATATGTGAGCAGTTGTCATACTCTTGATAATAAAGCCTTAGATAAAACAAAACAAAGCCCACAGCATTGTGAGATTGCTTTTAGTCCCAAGAGTTGTTGACGATGGAATTAAGTCATGTGTAGAAACCTAATGAGGCTGACGGGATGAACTTGGCATGGGATTGGCTGATTCTTGGGAGCATGTCAGACACAGTGTGTCTGCTGACAGTGTGTCCGCTGGTTCATACTATGTGAATGAAGCTGTCTCAGATAATACCATAAGTGGGTCTGGTACTTATTGTTAAGACTCAGAGCTCAATGTCTTAAAGACATTTATTTCCTTTTATCTGAAACATGTATTCCTTAAAATATAGATCAATAAGAGGAAACATTTAATGAAGTTAAAATGCAGAGGAATTGGAAGTCACAAAAGGCTATAGTTTTGAATAGGCCTTGTGAAGTAACAAGCCAGGTAGGAAGAAAGAGGTTGAGGGTGCCTGTGACCTTAACTGATGATTTATTTCAGATTTAGCTGACATGCGAGCTTGATACGATTCTTCCTACTCTACATTTCTACCACCCACAGATGTTTGTTCCTGTGTTAAAAAGAAATGGGGAGCGTCTTGGCTCACGGTGTGTGGGGGAGAGTGGTGGAAGAGAGCATTTCAAGAGGGGTTCCTTCCTGCCTTTCAGTTTTCCGCAGACCATGTTATAGCTATTAAGTGTTCATATGCCGCTCTCACTACTCTCAAGTGGGTTATTCAGAATGCTCATCTTTATAATGAGACAGGTTTGGGGGGGGCCACTTCATCTTGTTGTTCCAAAATAGAAGAATTCCAAATAAATTCATACACAATGATTGCAGAAAACTATTTTCAGTAATCACTCTCATCTATAAAACAGATACATTTTCTGTCACAAATTTTTGATTGGAATGTGTTTGAAAACTTTTTCATCTCAAGTGAATATTTTAATTGCTACCACGTTGAAAAGCGAGGGATTAAAAATGGATTGATGATTTGATTTTGTCAGAGTTTAATACAGGCTCGCACATGACTTTTTGGATGGTTCTATTGTTTGAGAGATTTAAAATTCAGAATTTGGATTCATGCCTAACAAATGCAATCAGCGAAACCTGGTTTCTTGTACCATCAATGAATCCCCAAGAATAAATTTAAAAAAAAATTCAGAATTTGGAGAAAAACTGGAAATTCAGATTATTTCCGGACAAATATTCAGATTTGCTTGTGTTACCGTAATGCATTGATTGTTGGCATGTGATGTCTATAAACGGGAAAAGAAAAAGATAGCTTACGTCCCTGAATTTGAACCTGTATGGACCATTCACTGTGCCAGTTAGCATTTTGTCACTCAGGTCGGACATAGGCTTGGTTAGGAGGAAGCAGCTCTTACGGGGCCACTTCAGTCCTTCGTCAATGTGTTTTCGGTCTCTGGGGCTTTAGTTCTGTTTTTCTTTTTCAGAGCTCTCTTTAACTGAAGGCTCAGATTAAGAAGTTTCTTCTCCATACTTTTTGTCATCTGGAATGGACTACTTGCATTTTCATCCTTTATTCCAAATCTCAGCTGAGAAAATTATTTCTCTTGCATTTCATGTCCTTCACTTTTCTGTGTGTGTGTGTGTGTGTGTTCAGCAAGTGCCCCAACTCAGCAAAGGATTAGGTCCAACTTGAGCCAGGCTGGGCATTTTTAAGGGAAACATTCTGTTTCTGAGCCTTTGACCTCAGGTTTCTGCAGGAAAAAGCTAGTCACAGTTTAGGGCTTCCCCTTTGGAAGCACTCCTAACTTAACACTTTTGGGAAATGGGCGGCACCTGTGGCTCAGTGGGTAGGGCATCGGCCCCATATACCAGGGTGGCTGGTTCCCGGCCCCAGCCAAACTGCAACAAAAAAATAGGCGGGCATTATGGTGGGTGCCTGTAGTCCCAGCTACTCTGGAAGCTGAGACAAGAGAATCGCCTAAGCCCAGGAGTTGGAGGTTGCTGTGAGCTGTGACGTACTCTACTGAAGGTGATAGAGACTCTGTCTCTATCAAAAAAAAAAAAAAAAAAAAAAACTTTTGGGAAAATCAATAATTAACAGGACAAATTTACTTGATAGGAATTGATGACTAGGCTTCATAACTGGCATGTCATGGCCAAGATTTCTGCTCTATCCCTAGACCTCCCCTGAGTCTCCTGGTTATTCTACCACTAGAGAAGGGATGATGCGGGGAGAATCCCTCACTTCCCCTGGGCCGGCCCCCACACTTCTGCTTCTGCCCTCTGTCACCCACTGTGACACTCTGAGAGTGCCTCTGGTTTGGAGCCCACTTTTCCCTTTTCTCGCCTCAGTTGTCGTGACTGTCCTCCTGGCGCCTCGCTCTTGACCTTTCTGGCTCCCTCAGGATTTCTTCAGTGTGTTCCCGTCTTAGCTGGCGAAGACCTCACTTTCTGCCGAGAATCACACATCTCCTTCTATGCACCTCACAGACTGTCTAGCACCCTCACCATGGGCTGCCATTTCAAATACTTTTATATTCCCTCCGGAAGCATTTCCATCTCTTTTTTATCTGAGCCACAAATCAAGATTCACTGCGCATTTCATTTGTAATTCCTCTTCTCAGGCTTGAACATTGTGGGCATCACTTGGAAAAGTTGGTGACAAGCAGATCTGAGTTGGTAGGTCTGGCCTGTGCCCTACTTTGTTGTTGTGGGGTGTGGATACGCCTGGTGCCAGCGCAGGACTGTGAGTGACAGCGAGGCTTTGCAGTCTTCATTTCCTTTCCTTGGGGTCTGGACTAGTCTCCCAGGACTGTCATTCCACAGTACCAACACCTGGGTGACTTAGAACAGAAATTTACTGTCATAGGTCTGAAGGGCAGAAGTTCAAAGTCGAGGTGTGTAAGGGGCCATGCTCCCTCTGAATTCTCTCCTGCCTCTCCGTAGGTCCTGGTGGTTACCAGCTGTCTCTGGTGTCTCTTTGCTTGTAGACACGTCACTCCAGTCACCTGGCTGTCTTCTCCTTGTCTTCCCTGTGTGTGTCTGTCTCTATGTCCAAGTTTCTGCCTTTTGTGAGGAAAGAAGGGACCTTTTTATAACTTGATCATGTCTTTAAAGACCCTTTTTCTAAATAAGGTCACATTCTGAGGTACTGAGGGTTAGAATTTCAACACATCTTTTATGAGGGCCATCATTAAACACATAACAGACGCTTACTTTTCTTTCTTCTTAGAAAGTATAAGACTTCCCTTTTTTCTTCTCTGGTTACATTTTCCTTAAATAGATTTCACTGTTTTAATCCACAACTAGAACATGAGAAACAAAGGTCCTTATAATGGGCTGGAAAGTAAGCAGACATCTGGACTTACCCAGAAAGAGGCAGTAAAGTAGGATTATTAAAAAAAAGAAAGTCTTGTTCTTCTAGGGTATATAAGTAGAAAAGGCTTTTCTTTTGAGAAGGCCAGTTCTAAAATTCAAATCTTCACTTGTCACTGATTAGTTCTATGATTTGGGAGCAGGTCACTTGCTTCTGTTCAACTTATGCTTCTTCCTAAGAGGAAATGACTATAATGCGGCTTGTGGTTGAATGGATCAACAAGGCTCCAAAGCACCTGGCATGGAGTAGACATAGAGTAGACATGATGAGTATGTTTGCAGCATAAGCCTGCATTCTGAATATCCCTGCAGAACTGTCCGCAGTGTCCAGATAGGTCACCTAGTTGGCCCTGCAGGGCTGCCGAGTCAGTGTGCAGGCAGCAAGCCTGTGCCTCTACCTTCTCCCTAATTCAGAATGATGCCCAGAGAGAAAAAGTTATCTTACAAGGGTATAAGTGAATCTTTCTAAGAGTAGAATATAAACATCTTAACACAATAACTAAGAAAATGACATGAAAACACCACACTGTACCCCATGATTGCATTAATGTACACAGCCATCATTTAATAAAAGAAAAAAAAGAAAAAAAAAAGGCCTGTATTTCATTGTTCCTCTGGGTGATTTCCCATCCTGGACATTAAAGAAAAATACTGGTTTCTTGGATGTGTCTGTATTTTTAACATACATTATCATTTTTGCTTATCGTATTTGCATTTTTTAAAAAATAAAAATGAATTCCTCTAAGTGAATGCCATATACAGATACTTCTATATTTTGGTTGTTTCTGGATAAGGTGAAAATGGCTTTACTTGTCACTAGTTTTGGACCCAAACACTCACTGCTTGACCATTTATATCAGAGATGTGTTTTTTCAAAGTTGAAATTGAATGAATGGGGACTAGTTAAGGAGAAAATGTTATAGTGGCAAATCTACTTGTTTTCTGTATTTGTGTGAATCTTCTGCTGCAAAAGTAAGGACATACGTAATGCCGAGGCTAGGCTGGGGCTCCAAGTTGAATCAGGAAAAAGTATTACTTGCCTCACCTCTCCTGTGCCAGCTACACTGGAGGCTTACATATCCAAACAGTAGTGGATGTGATAATGGAAAACTCTATCCTCATGTTTCTGTTACCAATCAGACATCATTCCCAAACTGGCCTATTATTATAAGTCTGTACAAACCATAGTGAACTAAAAAGATAATGTGAGTTGAGGATGCCAACGATACCCACAGATGCAATAGGAATACTCATATATTTCTGTATTATTTTATAATTGCTAAAGGAAACAACTTGTTTTTAAGAGGGCAAGCAAAACTGGGTTTTTTTTTTTTTGCAAGATTATTTTCTTTTTTCCCAAAACAGCTGAGAAAAGGTGGGGGTGTCCAAAAGCCCATCAGAGGGGAGGATAATCCTTGATGAGGGTTTACTTGAAGTCAAGTGAATCTCAATTGTTTCAAAAATGAAGCAAACTGAAAGGCACTAGCAGGGCATTCGGGATGCTTGCATCTGGTTTGATTCAAATGGTTTCACATTTGTGGAGTTTCAAGTGAAAATAAAACTCATAGCAAAATGAAATGCTATTTAAGCCATGTGAACTGGAGCCAGTGAAAAAATGCATTCTTGTAACCACAGTGTGTGAAGTTCTGCTTTGTAAGTTATTTTTCAGGGAAGGTATGCAGAATTAAACTAGATACACCTGTGTGCTTGGATGAGTTCTTGGGGTTAAACTAGGTCAACTTTGTCTCAGTGTAGGATTTGCCCAATTTTGTCCCATCTCTTTATTCAGCATCTGCCGTATGGGATGCAGCCCCACAGGTATGATAATTGTGCTGAGTGCTCATTTGGGCCCTGTAGCATTTACCCACTGGTGATGAAGACAAAAACACATGTTTCTATGTGGGAGATTAATTTATCGAGTACTATCAAAGCTGATAAAAAAGAGGAGAAGTAGATTTGGTTGCTCACTTCCTTAGGCCAGAAAGCCAGAAACAAATGGTTCTTTACAGGAACAAATGAGAATTACTGTAGCTATGAAAAGCCCAGGTTACTGCTTTGCAGGATGCCTAAATCAGCTGTTTCTCTGGAGAAATGCAACAGACCACGTAGGTAGGCATACAAAGAGAGAGAAACATGTATTTTAAAGGATTGCTTCATGTGACTGTGAATTGGCGGGTGAAGAGGCTCTCTGGAGTTAGGTCCTCATCTACATTGAGTAACAGTGTTTGACTCTGTCTTAAAAAGCTTCTCTCCAGTCTTTTGTAAAACCCAAAGTCCATGGAGAGATTGCCATCGGTATCCTGAGGGAAGAGCAGGGAGGGTTAGAAAAGTGGGGAGACCTTAGAGTGTCAAGGAAGAGTAGAGGGAAGGGAGAGGGGCCAAGGGTTGAAGCTACGGCCATGGCACACTAGCCTGGAGCAACAGAGTTTGACTCTGTCCTAAAAAAAAAAAAAGTAAAAAAAAATTGTATCTATAAGCTAAGATTCATAGCTGCTGTATTTATAAGAGTAGGCCAAAAAAAAAAAAAAAAAAAAATCAAAACCCAAAACCAGAAAGCCAAAAACAAAAAAAAAAGGAGACAAAGGGCAAAAGATGTCTTGAATCTGAGCATTAAGGAAAGCTTTTTAAGGAGTTAAGTTCTGAGTTAACCTTAAGGACTTGGCAAAACAGAGGCATTTCACTATTACTCATCCTCTCAAGGTGGAAAAATCAGGTCTGGTCTTTGCAGTCCCAGCTTGTGTCCTGTTCTCTTCTGACTTCCACCAACTGGCGAGTGCCTCTGGATGGTGCATCCTTCATCTGTCTCTTTACCCTGTGTCTCTCTTCATCCGTCATGCCTCCTAGCTGTGCCCCTGGTGCTCTGAATTTGAATACTCCAGGGCTCTGATTTTAAGCCTGAATGATAGTTAACCCATAAACATTTTGAATTTCTAGAAACACACATTCTTTATTCTTTCATCCTTCTCTTTTCTCTGTCCTTTCCCTCCTTATTTGATCAATTTAATGTGTCTCTAAAAATCTCTCCAACTTCAACATCAATTTTCAACAGTCAGCACAACTTATGCCTTGAAATGAAAATGAGTCATAAATGCATACATAATTAAAAAAAATTAAACTATATTATTACATGTCAGATTTTTAAAACACTAATATTTCTCAGGCTATTACAGAAACAGTTTAACAAAAGAAATAATAGGAGGTGGTGAAGGAATCAAATAAAACAAGAGTTTAATGGTCACCTCTGTACTGGAGACTTTAAACTGTACAACTGAAAATAGTAATAATACACAGTGTTACTTTAAAATTCTGATGGTAGAGTTTATTGAACTACAAATGCATCCCCCAGATTCTCAAGAACCATTGTGGACCCTTTTGTCTTCTTATCTTCACTTACTCAGAGCCTTTTCCTCTTTACGTATTTAATTTATATTCTGCTGGTATTTGTAAGGTACCCCTTGCCCCCCGAAAAGACTAACATAAATATCAAAGATTATGTTTTGATTTTTTTTTTTTTTTACTCTCTTTTATTCACCAGCCTTTAACCATTTTAACTCTACTTCAAATATTTTGGTAAATCCACATTCAATATTTGCATAGTTATTTGAGCAAAATTCTAAAAGTCTTTCTACTATTTTACAAAATGTGTGCAGTATGACCCTTGTTGACTCATAATGATAAACTTCCAGTGGAATGAAAATTTAGCAAGGGGAGATGCATCATTTACCCAAATCCATAATCAAGTGGCCTTGAAAGTGGGATGAAAGTCTAGGTTCTTTCATGTCCAGCCCAACACTTTGTCCCTCATTCCAAGGTTCAGTTTTGTTTCCACCTCTCATTTGATGCCAACAACCTTTATGTTTGTTATAGAATGTATGGAGGAGGGTTGGAGAAGTCACTTAGGGCTCAGTAGTTTTGTAGAGGGTATGTAAGAAAGAAAATAAAATCTCTCACAGGGTTAGCCGTTTTGCTTGTGTGTCTATGTGATTCACTCTTTAAGGAAAAATTCTTCTCTGTACTCTGATACTGTGATGAGAATGTTTTTAATCATAGTAACTGCTTACTTGAATTAAAATTACTCCTAATGCAGTGTTTCCAAACTTTACTGTGCATGTGAGTCCCCTGGGCTGCTGTTCAAATGTAAATAAGCAAGCTCTGGATGGAGCCTGAGATTCTGTGTCTTTAAGAACTTTTCATTCCAATGCTGCTCACCTGGATACCACACTTTGAGCTGCAGGATTCCAGAAGGATTATTGACATCTAAGATAAATGGAATTTTGAAGGGTGAAATAGGACAAATATTCTGAATAATGAGAGTGCTAGAGGAATGATTAGAACAATAAAAAACTTTTAAAAATTCTTGAAACTGGTTTCATCAGTAGCAATAATTATATTTATATATGTTTTATCAAATCATAGCTGCATACATTAATGCAGTCATGGGGTACAGTGTGCTAGTTTTATATACAATTTGAAATATTTTCATCAAACTGGTTAACATAGCCTTCCTAGCATTTTCTTAGTTATTGTGTTAAGACATTTAAATTCTACATTTAGAAATTTTCACATGTACCCTTGTAAGATGCACCATAGGCGTGGTCCCACCCATCCTGACCTCCCCTCCTCTCCCCTCCCTCTCCCCTTTCCCCATATTCTTGGGCTATAATTGGGTTATAGCTTTCCTATGAAAGCTATAAGTTAGTTTCATAGTAGGGCTGAATACAGTGGATACTTTTCCTTCCATTCTTGAGATACTTTGCTAAGAAGAATATGTTCCAGCTCCATCCATGTAAACATGAAGGAGGTAAAGTCTCCATCTTTCTTTAAGGCTACATAGTATTCCATGGTGTACATATACTATAATTTATTGATCCATTCATGGGTCAATGGGCACTTGGGCTTCTTCTAGACTTAGCAATTATGAATTGGGCTGCAATAAACATTCTGATACAAATATCTTTGTTGTAGTGTGATTTTTGGTCTTCCGGATATATACCTAGTAGAGGAATTATAGGATCAAATGGCAGGTCTATTTTTAGTTTTCTAAGTATTCTCCAAACATCTTTCCAAAAGGAACATATTAGTTTGCATTCCCACCAGCAATGTAGAAGTGTTCCCTTTTCTCAACATTGTAGCAATAATTTTGCTTGAATGTTTCAAGGGATATTTGCCTTAGTTGTCACCAAAGCTGTTACCAAAACTCTTCAGTTTCTTGAGCTGAGATTCACTAGTCTCTGGTCCAATTTTCATCAACCTGTGAAGAATTGGGAACCCCAACTCCACATGTGAATTCAGACTCATATGAAACTTGCTTTCCTAAATAGAATATTTGCTGTGCCCAGGGTCAGTTTGCATAGCCCTTGAGTCACAGACTTCCCTTCAACCCAGACTTCCTCAACGACTTTTGCCACAAGTATGGTCTATGTGGATGGCCCTCAGCTCTGGGAACTGTGTGTTTTCCTGACCCTCCTTTCAGTCTGTGTATTTGGTCCGATTTCCAGCCCAGCTTACTGGGATCCTTTTGTAACTCTTGCAGTCCTTTCCCCATGAGGACACAACATACATACTGTATTTATAGCCCATACTGTATTTATAGCCACTCAGAATGGAGCCCACTAGCTCCAAGTGGAATTAATTGCCTCTAACAATGAAATCCAGGGGCTCAATAAATTCTCATTACATCAGTCAGGAAAGATGGAAACTACCCTGAATATTAAAACCAAGAAAACTTAATCCATAAAAATTGATTACATAGATGATGCAAGTGTTAACTGATTTAACCAGGAACAGCTAATACTGGGCTGGAAGACGTAGATTTTATCAGACTCCAGGGATTGAGTGGCTCAATAGAATCTTGAACCACAGAAGTTCATTGCAGCGGGCAGGGTCTTGTTGAAGTTTTAGCCTGTGCTAAATGCCCTTCCTAATGCAGAAAGGAACAGGGAGATTACCCAGGACACTCATATCTTCTGAAGATGCTTCCAGTTGGCTGAACTCAGCAGGGTCTAGGATATGTCGATTGCAGGGTGGACCCTATCTATTGAGTTATGGAGCAGAGTTGGTGATTGGGGCTGTAAGGGGAGGTAGAGAGCAAGATATGAACCTGAAGGCAGATAGGTCTGTAAGCAGACCATATATTGTCATGGAGGCTAACACTGAGGTAGACCAAGCTCAAGACCACTCTCCCCCATAAGACAGTGCGGCTGCTGGACTGTTAAATATCTCTCAGCAGAGAGGAAAGCTGGCTTAGCCTTGGTCTTCTCTCTGGTGGTTCAACATTGTACTACAAACTTGCCTTAGGCAAAGGCCACAGGAGTTATGACAAATGATACAGAGGTAATTTCCTGAATGTTTATTTCCTATACTATTGATGGAATATAAAACTACAACCTCTCATTTAAAATCTGAAAACCTTAGGTTGTCATAAAAGTTGGCATGTATAGGAAGGTTGAGGCTCTTCTGGGATTCTATAAAAAGGTATTTTGCTTCCTGATCTTATTTTTCTTTTTATTTAAAAGTACTCAAAACACATGAGGCTCTGATATTTTGTATTGGCTTCAGGACTCATAAAAAAGAAGAGGTCTAGTTTGGGAGGTGTGCCTTAAAATATGGCTAGATTTACATTTTGGAGACCTATGATCAAAATATTTTCCAAGGAACTTTTCTAATAATAAATATATTACAATGGCAATTTCAATTAAAAAGAAAAAGAAAAAGAAACATTCTGACTGTATCCAGGTAAAGATATTTCTCCCTTTCCAGTTGATGAGTTATTTTCATTAGATTAATGAATGGTAATTACTGTTTGTTTTGCTTGAAGTTCCCATACTTATTATTTTATGTGAATAATTACAATCATGCAGATAATTTAGCTCCAAAACTCAATTTCTTAAAGATACATTGAGGTAGAGCATTATTTATGTTACCTATTTGAATAAATAAATGTATTTGAAAACTTTTGCATTTGTTCTTGCTGATGAATGAATGTAAATGTATTTAGTCCAGTTAAATAAATTTAAACAACTATAATATGTATTCAGCAAAATTTTTGATGCAGAATCTTTTGTCTGTACAAACTTCACAGGAAAAATACACACAGATGGCTCGGCGCCTGTGGCTCAAGCGGCTAAGGCGCCAGCCACATACACCTAAGGTGGCGGGTT
>NW_003852506.1:7004789-7102570 GCF_000181295.1 Otolemur garnettii
AAAAAAAAAAAAAAAAAAAAACCACACAGACTAAAAGTTTTCCTCTTCCTTAAGTAGCAATGATTTATAAATATTCCTATTGTGACTGATAAGCACCAATATTTAGGTAGTTACTCTTTGCTCTTTTTAAATTGCTGTTTTGTCTTTGATACATTTTCCCTAAAATTTGAGACATTGTTACGCCAGGAATGTTAATATTGCTTCAAAAATAATTGCATGATATATATTAAAATAGATAAACACATAATTATCTAATTTTTTGTATTTTGTTTATAATTTTTTTCTTAAGATTAAATACAAATCCCATTGCTCTGTAGGTAATATACCTGACCTTGCTCAGTAACCAATTCAAAAGAGTTAAGAACAACTCACCAGACACCTTATAGACACAAAGAGAGAATTTATCCTGTGTTCTTTCTTGGAGCTTCTTTTTGTTGCCTTGAACTCTCAGTCTTACATTTGTATTGAATCCTGGCTATATCAGAAAATAAAATTGCCCAATCTATATGAGATTGGTTTGGTTGGTTGACAGACGTCCAGGAACATTATTCTTTATCTCTAACAAGACTATAGAAACAGATTTTATTTCTCAATTTCTCCCAAGTATGGAATAAGGCACTCTGAGAATCTTACACATGTCTTAGATACGTAGATAACAATAGGAGGAGGAAAGGAAGCAAACACAAGCTCTGTTTCTCAGTTAAGGTCCATCTGTTATCCGGCTTGACGCCCACGTTACACAGGAAACCACCTCCAAAACGTACCACTTAGAGTCAAATTAATTTATCATTTCTTATGTATCGATTTGCTGGGCGTTTAAAAGAAAAATCTATAAGCAAATTTCATTTGTCAGAGTCTAATTGAACAAAAAAACTGAATAGCAATGATTTGCCAACCAGGTAGCCCTCAGAACCCAAACAGATTCCAAGAACTGCCTGCTACATGGTCAGGCAGGATTTATGGACAGAAAATAAAGGTGGGGCAAAAAGAACAACTTCTGTTGATATAGCTTGGCACGCTGTCTTGTTTGTTTTTTGCTTGTATGTTTAAGACAAAGTCTCACTATGTTGCCAGGGATAGAGTGCAGCCATGGTCATAGCTCACTGCAAACTCAAACCCCCAGGCTCAAGCAATCCTTTTGCCTCAGCCTCTTGAGTAGCTGGGCTACAGGTGCCTGCCACCACCAAGCTGGGCTAAATTTTCTTTTTGTAGAGGTGATGGCGAGTTCTCACTATGTTGCTCAGGCTGGTTTTGAGCTCCTGGTTTCTGCCAGTCCTCCCATTGCGGCTTCCCAGCGTGTTGGGATTATAAGTGTGAGTCACCACACCTGGCTCTGTTTTGTCTTATTTGAATCAGCTGGCTGCCTATGATTGACTCCAGCTCTTAACTAACAGAGACCAGCTATGAGTATAATCCCACGTTAATTAGTTTCATTTAGCATGAATGTCTTCATATTGGTTTGGTCTGTTGGGCCCAGTACAGGAGCCTGGATCAAAGCAATGGCTTCCTACGTATTTTATTTAGCCTAGCATAACAATCAATTATTATTTCTGATGCATTAGTGTTTGCTGAGTGATTCTGCCGATGTGGGCTGCGTTCAGCTGGGTTTACTCATTGTTTTTGAAGTTAACTGGTAAACTAGGGCTGAGATGACGAGGCTGAGCTTCACATTGTCACTTTCTAGCTGACTAGCTTGGACTTGTTTATGGAAAAGACAATGGACCAAAGGAGAGAACGTAAGCATGCAAGTTCTCCTGACATCTAGAGCTAGAAGAGCTGCAATCGCAAGGCCAGCGCAGATTCAAGCGGTGAGTAGAAAGGAGGGGATGCACAATCACATTGTAAAGGACGTGAGGTAGAGCGGAGTAAAGATTTGAGACCATCTTCTTTGTAGTCAATCCGCTCTACTAGCTAATTTCCTTCTTTCTCTAACGAAGGCTAGTATGTCTTGACTCGTCTACTCTTGTGATGTCTTTGTAATTAATTTTCTCATCCATTTTGACTCTGGATCACTGAAAGCAAAAGATGTGGCTGGTGTTTGGCTATGGGAGAATATTATTTGGGGTTCTCCAGAGAGTACTAAACAACAATGAGAAACCTAGGAACAAAACTGAGAAAGTGATAGAGAGAACAGAGAGTTGCTGTCTTTATTTCATTGTATAAATTAAAGGTGCAATATGATGTTTTTGATATACATACTGAAATTATAACTACAGGCAAGCAAATTAACCTATTCATCATCTCACACAGTTACCCTTTTTGTGAGCATGTATGGTACAAGTATCTAAAATCTACTCTCTTTGTAAATTTCCAGTATACATTTGTACTAAGTACTTAAGCTATAATTCAAACCCCTAGACTTTTTTTTCCCCCTACATTATTATAAGGAATTGGATTATGTAATTTTGAAGACTGGCAAGATCAAAATCCGTAGGGTAGGCCAGTAGGCTGGAGACCCAGGGGAGAGCTCACATTGCAGTTCAAGTCTGAAGGCCGTCTGGAGACAGAATTCATTCTTACTTACGGAAACTTAGTCTTTTTTTTTTTTTCTTGAGTGCTTCAAATGATTGTATAAGGTTCTCAATGTTATGGAGGGTAATCTGCTTTTCTCAAAGACTACTGATTTAAATGCTAATTTAATCTTATCTAAAAAATATCTTCATGGCAACATCTAGACTGGTGTTTGACCAAATATCTTGGTCCTGTGGCCTAAGTAAGTTGACACATGAAATTAACCATTACAGAATGTTTTTAGTATTTTCCAACTAAGGATTAATTCCACTTTGTTATGTACTGGGAGTGAAAGGGTAAGTAAACTTTTTCTGTAAAGGGCCTGGTAGTAAAAATTCTCTATCTCATAGTTTTGTTTTTTTGTTTGTTTGTTTTTTAAATAACTCTTTAAAAATTAGAAAAACTCATATTTACATTTCAGGCCTTATGATCTGAATTTGTAAATTTGTAGACCGTGAGCTGGATCTGATCCAGGAACAATAGTTTACCGATCCTTTGTCTAGAGAATGAAGTTATAAATCATTTTATTATCCTAAGCAAATCATTGTAATTTACCCTTCTCTAGAAACGAGGAGGGGAAATTTTCCAATGTCATGGTCTTAGATGCTCAGATGTTACATGTGCTTATAGCCAAGAGCAGATAAAAAACTTGGCCGTTGCTTCCCAATATCCCACGTGCTTCTCTATGGAAAAATGCCCCACCCCAGAAGAGGGTACAAAGAGGATTATGTGCAGAAAATAACCCGAAGCTACACGGAATCTCATGGACGTGTTTTAGGTCCAGGAGGAGAGTTTGCTCTAGTGGTTTCTCTGACATACTGAGTCAGGCGGACTCAGTACTCTGGGTTACAAGAAGACTGCTGCTCTTGATCACATCATCACTGCACTGCAGCAACAGGCCTGATTAGAAAGCAGGACATTCCCCCTATCAAGAGAAACCTTACCCATAAAAATAGAGAGAAGGTAGTTGAGCTCGGGAGAGTTTTACACCAAGGCCAAAGTTGATTTTTTTTGTCAAATATGTACTGATAGGTATTGAAATACATGTAGAAAAAGTACGTAAATGATAAGTTTTGTGCATTTTTGATGGTACAAATTTATGAATTTTCACAAAGGGAGTATTTTTTCATAACCACAATTTATTTCAAGTCATAGACCATTACCAACATGGCAGAGGTGCTTGCTTACAGTAATTATCCTGAAGTAACACCACAAATTAGCTTTTGCTTCTTTTTCCCTTTCCTTGTGTGTATGTATATATACATATATATCTGACTAATTCTCTATCTTCAGTGGTCTCTTGTTAAACTCATCTATTAATGGAATGGATATGAACAAGCAGAGGCCTGCCTGAAGCATTCTTTGTTTATCCACTTTATTATAAGATGTTTTTTGTAGAATGTTTGAGTCCTGGACTGAAGTGCTGGGTAATACCAAGGACAGAGCTATAGAAGCCTGGCCCTGCCTGCTAAACTGGTCCAGTAGACACACATCAATGTTAGTTCTAAAGATTTGAATTTATTTTTATTTTTCTTTTGCAATAAGATTAAAAAATTTAATCTTCTAGTTCCACATATTGGAAGAATTACTCTTCAGAATTTTAAAATAGATGGAATAGGATCAGATGATTAGTGCCCTACATTGCTGACCTAGTTTGTCTTTCTGTTTAGTTTCCTTATAATTATGAACTATTAGAGCTGCCTGTGACTTCAAAAAGCCGTGTTTATGATTCTGTAAAATGGAATTTTAAGCTCCACATGGATATGTGGTCATAACATTGTATCCTTTTTCAACAAATATTTGTTATTTTGGTGGACAGTTTCACATTGCTTACTTCTATTGAGAAATTTTAAGTCATTCCTTTAGAAAACAGTCTGTTGAAAAGAAAATAGTTTTGCTTGGTGTAAAGTCATGGAGACATTTTCAGGACCTCTTAGCCTTATTTCCTATTCTTCTTCATCCATGTGGTGCCCTGGGCATGAGCCTTCCAACCTGTACAATGCGAATACATTATGTTTGCACACCAGCCCTGACTTCGCACCTACTACTTCCTCGTACAAATACTTGCCTGTTCCCATTTTCTCACTCTTTATGACTGAGATAGGTTATTCTTCTGAGAACTCCAGGCAGGGAAAACATCATTTCTGCATTGTGACAATTAACACACACTGTTTTGTAATTATTTGAAATATGTTTGCTTCTCTCTATTGAGTGTGAATTTATGTGCTGCAAAACAGTATTATTCTTTTATTTCTTATATTCCTGACATTTAATATGGTGCCAGGCTTAAGTAAACAATTCATAAATCTTCACTTTAAAAATAATCAATTGGTTATAAATTAAAATTCCAAAGGCCTGCATTTCTTTTGACATAGAATACCTTATATTCAGGTTTTTACTGCACTTTCTTGGTATTTAGCTAAACATCTTCTAGGAAAGGAAAAAGTGTGTTTATATCAATGTGTGTGTCTGTGAAATATCTGATAATCGATACTATGTCCTTTCTAAGGATATGCATAGTTAACTATTGCGTATGGAATTTTGCAGAATATCCATATTGGTTTTCTTAGATTGATCAGTTTCTCATCCCTTTAGAGGTCTTTGGCATAACAGAAATGAATAATGTCAACAATATATTCACGACTCAAGTCTTAGCAGTCTGTCATCCCAGCTCTTTTGGATGGAGCTCTTTGGAGTATTAGGACATGGATAGATGTCATGTATGCCTTTGATGGGAAAGTTTCTCCCTGGAGTCTCAGAGTCCAATCATAGAGAAGGAAAAGAAGGCATCGACTGCCGTTTCTTAGCATGAAGCAAGAACTTAAAACCTTTGCCACAAAGAGTCAACTTCCAGAAAAAGGATTGCCTTTGGAGAGTATCACCACCATATTTGGAAACAATAGAAATGAATACTCTATTTAGGCAGTATTCACAATTATCTTGTATAGTGTTCAGAGGAATTTCACCATAGCATAAAAAATGACCTAGGTCAAGACATAAATATGGTTTCTGCCAGTAGAGAAATTACATTTATAAGACAACGATGGCTTGTTTGTGAAGAAAAATGTTCTGAGGTTACTTAAAAAATTTCTTACTCATGTAATAAATATTGTCTGTTTACTATTATACTTGTTCAGTGCCCTTGTATATAGGGCTCATCAGTTGATTAAGTAAGAATTCTACTCAAATGCAATCTACAGCCAGATTCTTCAACTTTGACTGAGTTCTTCACAATAATTAACATTCCTCTTAATGTTTTCCAGTATTTCAGGTAATCATGCATATCCACTACCCAGGCCAGCAAATCTAGTAAGCCCCTACAGACTTCCAACTGTGTTTGCTACCACGAGAACATTCAGTTCCTAGAAGGTAAAACATGTCTTTAGGCAGCTCATAAATTCTGACTTCAGGTTTAAACTGATGTCAGATGCCAGAGTCAATAATCCCCTAACTGATGTGATCTCAATTCCATATGGCTAGTTTAGCCCACCTACAATACTGCTACGTAGTTAATTACCTGAGCCAGGCCCATTGTTGCAAGGGAAGCAAGGGGGCTTGAGTTCAGATAAATAAAAGAACTCATTACTTTGCAATTTGAAGGTTATCTCAGTAAAATAATTAAAAATGTTTGGAAGAAGTCAAGTCTATAATAATCATGAGACTTTTAAAATGACATTCAGGAGTCCTGTGTCAAGGTAATCAGGTTCACTGCATTGAGCTGTGAACACAGATTCTGGTCATTATGATAAAGGTGGTGCAAATATCACACTTCTGAAAACACCACTTCAGCCTTTTATTCTCATCTTGGTGGGTTTGAAAGCCATCTAGGGAGCCAGGGTAGCTGGTTATTTTCTAGAGGGAGAAGGTTTTAAGGGAGGCTGAAGTAAGGAGGAGCAGGGTACTGAGAAGGAAGATTGAGAAGTTGACATTTGTTGGATTACTTTAAAATATTACCATTGTATTCATAACATAATAAGGAATTGCTTGGGGCTATAATCACAAAGTAACTGCTGAAATAACTGAATTGATTCTATGTCCACGAGGAGAGAGTCACTTATGTTTTTGCTAATACTGAAGTGAGGCTCCACTCAAGCTCATATCCCTGGATTCTGACTTTGGATTCGGCCCTCCACTTACAACACGGGGTGGACAACTTATGTGTGAAGTATGAAGATAGCAGTTGGGGTCAGACTAAAAGAAGAGTCATTCCCAGGGAACAGTATAATTCTGTTGAGGTTCTTGTGGACCCCAACCAGGGACAGTGGTCAGCAAGGGAAATGGTGCTGGAGAAATCACAAGACTTTACACCAAACTTATAGCATAAAGCCTGGAGTCCTGGAAGGACATTTATTGTTCCATGTGCCAGCAACCTGTCCTGTTTCTCAGGAGTCTTTTTATTGGGTACATAACAGGAATGCACAGCAGTCAGTAGCCAAGGTTAAAAATGAGAGAGGGCAGATTATAGCCCCCAGGGAGGTTGGGTTAAGTATAAACAGAGACACACGGTAATGGATCTGAAGTGCCAGATGACATGTGCAAGCAGGAGAGAGCGGGGGAAAGCAAGTCTCATCTCAGGCAGACATCTCTGCTTCTCTAGTTTAAGCTTCTAGCTGATGGCCTCAGCTTGCATGCACTGCTGACTTCCCCATACAAGGAGAGTCACGCAGACATTCCCCTGACTGAGCACTTTACCCTGAGTTGGAAGGTCCATGCCTGCTTGCCTCCCACATAATTCTGCTTATTTTGAAGAAGGTTGTAATTGGGCTCTACACATTGGCATTCATGGTCAGACACGAGTTGAGAGAAATGGCCACTAACCTACACATTGCTATCATGTACCAGGAGGAGGGCTCCAGCCGCGTATGAGTTTAACCCACCGTGGGGCTGAGAAGTAGAGGACAAAATATGAGAAGACGTTGTAACTCAATCACCTAGTAACTCAGTTATGCCCTTGTTTGGTCATGCATTTATTTATATGCTTTTCATTCTGTCAGTTGTTGATTCTACTAACACTTATTAAAGTTTCACTTTGTGCCAGGTACTATAGTAAAAGGTGGAAATAAAATCACTGGGGAATTTAGTCTAGTGAGAGAAACAGGTAAAGACAGGCAGTTATAATACTGGAGGGTGAGGACTATGACAAGAAAATACGGGAGTAGGGGTACCATGGGTGCAGAAAAGAGAGACCCCATTATTGTACACAGCTATAATTTAATAAAAATAAAAATAAATAAATAAAAGATTATAAACATTAAAAAAAAAAAGGAGACCCTTACACTTTCCAGTGTAAAGAGAATTTGAGTCTAAGGATGAGTATTACTGTCAAACAGTTGATGTAGTAGTGTTACAGACAAAGGAAATAATTTGGCACAGTCGTGAAACAGGAGAGAAGGTGGCATGAACACATGGGTACCTTGAAACCTGGGAGAATGTGCAACAGGAAATGAAGCTGTGGAGACAAGAAAATAGAGTGTCCCTGGGTCTGGGGGATTTAGAGATGAATAAGGCAAACTGTTGTCTTCAATTGCGGGGAGAATGGGGACTGAAGACCCCCTTCTTGGTAAAGGAAAGCACCCCCAGAAAAAGAGGAAAATTAAAAAGTAAGTTGAGTGAGTTGGAACAAAGAAAAGTCAGCTAGTTTACGTTTAAGCTGGCCATTGCTAGTAAGCTTCTTGCCTTTTCTGAAATTCTAGCCTGTTGGGGATACAGCTTACAAACACCCTGCTGGGTCTGTGAGCACTCTGAGGAGAATAATGGTCATAGAAGAGGCTATGACAAGTCCTAAGAAAAGATACATCTTCTGGGGCATTTCCTGCCCATTAAACAGGCAAAAGCAGATACCCACTGTGGAGATTTGCATTTGCATGGGGCAGAGAGGGAGTTCCAGCTCTAAGCCTATGGGCAGAAGAGCAGAGGAAAATCCTCTGTGGTCATGATAGGAGGAATATGCCTCCCTTTCACCAATCCCTCAGAAGAGATTAATGCTGGTGGTGTTTTTACACCACAGAGAACTAGTGGAGCTTAATACCTCTCTAGAAATCTGTGTGTGTGACCTCAAGCAGGAGGCTCGAGTACTGAAGGCTACCTTTAAGGTTAATAATAATTACAATAGAAGTTGATATCATCAATGGGAGAAACTGCTGATGCCTAAGTTCCCTCCCTCATCTTACTCTCTGGACAAATAGACTTCAATAAAATCAGAGTGAAGCAAACACTTTGGGCCATTGTTGGAATCCTACACTGGGCCCCCTGAGCTCCTGCTTTTAATTTTACTCTATGTCTCTTGTTTTTCTCTACCATCGCTTCTCACTATATTTCTTCAGCTGATCACTGCCAGTTTCCACAGGTCTCAGTGGACGCTGCTCTCAGGGAGGGACCGCGACACTCAATAAGTTTATATTTGAAAGTTGCCTTCCTAATCCTTTTGTAAACAATAAATGTATAGGCAAATTGGAAACATATATTGAGATCTAGCATATATTACTGGGATCTAAAATTATGGGTGGAACCTATAGATTCCATCCATAATTTTAGATCCCAATATAAGCAAATAAATCATACATCTTAGTGAGTATTATTCTGTAACTAAACTTAAGGTAAGAAATACTAAAATGATGTAGTTTAAATAAAAGAATAACTAATATTCATGGGCTCTGATTTCTCTATCTCTGATAGAGAAACCAGTCACCTTTAGCCCTCAACCAGACTTCTTACCCATTAAAGAAAATTCATTTTCTGGATACAGACACAGAGGTTTGTGTACAGGAAGTTCCTGACATATCTGCTTAGGAATAATGTTTATGAGAGTGATGGAAATAAGATTTTGCAGAGGAAAAAGTCAACTTGTAGTATAGTTACATCCCAGGCTTTTACATCCCTGTTTTAGATAACACTTGAATGCTAGTCCAAATTCTTGCACACCCCTCTGTTCTATTATTGCCTGTCCTCCTTCAGAGTCCTGGGCTTTCTCCCACTTTGCATATAGGTGGGACTTGATGGCATCTCTCCTTGGACCTTCACTCACACCTCTTATTTCCAGCCACAAGGTTTCTCAGCAATTGCAGTGCACATGTGCTACCTGGACATGCACAGAGCTGATGCCCAGCACTACCCTTGAACCAGTGTGTTTCATGATACTCATCAGATGTTTGTTGGGTTGAGCACTCCCTTGTAGTGATGTAGTTGATGGCAAACATAACAATCATGACTCGAGGATAATGTGGACATCAGGAGCTCAGACTCTTCAGAGATGAGGGCTTTGATCACCACACAGGGAAATAACCTAGACCAGCAGAGGTGCATGCTGAGAGTATGTAGAATCTAGAATGGAGAATAAAGGTTGACCCTGATGAGCACTATTTGATACTAGCTCTAGTGGGGAAGGTTGTTAGTTCATGCCTCTAAACTTCCTCTCATAAATTTCATTAGAAAATGAGAACAACTAGGATCCTGAAGATGTTCCCAAAGGGAGAGAACTTACTATAAGAATTAAGCAGATCTAAGCCCTTTACATTACTATTTTTTTGTCACCTGGATTACTCCCTTCAGAGCCAAGGCCCTCATTCTTCATGCCCATATATGTTGACTGCTTATGGCTCCTAGCTATCTTTCTCTGCAGGCATTGCCCTTGGTGCAAGGACATTCCCTCAAGTGTCCCCAGTGAGAATAATTAGTATGTAATGACTGGTCAGTTGGAAGTTCAGAGGTCTGGCCCCTCATGCCTCAATTTGAGACATGTTTAAAGGCCCAGATTCAGAGCTCCATATGGTTTCTGTGGGGTGGGCTAAAGCCTGGGATGTAACTATACTACAAGTTGACTTTTTCCTCTGCAAAATCTTGTTTCCATCACTCTCATAAACATTATTCCTAAGCAGATATGTCAGGAACTTCCTGTACACAAACCTCTGTGTCTGTATCCAGAAAAGCCGATTGAAGACCACATGCTTATCTATTTCCTTGTGGGCCAGTTTGAGCAACCCAAATTAATGATAATATATCACCTTAGCATTTACTCAGGTTGGAATGAAGGTGAGAGATTTCGGGTAGCACAGAATACATTATGTAAACCATCATTTCTCCAAAATTTTCTACTAAATTTTATTTAGTACACAACCACATAAAAGGAAAAAAAGTGCTTCTCCTACCCTTGCAAGAGTTATGAAAGGAGGACATGAGAGGGTGCTCTCCCTTTTCTGAGGCTCTCATGTGCAGAAACTTGAAAGGGACAGGTCATGCCAATGTGGACAGGGATTACTTCGTCTTCAGCACATCGCGGCAAAATTGGCAATACAAGAATGAAAGTGAAAGCATGAATGTCGGCTTCTCTCTCAAATTCCTTGCCACTGGATTTTACTCCAGGCCGGCTGTCCATGGCCTGTGAAACTAACGAGCTGTGTTCTTCTGACTCAGTGTCAGCCATGTGCTTTCCAGGTTGGTTCAGAAAAAGAGTCATGAGAGAAAGAGTTACAAGTGATCACCTATTTTGTGTTCTTGGGAAGTTAGAAAATTTGGATAAAAACCACAATTTTACTCAATTCTGGACAATTTCAACTTGAAGCATATTTCTATTAGCATGAAGAGCAACCTTGAAATCCTGACACTTCGCTAAATTTATTCATGGGTGAGAGATCTCTCACTAAGGCTGTGTGGTGCAGTGGCTGGTTGCCCAGGACTCCTCATTTCCCCCCGCTTCCAGCAAGTTGCACACAGTGATGGTTAGCAGACATGGCTCAGAGAGCTTTGCTTTTTAAAATTCCTGTGATGTACTGAATTGAATGCCAAGTACATATATATGTATAACAAAAAAATGTGAGAAGCATGTATTTTTCCAGTCACATTTAATTGCATCAGCATGGAGTTCGGATTGGCTTTTGTAGCAACAACTAATGAGCCTTATGTGGAAGAATCCAGATGTTTGGATTGTATGATCTTCCACTCCATTATGCAAACATCCATTCATATGACAGTGTCTTGCTTCAGGTGGAAAGAAGAAGACCAGTATCACCAATAAGGAAGTAAAATACAAGGCTAATTACAATGTTGCTGTTTGCAAGTGAGGACTTTCCTGCTAAAGGTGTTATTTTCAATAGAAAATGGTGGGGTTGGGGGAACAATATATGGCTTGTGTTTTCATACAGCTCTTCTATTTGTTATTATGTGCCCACATGTCTGTTTTAGTGACTCCCATCATGTCTTATTCATACCCAGACATGTGCACACGTCACTGAAGGTGCAAGAACAGAGCGAATGCTTTAATACAGACATAACGTGGTAAGGGCAGAGTGACTGGCAATTCATTCTCTATGAGGAAAACGGGCATCTTTCTAATGAAGTTACTGAGGCTCAATGTTGAAAGATGGAGCTTTAATAGCTGCAGATTGGGAAAAGTATCATTATAAGTGGGCAGAATTTAATGAACCACAGACATGATGAGGAAAAGGCAAAGTGTTTTAAGAGTTTACTGTATTCCTCTGGACATCTAAATATTTGTGTTCTTTTGGGACAGAGCAGCGATGGGGCATGTCAACACATCAGGTTGAACTTACATAATGATACCAGGCTGTAAAGCCCTATGTGCTTTAGTGGGATGCCACTGTATTTTTTTTTACCCCAACAACACTAAAACGCTCACATTCCCCTCCCCAAATCTCCATCTTACTTGATGCTTAGTCAAAAAAATAGTCAAGAGAGTCAGGTCCATGGGCACAGTCATAGAATAGCATGAATATATGGATCCGTGAGTGGTGCAAAGAGAACATAAACCTTAGGAATATTTGCATCTTAGAGACCCTTGGACACAAAGTGGGCCTTAGACCATGGCCAGTCTTAACATTTCCTATGGAGCAAATATCAGAAAAGCAATGTTGATTTAGCTCTTGGGTTTGCTAATGTTTAGCAGAAAGCAAAATAGTTTGGACTTACAGATAAGCAGTGTAGGTGCTTTTGTAGCCATAAGTATCAGCACTCATTTTAATTTGCTCCCTTCTTTTTTTTAATCATCGTAATCAGTCTTAGGACTTCAACTTTCCCCTCGAGGTAAAGGTCATCTAAACTTATGTCCTTGGCCATCTCTTACAGCAAAGCTCCAGTCCCCAATTCAAGCTCCATGCTGGTACCTCACACTCAGCCGTGCAATCTTAGCTCCTCATTTTGCAGCTCATTCTTTCCACATATTTGTATCAGCAAAGCTCAAGTTCCACCTCAGTTGACCTACCTTGTTCTCCATGACCAAAGCTTGTCTTCATATTCAACACCTCTCTATTCTGAACTCTGAAAATGGGTCAGTAGTGTACAATAATCCCTTTCAGTTGTACCATTGAAATGACTCTTGAACTCATCCTTTCTTCTTTATTCCAGTTACCGAGGGCAGAGTCTAGAACTTCAATTCTTCCTAGTCTGCAGCAAAAGCATTTTAGTTGGTTCTTGTTAATCTGTCTACTCAATCCCTTTACTTACCTGTACATGTTTCCTAAAATGCAAGTATGTTTATGATGATGAAGATGATAGCAGTCGCCAGATGGGGAAGAGGGACTATTCCTCATAACTTCGTAACTGCCTACATAGTTGGGTTGTTATGAAAATGAATCAAGATTATATTTGCAAAGCATTTAGTGTAGTGCCTGGAATATAACACATCCTGAATAATTATCGGCCATTGTATCTCGCTTCAACTTAGAAACTGTGTATGCATGTTCCAGTTCTCAAACCCTCCCAATTCTTCCTCACACCTAGGGCTGTTCACAAACGTCTCCTTTGCTGGAATATTCTTCCTCTCTTTTGTCCTCTCTGACTTCAGCGGGCCATTTTCCATTCATCCTCCAACCTCTGTTCAAAATTCTGTATCATCCTGGTCTTCCCTGCATATCCAGACCTGTGGAAACTGCTTTGCTCTGTGCTCCTGCACAACTTGGTATTTCCACTCTTGAAGTTGTTGTGTAGCAGGAGAGAAAACTGTCACAGCAAAGTACAGATGGACAAAGAGTGTGGCACTGTTAATAACTGATAGAATCTCCCTCAATGATCCTGGCTCTAGTGAAGTATACTGTCATGCTTTCAATGTTATTTCAGTTTTTCCTTCTATACTTCCCAAGTAATTAGATTTCGTTTAGATTATTTTGTTTTCCATTTTCTTTTCTGTCCCCTATTTCTCAGTGCAGGAGCCCCTGCAATAGTCTTTTCTTGCTGACTTGATGCCACCTTGGTTCTCATGGTCGCTATACAATACACCCCTCTGAATGTCAGCCACATGATACAGCAGCCTCCATGATAATCTCACTATGTCTTAACTGTCTTGCCTTGGGAAACCTTTGCATGGCTCATGGCGACTTCTGAGCCAGCTTCCTGCCACACTGAAGCAGACAGAACCCAAAGACTGTCATTTCAAAGCATCCTTCTGCTATATCATGGTTGTAATAATTTGTGCTCCAGAGAAAGAGAGGATATGGGATTAGAGAGGATATGGGGTTAGAGTTTCATTCAGGACATCTGTCCTTCCTTCCTTCCTTCCTTCTCTCTCCCTCCCCTCTTTCTCCCCTTCCCTCTCTGTCTTTCCTCTTTCCTTCCTTCCTTTCTTTTTTTTTTTTTTTTTTTGGAGCTTTTTTCATTTGAAAGCATTACCTGACATATCCTTTCTTTTTTCTTCCATTTTGCTTTTTGTGTTTTTCTATCATTGTTTATGCCATTTATTATAATTTTTAATATCTATCTCTTCCTTCTAGATTAGCAGTCCTCAATAGGAGGTGATTTTGGACTTAGGGGACATCTGGATGTATCTGAAGACATTTTTCATTGTCACAATCCTGAAGATATGTGTGTGGGAGTGCTTCTGGCATCTATAACAGGTGGAGGCCAAGGGTGATTCATAGGGCAGGGGTAATGCATAAGGCATGAGTGATGCCCAGGGCAGGCCCTGTGACAAAGAATTATCTGGCCTTCAATGTCAATAATGCTGAAGTTGAGAAATACTGGTCTGGGCTATGAGGTCCTTGAGGCAGAGATTATGTCTTATCCATCTCTTCATCTTCAGTATCTCACATGTTGGCCAGTATATAATAGAAAGTCATTTTAGTTTTTTAATGACTAAGTGATGAAGGCATGCTGTGCTAGTCCCTGTGCACACAGAGTGCCACTGTATGGTTTGGTTGATTAAAGAGTATCTCTTAAACACAACCCTGACTGAGAGAAATAGTCCAACATGAAGGCTGAGTCAATGGCAGCATTCTAGTCAGAAGTACACAAGAGACATGGTGACTCTGGGTTTGGATTATTCTCAGATGGAGTTCAAGTATTTATGTCCAGCATAGGCATAGCTCAGGCATCAATGCACACAATGTTCACTCATCACCAGTCTGCATAGTTTTTTAAAAAATCACGCTATCTTTTGAAGCTTTTAGATATTCTTCGAAATATTTGATATTTGAGTTGGTTCTTTGTCAAGTTGATGAGAATAAAGAATAGGAAAAAATTCTGGAGATTAAAAATTATAATATCTTCTGATTTCCTTTTAGATGGTCTTTTATATAACAGAATAAATTTGGTTTCCAGAGATCCATTTTCACATGAGGATTAATATTTTAAGAGTAAGTGTTTTGAAATATGGTAGATAATCTAAGACATATTTTTGGATTACTGCTAACAAATATATTAGAACTTGACTATGGAATAAAGATATTTGCAAACAATTTATAGTATTCCTAGAAATTAATAACCACCATTTCTTTTTTATGAGAGAGCAATATTTTATATTATTTATAAAAATAAATAAAACAATTGGTGAAAGCTTAAATTAGATCAATAACAGAGGGAGATAAAAAGAATTCAAGAGTGAGAGGGAATCCCAGCTTATTGCATGTTCACTACTGGCCAGCCACACTATGTTAAATGACCCTCAAACAACCCCAGTGAGGTATCCAGTTTAGAGGGAAGATATCTATCTTCCATCTTAGGGAGAAGAAAAATGGAGCAAAGAAAGGCTGATTCACTTGCCCCAAACACACAAATGTTACCTGGTGTAATTTGAGTTTGAATCCCCTGGAATTTTCTCCACCACTCAACTGTACTCTCTCTAGGACATAGATGAGGCCAGTAGTTCTCTACTCTGACTTCGTATTGTAATCACGTGTGAGGCTTTTAAAGGATGACGATGCCAGGGTTTTAAAGGATCTACCTCCCCCCAACCCCAAGAATGTATGATATAATTAGTCAGAGGTGGAGGACCAGAATCAGTTCTTTCTCAGGCTCCCAAAGTGATTATAAATTTTTACAAATCTTGAGAACTTCTGGCTTAGTCCTTAATATTTCTACAATTTGTTTTTATTCTTGGTATCTGAGCAAGTCTATTTATTTTGAACTTTTTAATGGAGCTATTCCATGAAATTCAAAAAGAATTAATTTGATACAGTTTGAGTGACACAGGGCAACTTTATTATTTTGCATAATAAGGCAGGATGTTTTTTATTGAATCAATTGTATTAAGTGGGGTTTATAATTTAAGATCATAAAGTTAATTTAACAGCGTGAAAGGTAAGAAATTTTTTTCATAACCTTGGAATCATAATCTTGGGATCATTTTACCAGTGGACTGGCTCATCACTGGTAAATTCTAGAAGCAGGTGAAAAAGCCTATTCAGTTGGCCAAGGGATTGGGCTGACCCCTGCTCCAAGCCATGTTGGTTCAGAAGCAACTCTTTGGCTTATTACATTCATTTCAAGAAGGTTTTTATCTGTGCTTTCCCCTCTAGATTAGAGTGTTTGGAAACTGTATTGTGATATTTTGCATTTTACAGTGTAGATTTAATGACAATATTTTCTTCTATGAGGTTTGGGTCCCATGAATATGCCTTACAGTATGTGGAATTTATATATCTCTCAAAGTATCTTTTTTTTCACGTGATTTCTTAACACTATTCTTTTCACATGTTGTTCTTTATTTTCTAAGAACCTTTTTTTTTGAGACAGAGCCTCAAGCTGTCCCCCTGGGCAGAGTGCCATGGCATCACAGCTCACAGCAACCTCCAACTCCTGGGCTCAAGCGAGTCTCCTGCCTCCGCCTCCCAAGTAGCTGGGACCACAGGCGCCCGCCACAACGCCCGGCTATTTCTTGGTTGCAGCCGTCATTGTTGTTTGGCGGGTCCGGGCTGGGGATTCGAACCCGCCACCTTAGGTGTACGTGGCTGGCGCCTTAGCCGGTTGAGCTATAGGCGCCGAGCCAGAACCTTTTTCTTTTCTTTTTTGTCTTTTTCTAAGTTTTCCTTTCTCTCATATCTCTAACAGAGATTCTGTGATTCATTAATGAGTTTTATTCATCCCTGGTGTGATCTGTAGGACAAACAAGGATTTAGATATTCCTTCTTTCTATTTTACATTTAATAATAGTTTTGCACAATAAGGGCAGCACGTAACTGGGACTGAGATTTTAGGAAAAACCTGCATAAAATTAAAATTTAACAAAGGGCGACATCATGCCTCAAAACAATTTATTATACACTAAACTTTTAAGGAAAATAAATTTAACGTGCCCATCTTTTAAAGAGAAAACCTAAACCAAATGTGTTACCAAATAATAAAACCTTAAGATAGTATCTAGGAGATGTGTCATAAAATGAAATAAGGCCAGGAAGAGATTTATTTTTGTAATAAAATGGTATGGCTCTTCTGTATAAAAACTCACACGTTACAGCTAGACAATAAACTTGATGCGCCCTGTTCTTTGCACACATTATACCATTTAACACCTGCAGCTGGGTTATTGTTTGTATTTGCATTCAGACCTTTGAGACTTTGCCAAAAGGCAGAAGAGTTGTGGTCTTACCGTGAAGAAAATGCAGTCCTACTTGTATTCTCTCTTCTAAAGGAAGGGAAAACTTGAGTGCTACTTTGAAGATTTTCCAGCCTGACTGAACCCGATGAAGGCTTATCAGGAATAGTGAGAACACAATTAAATTCAAGAAGCAGGGAGGAGGTAAAGGGGGTAAGCTCCTACCTATCGGGCACAATGTAAGGGTGTAGGGCACATCTCCTGAATGAAGGACTCAACTACAGCTGGGGCTTCACCTCACAAACACAAACAAGGTAGCTTAATCATATGTAGCCTTGGGTTAATCCAAAATAAATTCTTTTAAAAAAAGAACAACAACAACAAAAGAACACTGACAGCAGAAGATGTGGGATCTTGGTGTGGGATCTGTGCTTTCTTTTCATTGTCCGTCGGCTCTTTGATCTTTCTCCCCAGCTCTCTCCCCTCTATTTATACATCAATCATAACCTCCTCTTCCTTCTCCAGTTGTCATTTGGTTCCTGCATCTTCTGTTTGAGGTTTCCGGATACATTTTATGTTTTATGGCATACAACAGGTTTGATACATTATTTGATTCAAGTTGATCCTACAAAATCTCTTTTCTTCATAATTATTTTTATTGTTACTATAGCCTTTTTCTGTTATTTTTTTTTGAAGTTAGAGCCATAGTACTGAGATTAACTTTGACCACTGGCTTTAAAGTTCCTGCTGAAGAAACCATTGGTGAAATATAATCTCAGAGTACAGAATACCCAGTATTAGAGGCACATCTGCAGCATGCCATCAAAGAGATCATACACGTATAACTTTGATTGTGATTGTTGTTTCAGAACAGAAATAATTTTTTTGAGATAGAAATATTTCTGGGCAGCATTTTCTGAAATTGCCTGGTTTCTGTTTATGCCAGGATTCACCACTGCATAGCGTCCATAAATGGAACATTGTACTTTTTAATTTATTTTTTTGAAGTGGATCGTAAATGAACAGTTCATTATGTCCTCTTTAGCTGTTTTTGACCTGAGTTCATGTAGAGGCAAGGTTGAAGGATGAGAGAAGAATTAGCCACCTCCTCTGGGTGTGCATAGAGTTATTAACAGTTCCTTTTGAATGGTTTCCTTCATTTCTGTGGTCTATAGGGAAGAAGGCTGAACATCTCACGGACAGACAGGGCTGGTAAGTAAAAAGTATCCATGGCAGATGTCACTGATGAGAAAGCTTTGTAGAGAACATGGACTATAGTTAGGAGATTATGGTTTATTTCAGAATTTTGATAGGTTATAAGTGCAAAAAAGAAAGAATAGTGAGAATAGCAGAATAGGGTGGTAAATACAAAGTGTGTGAGGTAGAAAGGCCTTGGAAATTGTTCACGTGGAGTGTGAGATGCAGTTCACTTGAGGCGTAGGAGATGTATGAACAGGTGGCTTTGAGCGATGAGTTGGAAAAGTAGCTATTGATGGCTGTACTCCTGTGTGTTGCTGGGCATGGTTAATATTTCTCTGCTAATGGATATTCAGGAGAATCTTAGTATAAAATCAAAAAGTTGAAACAATTTGCAGAGTATCTGGTTCAACTTGCTCTCTTCAGAGATGGAAGTGGCATTATGTCCTGATTAAGCACAGGATGATGCAATGAAGGGGGAGGGACACAGTCTTGCAGTATTGACTCCATGATTTACCAGCTCGTGAACTTGGACGAGTTACCCAACTTTCCTAAGCTTCATTTGCCACATCTGCAAAACAAAAATCAAAGGTTTGTTGTGAAAATAAGAAAAATGATGCATGGAGTGCTTAGCTTAGTGGCTAGAATATAGTAAACGCTCAAAAAACATTTACTAGTATTATTACTGGTATTATTGTTATCATTCATGACTTCAATGCTACAGTCTCACGTTTCCTTGCTCTGTTCTTATGGTAATTGTGTACCTTGACTAGAATCAGCAACCAACTGTCCTAATCTCTGGACAAGTTGACATACACAAAGCCCAAGGCCTGGAGCTCACCATTAAGTCAGCAGTCAGCAACCTATAGGAACTGGCCACCTGCAACACCCTTTCTGTAGTAAGTTCTGTTTTGCATCTGGCAAGGTTGCTCTGGCTTCCAGATGTGGGAACAATGGGTAAAACATAGAGGTAGCAAGAATTCATCCCTAAACTGTCTCAGTTCTTTATTCCCCATTTTGAATGTTGCTGACATAAGTATTTCCTATAAATCTTAAGCAGCTTTAAATATAAAGGAATAAGGAAAACACTTTTTATTTCTTTCCAACCCTTAAAATACTTTTATTAAGTCATCCAATGAGTGCTTTCTAAGGGCAAAAATAGTTTATATGTGGTTTGGATGCGAAGCATTGACTCAGCGTCAGGCCCATGAAGGGGAAGGCCAAGCGATGCCTGCTGACACACAAGCAATAATAATGGAAAAAAGAAAGACTGTCCCAGGCTTGCTAAACGAAGCCATACGCTTGGAAAAGCACAATACACCAGCTCTTACGTGCCCCTTTTGTCGGGATCACTGTTTTCACGGCCCGCCGGCATCGTGCTTTTCCCTTCCATTGCACACATGTTCCCAGGTTGCACAGTTGCCAGAGTCTCCTCCCAAGTGCTCTGTATTTTTGTAGGGTGCTAGTCGGGTGAGGTAACGCTACGCGATGCTTGAGAGAGCGAGCCGCTTGAAATGACTTTTCAGGCTAGACTTTCCACAGAGATTATATATAGTTGTTCTTCTTACTTTGCGGATTAGTTGCTTTTAGAATACAAACAAAGGCTGCAATATAAGCTTCGAGAGACTGACTCACTGAGGAAATAAGACAGGTTCGGAAAATGGATCCTTTGCCATGGACGCACTCTGGAGAACTCTTTAAAAAATGGTCATCTGAGAAATTTAATCGCCATGTTAACAGTTTGCATACCGATGCTATCAGTAAGTGGACTATAATTAAATATTCTATGATTCTATGACAGTTTCCAAAGGGTTGTGTTTCACAACCAGGTGTTGTATTTCTTGAAGGGAAAGAAGAGAAAAGGAAATCAGCTTTCAGCTGTTTGTCGCAGTTTATCTCCCCTGGGAGGTCATTCCTCAGACCTGCAGGATGAATGAAAGATGAGAAGTCAAAGTTAGTGGGTGAAAAAGCAAGGAAGAAATGTTTCCCTTCTGGGTACCACCTTGGCGACGTTGGAGCCCTTCATCTTTCTTTCTTTCTTTCTTTTTTTTTTTCTATTTCTGACATAGGAGGGGCTGTTCCAGGCCTGGTCTGGGTGGAGTCACCCATAATGGCTTTAGAAGCCACTACAGGTGGAAACTACCAAAGGAAAGCATCCCCAGTGGACTGGAGCCAGAGCCAAGCTCTGTTTCGTGCGGGACCGTTACTGGGTTTAACCAAGTATTCTTCAGAAAAAGACAGCCCAAACCAACAGGGCCCTAGGTGAGTCCTAGGTCCTCTGCAGCCTTAACATCTCTGAATGAAGGACTTCAGTGACTAAGAGCAGCTGAGACAGAGCAAAGAGAGAGGAAGAAGAAAGTAAAAGAAAAAATGATACCTTTGTCAATCTGTGAAGAAGGCCCGCTTTCATTCTTTTTTCTTCAAATATTATTTATTTATTTTTAATATATTGAAAGCAATCACTACTAGCTGCCAGAAACTAAAAAGGACGTTTGCATAAACACATATGGATTCCCTAACGGATCAGCTTCCTTTTGTAGCTGGTCACTTTCAATGACAAGTGGCTGATGCAAGCACCCATTCTTTGGTTTTGTCATTCATTCTGTTCCCTCAGCTGTTATTTGTGGTCCCATTCACCTATGGCAGTGTTAGGATCAGTCTATCAGCCCAAAGGTTTCATTAATAATATGTAGGAAACCATAAAAGGTAGGCTATGTTCTCAGATTCTCACAAACATGCAAATGTAAAAGAAGACGTATGCCCTCCCCGAACTTCCCTGTAGTCTCAGTACATAGTTACCATTGATAGGCAATAGGTGTGTGTGTGTGTGTGTGCACATGCATGCATGTGTGTAATGAGGAAAAAAATGAGGGACGATTCAGTGTGTGGAAATTCATGGGATTTCACATTTTGTGTTATGTAGATTGCAGGAGTAACGTTATCGGGAGACTTTGCTCAGTTTTTCCTTAAGGAAGTTTGCCACGGCGTTTCCATTCCAGTGTGAAGGGCTTGATAATATATGTTTCGCAACTTTGTCTAAGAGGAAACTGACAGATGATGATGAAAACACTAAATCCAGTCACCTCATTTAAACACTTTGAAGGCTTCTCAGTGGAGCCGATGCCATCAGACTGTCTCATTGCACCTCAGATGCCAAGAAGAACTTGAAACTGTCAAGTTGTTGACAACTGCCTTACTCTGTTTTGTGCTGCTGTAACAGAATAATACAGATGGGGTAATTTATAACAAACAGAAATTTATTTCTCAACGTTCTGGAGGCTGGGAAGTCCAAGACTGTGAAGCCAGCAACTGGCAAGGGATTTCTTACTACGTCAGCCTATGGCAGAAGACAGAAGGACCAGAGAGCAAGGGGAGGTAATATCCTCCCTTATGATAACACCCTTTACACATAAGAACGGGGATTTCCCAGCCTAATCACCTCTTAAAGGTGTCACTACTGAATACTGTTACAATGGCAACTAAATTCCAACATGAGTTTTGGAAACATTCAAACAATAGCAGCAGCTGTCTGTCAAGATGTGGTTGTTACTTTTACTTGTGCTCCCATCTTTAGCTTTACTCACACCTTTAGAAATAGTTATTTTTATTAAAGTCAACTGAGCTTATCCATTCCGAGAATGTCCTTGTTTCCTGTGTGGAGGTGGGCTGCTCTAGTCACTAAAGAAGACACATAAAAAACATGTAAGCGTAGGGCAGCACCTGTGGCTCAAAGGAATAGGGTGCCGGCCCCATATGTTGGAGTTGGCGGGTTCAAACCCAGCCCCAGCCAAAAACTGCAAACAAACAAACAAACAAAATGTAAGCATATTAAGTTATAATTAATAACAGTAACATTAAATAGTTGCTACTATTATTGGTATTAATAGTTTCAACAATCTGCATAAGAATTAAAAAAATAAGTTACTATAGTACAACATTTAAAGAGAGAGAGAGAGAGAAATGGTTTTAAAGATCACAGCATCTGATGGCTATGAAACTGATCAGAAATTTCAAGGACAACGTCAATGGCGTTGATTGGTTTCATGTGGCTTGGAGCTTTCCTGGCACTGGCGAGATCACTACTGTGCATTGTTTACATACGATCAGTGAGCAATGCCAGACTGCTGCTCTCTTCTTTATCTTAAGTGAGCTTGGGATTGTGACTCAGGAGGGCGATCTTGAATCCTTGGCAAATAGGATTGCTTAATTTCTATGTGTTCACCAAGCAGAGCATGTAGTTTACAAAAACGGAATGCTCTTTCTTTTGCATTTAAAGATACCAAAACAAATTATCTTCTAGGGCACGGTTCTCAACCTGTGGGTCACAACCCCTTTTGAACAATGACAATACATTGCGGCATTAGGGAGGTTGAGAACCACTATTCTAGGGTATAGAAATTACACCGTTCTTCTTAGGACATTGGTTGATTTATAGTCTTAGACATCTAAAATCTCTTCCCTTTATTGTGTATGTTTTCAATAAAAGATAACATTTTCCACTGAGTTCCTAGACTCAACATATCTCAAAGATGGCATTAAAACAAACAAAAGAACTCTCAAGGGTCAGGAGAGTAGGCGGTAATAAACAATTATTTTCAAGACAGAGGTACTTAAAATCTTCCACTGACTTCTTACCAGCTACAGGATACATCCACTTTGCCGAATTTACCTCTTGAGATTCTCCTAAGATTATCTCTCTATAACCCATCAAGTGGACTTGGTGAATTTAGCTGAAGATAATGAAGTTGGGGAAATGGCATCATGAATGAATCTATCAAAACTCTTATATTTACGCTTATGTGTATTAAAGAAGATCCATAAAAACAGTCCACCCAGTAATGAGCCCACAGGTTCCTTTGTTTGATAATTAAAAGCATAGGATGGATATATATTAATTTATCTTTCTTTGATCATCAGTAACTTTTCAATATCTTCTTTCTCCTTTTTCCATATTTTAAGCATAGTGCTTATAATTTTTTTTGATGTTGTTAATATACAGTGCACAAATTTCCATGTCTGTCTGCCACATGAATTTTCAAGGCCTTTATGATTTTATGACTTATCTGTTACGAGTCTGATTGTGCCCTATTTCTGCATGCAGACATGTGGGTTCCTGAGTTGGGAAACAAACTTGTAGTAACTTTTATTTCTCAACCTCAATTCCCCAATGCAGTGGTCTGCGATGCTAATTTGGAACATAATATGTGTAAAACAAAGCCCCTTCCCCACCATAACTTCCTGACGTTTCCACCCAAAACCAATAAACTCACTTGCAAGGATTGGGATAATCCTCTCTCAGCTCCCTCTTTCCTATATTTTATTGCATTGAATGAATGCAATAAATAAGAGCCTCTCTTGTTTCTCTACCTTGTGATTTATTGATGCTTCCTTTTCCCGACTTACAGTTTCCTATTTCTCTAATTATCTGCAGCAGGAAGAAGCATAAATTCCTGCTTCCAGACGTTTCAATTTCCCTGAGAATATAATGTACAGGGTAGTCAATCCATTTGTACCAAACTTTTAGAACCCGAGATTGAGTATGCATCCTTAGTCTACACGAGGAGTGTGTACAATCATCTGTGCTTCTGCATGTGATCCTGTGTCTTCCCAAAATAGTCTTTTTGTTCTTTGCCATCTGGGAAATGTATATGCAACCTTGGGAACCCAAATCAAATGCCATTTCTTTTATGGAAACTTTTCCAGCTCCATCAGACAAAATTAGTCAGTTTCTCTGCCTCCATATATCTCTTTGGCCTCCTTTGTTACAACAAGAACAATTTCTTTTCCAAGCCTACTCTGAGTGTGACATGGTATCAGTGCACATTCCTATCAGCACATTGTACGTATTTTCATCTTCACTTTATGTAATTGGCTTTGAACTTTTCCAGAACAATGATATTTTTGTTTCTTACGCCTACCTCAAAGCGTAACGTATTGGTATCTGGCATAACTAGACATGGGAACAATAAATTTTTGTTGAATAAATGATGAGTGAATATTTGAATAAGTATATTAAATGAATTGGCAAGATAAATGAGTGGCTGGATATCAAAACTAATTTATTGACAATGTTTTTACCCTTGGATTTTTATTAGCTGAGTTGTAGATTCAGTGAAAGCAGAAATCATGTCTCTCAGGCTCATCATTTATATCCCCAGTTCTAGGGCCCTGGTAGGGCTTACTGGATATTTGTAGAATTTATGAATAAACAAAAAAGAACAACAATGTGAGATATTAATAATTCAATCTTCAACCTTAGTTTTCTATTCTTTGTTTTTTAAAAAACTCAAAAGACAAGCATATTCAATCTGATTCTACTTTTAGCCCACACTACCTCTAAGTTCTGTATTACTTTTATAAGTGGCTGTCAAGGAAAAGGTAGGCATAGAGGCTGATGGTGGAGGCCTAGCCTATTCAGAGTTGGGCAGAAGACTTTTGTCTAGAAAGCCTCCTGGGTACATAAAAAAGCAAATGGTTTGAAACCGAGGTGAACCCTTGGATGGAACTGATTTTCACATTTAAAAGCTGTCTCGTAACCAAATCCATCAGTTGATTCTTAGGCAAATCATTGCTTTGCCTTTTTGTATCTGTAATTTGTGGTTAAAGGGCAGGCAGCTGAGAGAAAAAGAAAAACACGTTCTCTCACCATGGGTACTTGTCTTTCTGACATTTGTTAAAATTACAGTTGTTGATAAGATTCCAGCCTCTTCCGTGCTGGTGAATTTTGTATGATATCTACAGATACAAACAGTGCATGTGTGGAGGACTCAGACGGCACATGCCGTCCTCACAGCCAGCGACATGCAGTGCCCGGGCAGCATCTGGGGCTTGTTAATTTTCTTCCTGCCATTTGCATCATTCTTTTGAAGAGGCTCCAGCAGTGTAGTGTTTTGCCCAATTGTTTATAAGGGTCTATAAATCAGGGACTTGGACCAAATGAAATGTCTTGGTTGTGTTTGCAAAATGTTTGGATATTCCAATCGTGTTTTATTTTCCTAGCTTTGGAAAACATATAGATTAACCTGTGATTGTGGCTTATGTTCTAGTTGCTTGTTTTCATTTGATTTTTTTAAAATTGGTCACTCTTTCAGCCTATTAGGAGATCCAAACAACGTTTTCATATATTCTGTTCAGTTTGTTTTAAGTGCCTGCTGTACATGTTGACAGATTTTCCCTCCTTAAGTCAAAAACACAAAAACCAAAATAAGGCAAAACAAAGACAAAGCCCCCCCAACATATCAACTACATATTTAGAAATCAGGTAAAAGTGCCATTTATTTTAGCAACTGTTTTTAAATTTGCCTGTGTCATTTTTAACAAAAGCTATAGTTCAATAATGAAACTCTGTTCATAATTGAGGTTTCAATGAGAGCTGAATTCAGAATATGGGAATTTATGTGTTTGATTTATTGACTGTGTGTGTCAACAGCATGCTTTTAATTATCAGAGTAATAAAAAGGAAAGATACTCAGAATCCGTGTTTTGGTCATTTTATGAGTCTATATTGTGTATCACAGACATAGTAACCAGTCCTCTCCCGTTATTTCCCAGTCCCAGTTTTATAGAAGGATGTGGTAGACAAAAACTTTGAGCTACCAGCAGGAATAAATAAGTTAAATATGACATTTATGAGATGCAGTGGATAACATAAACTGAAGGGGAAAAAATCTCTGTATCTTTTTAGAAATACAGAAACTGGAGGTGGATAGACTGTTTCAATTTAATACTTAGGAGGCAGGTCTACACAATCTGACTGCCAGGTCAGTGATAATCAATGAAAACTTTGATTTGTATCTGTTTTATTCATAGGGCTTTGGTTTTATTGTAGATACACACCCGAAGAGTAGGCAAGTGATTTTGATTATTAAGGTACTCGTTTAAATAAGGACGCTAATGTATTGCCTACAATAAGGTAGACTGATTAATACCCTTTGTATTTGCATAGAACTTAAACAGGGCACAAAATGCTTTCACCTGCTTGACTCACTTTAGCCGAAGCTTTAGAAGCAGCTCAGTACAACACATGGACCCATGACCAAGGTTAAAAATAATCAAAACCCATTCTAAGGAGTATATCAAAGTTCCTGTGTGTGTGTGTCTGTTTGAAGATACAGCCATTGGAGAAGAGCCATCAACTTCAGTAATGTGACCACTTTTTAAGAAGCAGTTTTAAAACCGTGGTTTCTTGTGTCTTACAAGCAAAATGAAATTTGAAAATGATTACTACAGGGCATGAAAGATCCTGATGTGTCTTCTTAATTCTGAAAACAGGGAATTTTTCCCTGAAGAAGACTTTTAGTCTTACGCTTAAAACGTTTTCTTAGGAACTATACCAAGAATTTGGCAATTTGGGAAATGGTAGATTCTGCCCCGAATAGCTACTTCATTCCAAACCATCTCCTTAGTGAACAAAACCAGTCAAACTGCTTGGTTTCTTAGTAACAAGCCAATAGACTACAACAGGATCTCCCAAACTGTCATTCCAAGGAACACCAGCTCAGGAGAGTGGTCAGTAGATGCTTCAAGAACAAATTGTGCAGGGTCGAACAATCTGGGAAAAGAATGCAAATACATCCCATTCTTGTGGGATTCTTGTGTCATCATAACTAAAATGACATTAGTTATGATGTAAAGGAAGCTGTGAAATATTATTGTCCTAGTGTTTCTCAAATGTATTGAAATATACGTGCATACATACCCAGACAAAGAAATATGCAACCATGCATGCCCACTGTGTAGGCGTAAGAATATACGTTAATAATTTGAAAAAAAGAATTTGGGAAATGTTGGAAAAAGGATTCATTACTAACTTTTAAAACTTCACATTATCATAATGCTATGATTTGAATGTGTACCCCCAAGTTTATGTAAGCCCCAGTGTGGAGAGGTGGGATTTAAGGTTTTGAGGGCTCTGCCCTCATGCGTAGATTAATGCTGTAATTGCAGGAGAGGGTTAGTTATCTTAGGAGTAGGTTTTTGATAATAATATGCATTTGGCCTCCCCTCTTCCTCCCTTTCTCTCTCCTCCCCTCTTTCTTCCCTCCCTCCCTTCCTTCTTCCTCTGTCTCTTCTTCCTTCCTTCCCCCTCCCTTCTTCCTGACCTCTCTCTCTCTCATGCCTTCTTGCCCTCTGCCATGGGGGCCCTAGCTAGATGTGGGCCCCTCAACTTTAGACTTCTCAGCCTCCAGAACTATAAGAAATAAACTTCTGTTCTTTATAAATTACCCAGTCCTGTGGTTTTCTGTTACAGCAGCCCAAAATGGACCAAGACATAAAGCATTTAATCATATTTATGACATTTACTAGGACATATGATTTTGATATATGGTTATGCAATCATACATTGAAAATATAAATGAACCAGAGGTTCAGAGTACAGTAGGAAATCCTTTATTTTCTATACTCAATTCTGCTTGAATGATGTTATTCAACTTTTCCAAAGAACGTTCAGAATCTGAATTCACTAACTTAACGACTCTACCATCTGGACCCTTTGGCTGTCTCAACTTGTTTCTTTATCACATGATCACATTTCAAAATAACACACACCCCTTCCTCTTTGGTGGTGTCTTCTAAAACTCCTTCCACTGGGGGTCTTTGTCTTCACTAGAGTCTCAAGTGTCAGGAGGCAGGTCCCTGCTGACTTAAGGTTTGAAGGCCCAGGCGTCAAGTGCCCCAAAAGGCAGCTCTTGCATGGAAATGCTGTCTCTGCCCATTATCCTGAGGATGGCTGACTCATGGTGTTCCACGCCTGTGCCCTGGCCTTGGTTCCTTGGCCTGTGACTCAGCTCCTCCCTGCTTTCTCCACCTTCAGCTTCATTTCTCCCAGCTGTGACCTGTGTTCCTGGTTTCATCTCTGGCTTCTGAGTTATTTTTTTTTAAAGACCTTTTCCATTTTCCTGCCTCTAGCTTATCACTGATATGTCTTTCATGCTTTGCCCTCTGTCCTTGGCCGTGACTCTGACTCACTGGAAATTGCTAATGAAGGGCCAGTGGGCACCATCTTGAGCTCTCTGATTCTGACAATCTTGCACCATGGTGTTGTCATTTGTGCTGTGCCAGCAGTAACATTTTCCTTTTCTGGATTACTACTGCATATGTGCCCTGTACTCCTTGCATCCTGTTTTTCAAATAGGGCTTTCTATGGTGAGTGAGACCTTCTATAATGCAAAAATTAGACTAGATTTAATAGGTTCCTTAGAATATGGATTTTATTGAAACAGAACATAGATCTGTAGATACCTACTACTTCCAGTGAATACTGGGTTCTTCCCAAACACTCTTAAGTGCTTTATTAAATTACATCACAAGGCTCAGCACCCATATCACAGTGGTTAGGGCACTGGCCACATACACCCAGGCCAAGCGGGTTTGAACCTGGTCAGGGCCTGCTGAACAACAACAATAACAAAGTAGCCCATTGTTTTGTTGGGCACCTGTATTACCGGCTACTTGGGAGGCTGAAGCAAGAGAATCACTTAACCCCAAGAGTTAGAGGTTGCTGTGAGCTGTGATGCCACAGCACTCTACCAAGGGCAACATAGTGAGACTCTGTCTCAAACAAAAAAAAATTACATCACAAGCCGTTTGAAGTCTCATGTCTAGATTTTTTTGGTCTGAAGGAGAGAGACTGTAGTAACTCAGAAGAGAGAGATGAGTATTTATCATCAGGGAGTAGGAAATGCTGGTGTTACAAATGGTTCCTTAGACCATGGCCTGATGGATTGTTGCAGGAGGATGATGCGGGATGGAGAAACACACAAATAAGCAAGAGAGGACACATGTCCCCATCCTCTCATTCTTTCTCTTTCCTCTCAATATCATGCACTTTTAATGACCAAAAATAAGAGAAAGACACTTAGGTGAGAGAGATAGTAGAAATTACCAAGTAATAGCACCAGGAAATTTCCTAGTTGACTTCACGGACTCTCTGTGTTATGAGATGATGGCTGGAGAGTGCAGGTAAGACAGATTACTTATTCATGAGTTAATTCACATTAACATCTGTCTAAGGAAATCAGAAGCACATCTGTGTTTCTCCACCAGATGTAATAGTGGAGATGGCTCCACATCGGGAAAAAAAGCCAGGAACTAAATGGTGAAGAGAAAAGCTGAGATTCTCTAAGCTCAGCGTCCACTAATCCTTTCCCTTGGTTGTCTTTCATCCCACTCTTCCCGGAGGGAACGCACCTGTGGCCTGCGGGCACGTATCCCAAACCGAGTTTCTCTGGCAAAGCCTACAAAGCTTTTGAACAGGAGAAAAATCCTGGCAGCGTTTGTAATTGCCCATCTCTGGAAGTCGAAGGCAATAAAAAGAGAGCAAGGTCTCTGGTTCCCAAAGCAGAAGAGGCAGGCATCGTTTACATGCCAGATTGTAGTGGAAACAGACAGAAGCAAAAATGTATAGAATCCTGCTTATAGAAGTGACTCTAACAAGAGCAGAGGCAGATCGTGCAGCCATACTTAGTCCATTTTATCCCTGAATTCAGTTTTCAATCTTTCTATTTTCTACCACTTTCCAGGACTTTTGCGTCGTGGACATACTGTGAGTCATAATGGACTGATGTATAATGTTTTATTTCACAAAACATTTATCCAGCATAATGGCATTCAGACTTAGCTTCTTGTGTGTGTGTGCTCTCAGAAAGCCTTTCTTCTTGCTGCTGGTCAGGGACCCTGATGATCCCATTGTGTCCTGACTCTTACCCTCACTTGGGGGCCCAAGGTCATAGAGACCTTGCTAGAAGAAATAATAGTCCAGGGGTGGCTGTATGTCCCAAGTAGGGCCAACTAGAGTGATTTTTTTCAGTTAAAGCATTAAGGTGGGGAGAAGAAACTGTCTCTTTGATTGGGGAGGATGCAAAACTGAGTTACTGGCAAACATGTTTCCTGCTAGGATGGAGGAGAGAATCAGCCTGCAAAAAGACGAGACCGAGCTGGGAGGCAGACGATGAATGGGATTGTGCTTCCTGGTGTTTACCCTTCCATTTACGTGCTATCCCAGTGGTCTTCCCAGCCTCATGAGCTATGGATTTTTTTTTTAAAGCTGTACCAATGTACCAATTTGAGTAGGATTTCCACTAATCACAACAAAAAGAGTCCTAACATCATGTGTTTTTAAATGATGCATTTAAAAACATGTTGAACTCAATTCACACCACTGGATTTGCTTGTGGGAACACACCACTGAATTTGCTTGTGGGAAGGAAGGGAGAGAATATAGGGAATAAAGAAGGTATCCCAATATAGATTTAAATGGCCCACATAAGGGCATGTGTATTCAATTTGAGCCCTCTGTAAACAGGACTCAATACTTGTTCTTCATGCCTCAGGGCCTAACGTTGTCTAGCACAGGATGACTTGTTATTTAATGCTTAAAGAATAAAATGAATCGAGGTATGAATAAATGGATTTTCTTGTAACCACAGTCATTGGCTTTGTGGAAAGAATAGATGTGAGGTATATTTAGCAACAAAAGTTACTCTCTGTTCTGCTGAAATCCAGAAATTAATTCTTCGTGGTGGTGGGTGGGGAGCCTAACAATTTACCTGTGACCTTATTCAGTCCAACAAGCTGGAAAAAAAGAAAAAGGCTTTAAGAACAATCAAGTGAGGCTGTAGAGGCAGTCAAATTATCTTCATTTTAAACTTATTCTTAATTTTACCTATTATGAGGATTTAAGAACAATATATAGATCATTTATTTCCTATACACAGTAAGTACTCAATAAGTACTCAATAAGTGAAAGCTAGGCTGGATATGGTGGCTCATGACCAGTCTCAGCAGTTTGGGAGGTTGAGGAGGTAGGATGGCTTGAGCCCAGGGGTTCAAGGTTACAGTGAGCTATAACACACCATGCTTTAGCCTGGAGCAAGGCCCTATCTCTAAAGAAAAAAAAAAAAAACAAAAAAACAACTGTAATTGAAAAAAAAAGGCTGTAATTGAAAAAAAAAAAAGAAAAAAACAAATCTATAACAGAAAAACAAATAAAAAAATCATGGTGTCTGCCATTGTCAAGTTAGTGATCGATCCTCTAAGTTTGTAATTTTCCAGATCTTACTCCCTTAAAATATATGATTGTGTGAAGGAAAAATGGGCCTACCTCACACTTCTTGGCCTCCTCTTCTTTTCTCAGTTTGCATATTGTTTTATCTCTGTTTCCAAACTCTGAGCTTTGAATGAGTGTGTGGTGAGGCAAGGTGGCCAGCTGTGCTGGGGTTACAATGCCCACAGCCCACCCTATTGTTACAGCCTGTGTACTTCAGGTATAGCAGAGGCCTGAGCTCCTGATGGAATCTGTGAGCTGGGAGATAACAAACTTCCTCATAATTGAGGCAACAATGTTAACTTACTTCTCTTTCTCCTCCTGTGATGCCTGCAACTGGTATCCACTCAGCCCCCTTGTCTTCTGCCTTCTAGTTGAGGGCAGTCAAGGAAGTTTCCAGTGGGAGATCTGTCAATGGAAGAGGATGGGATGCAAATTCCCCTGGCTGCCTCCTTGCTGGGCTGCCCTTGGAACTGGTTTCTCCTCTACTGCAGGCCACCTGTCTCTAGGGACACTGTCTTTCTTCCTGTGCCTACTGCTAAAGCCACAGTTGGCTGCTTTCTGGAAACCTCTCCTTGCAAACCTCGCCTCACGCCATCTCTAGCTCCCATTTTTTCTTGCCTGAGGTTCTTCAGTGTTTCTTTTTGATTTCAACCTGTCCCTCTGTGTGTGAATAGTGCCTTTGATTTAACTTTTCTCGGTTACCTCGTTAGTATAGTGTCCTCTCTGCCCTGCTGGACTCTGATGCAACATCTTTTCCTGGTCACCACCTAGTGCTTAGGTTAACTATCTAATTTCACCTTCATATCAACATCCTTTAGTGGTACCTGCTACATAGATAAAGAAATTTGAACTCAGAGGCGTTTATTAATCTGTGGAAAGGCACTTAGCTAGCAGGTGAAAGAGCCATGTTTAAAGCCAAGATTCTGGTCCAAAGGTGCGTCCACTGGCCCATGTTGTCTTCTCCCCAGTGTTCCCCGGAGGGCAGGAAAATGCAGGGAAACTTGTATGTGCTTCTGTCCAATTGGGCTGAGAGAATATTCAACTTAGTTCAGCAACTTTGTCTATTTATAAATGTCTTAAGAAGTATATACAGTTCAAGTTTCTGAGTTCCTACATACAGCATTACCTAAGTCAACGGTTCTCAATCTGTGGGTTGTGACCCACAGGAGCTGTGGGTTGCAGCATTAGGAAGGTTGAGAACCACTGACCTAAGCACTTACTTTATTACGCCTCACACTGATTTCCCCCTATACTGGAACAATTGTTAGAAGAAATTTAATTGATCCAGTATGAAATATATTTATTCACAAGTATTTATAAGTAGTCATTCACTCTACAAAGCCAATCCTGTATTGTCTTTATCTCTAAAATATCTGGATCAACCTTGACCCCAAATTATTCTTTTTATTTGAATGTTTAGATAATCTAAATGACCACAAGTTATAATTGAATTTTCCAGTCTCAAATTCAATTAGAACAATCTAAAAAAACATTATTTTTCCAGTCTTATTTTCTTAAGAGACTCCAGTCAAATAACTCCAAACCTCCAATATGATTCTGGCTAAGAGTGAAATTTACACAGTTTGCCCTGTTGGCCTTTTTTAAATAAAGCCAAACACTGTGACTATGATGCCTTCCCCTCAAGGATTTATTTTATTCCACATAATATATACTTAATTTATCCTCCATAATTTCCTTGAATTTCTTTCTGGAGGTTTTTTGGGTTAGGCAGTCACCACTTTCTGTCATTTCCTTGTGAACGTCAGTTATTCCATCTTCAATGAGAATTCCCTTCATGGGATTCTCTGACAACAATAAATAAACAAGGCACAATCCACCACTTCCTGCGCCATAAGCTGTACTGTGCCAAATCCCTGAAAATAAATTATTGCCCAAATAATTATCTAAATTGAGCAGCAAGTTGCTCTGTCCATAGTCATTAAAGTCAGGAAGTTCTATAGGCTACAGATTCTGGTGATAGCCGTCTTTGAACATCTGTCTTTGTCAGTTTGGATGGCAGTAACAAAATGCCTCACACCAGGTAATTTAGAAACCACAGACGTTTACTGCTCATAGTTATGGAGGCTGCTGGCATGTTTGATGAGTGACCCTCATAACTTAATCACCTTCAAAGTTCATTCCTCTTAATATTATCACATTGGGTATTAGGTTTCAGCATATGAATTGGTGGGGGGGAGGCACCAACATTCAGAGCGTAGCCATGTTCAAAGTCAAATTTTAGGTAAATAACAAGTTGAATGTGCAATTTTCCAAATCAAGCAAGACCCAGTTCTGTTTAGAGAGGGCTCCTCTTCATTAAAGAGGAAAACAATTTCAGATTTCTTTTGAGAGGCTGGGGACAGCATGCAAAACCACTGTGGGACAAGGCAATGGAATGGAAAAAACATGGACCCAAAGGCCCAGTGTAGGTCCTGGGGTCGCTTTAAACTTCTGAAGTTGCTGTTTTTTGCAAGTCTCCATTCTTTTTGCTTCTCATCTCAGTGATGGAGATGATAAATTATGGTATATGCATATAATGGAATCCTATTCAGCCATAAAAAGTTGGAAATATTTTATCTTTTGTAACCATGGAGATGGAATTGGAAACCGTTCCCCTGAGTGAAGTATCATAAGGATGGAAAAACAAGCATCACATGTGCTCAGTAATAGATTGGAACAAGTAGATTAATACCTACATGCTTACAAGAGAGTAAAACTCAATGAAATCCAAGTGTAGGGCAGAAGGGATTTGATAAATTCCCACCAGTGGGTGCATAGCATGGGTTCAACACACATTTCTGAGGTGAAGGACACAACTACAACTCAGAATTTGACCGTACAAAAGCAAATTATATAACCAATTGCACATACCCTCCATGTTAATCTGAAATGAAAAGCAAACATATAAACACACAGAAAAAGAAATAAAAAGTAAAAGAATGAGAGGGAAAAGTTCTTGGCCTTTTTCAAATCATTGTTGAAGAAGTAGAATGGATAGACCTGCAAAAGCATTTTTTAAATTCATAAATCCTTTACAAACTCCTTTGACCTTGGGAACACTATTATGGACCAACATATCTGTAGCTATCTGACTGGCTGCACTTACTGTCTGTTCAACATTATTGTATGCTTTTCTAGTTTTATAAATGGAGAGTTGTTATGCACACATGACTGGCTGTTCACATATATTTTCATTTGTGATGAAAATATTTTATTTATTTGTTTATTTTTATGTAATATTTTGAGACAGTCTCATCTACTGCCCTGGGTAGAATGCCTGGTATCATCATAGCTTACAGTGGCCTCAAACTCTAGGGCGCAAGTAATCCTCTTGCATCAGCCTCTTGAGTACCTAGGACTATAGGTGCCTAGCTAGTTTTTCTATTTTTAGCAGAGATGAGATTTTGCTCTTGCCTGGGCTGGTCTTAAACTCCTGAGCTCAAGCAATCCACCCACCTTGGCCTCACAGAATGCTAGGATTACAGGTATGAGCCACCACAACCAACCTATGAAAATATTTTAACTAAAAAAATTTTAAAACAACTTTGTTTTGGCTTGGTGCCTATAGCTGAATAAGTAAGGGCTCCAGCCACATACACTGAGGGTGGTGGGTTCCAGCATGGCCCAGGCCGTGCTGAACAACAATGACAATTGCATCCAAAATTAGCCAGGCATTATGGCGGGTGCCTGTAGTTTCAGCTACTTCAGAGGCTTAGGCAGGAGAATCGCTTAAGCCCAAGAGTTTGAGGTTGCTGTGAGCTGTGAAGCCATTGTACTCTAGCGAGGGTGACATAGTAGAACTCTGTCTCAAAAAAAAAAAAAAAAAAAGAAAAGAAAAAAGAAAAGAAACTTTATTTTTAATTATAAAAAGAATGGATATGCAGTCTAAAAGTTCAGAAGATGAAGAAAGTGTAGATTGGCATTGTCTAAATAAATAAATAAATAGAACGAGAGACTCGTCTGTAGTTTAAAATTTTCTAGTAGTCACATTGTAAAAAAGAAACACATAAATTTAATTTTAGTAAATTTTATTTATCCAGTATGTTAAACTATAATTAGAATGTAATCAATATAAAATAGACACTTGGTATTCATTCCTTGAGATCTGGTGTACATCGTAGCACATCTTTCATTGCATTGAGACCAGCCAGATTTTAAGTGTCTACTCAGCATGTGTGCTGGTGGCTACCACACGAAACAATTATAGACTACAGATACTAAAAATTATTTTTCCCATGATAATCACTATTAACATTGCTTATATGTTTCAAGAATTTTCTATGTAGATATACAAATTTTTTTTTTTGGTTGTTGTTGAGACAGAGTCCCACCCTATGCCCTGAGCAGAGTACAATGGTGTCATAGCTCACTGCAACCTCAGACTCAAGCTGTGGGCATCCCACTGCCTCAGCCTCTGGAAGCTGCTGGGATTAAAGGCACTTTCCTGGCTGTGCCTGGCTGGGTTTTTCATTTTCTTAGGAGTTGGGGTCTCACTCTCACTCAGGTAAGTCTGGAACTCCTGAGATCAAGCAATTTTCCCTCCTAGCCTAACATGGTGCTGGGATTCCAGGCATGAGCCACCACGCCAGGCAGATACACAAATTTTTTAAAAACAAAATGTCTTTATTATAACACATGATTTGAATTTGCTTTCTAAATGTCCTTTTACTAGTTTATCATGAGAATCTTATTTTTGTTCAGTTCCCTAAGTGATGAAGTACTTTTCTTTTTTTTTTTTTTTGGGGAGGATACATGGGTAGTATTAACCATTCAAATATAAAAATATTGTTCAGTTGCCCTAGTAGCTAAATTCTAGTTGGGTTGGGCATAGAGGTATCAGATCTCAAAGTTTTCCCCTTTGAACTCTAGAGATTTTGCTCCAACGTTTTCTTAAATTTGATATTTGTGGAAGAGAACACACTCACTTTCCCCCCTTCGTTTATTTCCTCCCATTTATGTTGGAGAATCTTTAAATATTTTTCAGCATAGTTATGTTTCTACTTTTATTAAGATGTTTTTAATGTTTGCTCTTTCTTCATTTCTTGGAAATACACAGCTATTATTTCATTGTTTATTGTATCGCATTCTGAAATTCCTAATGTGTGGTTCTAAGAATTTGACCATTTTTAGATTGCTTTCTTTTTTATTCTTTACTTTTACTTATTTGTTCTTTATCTGTGAGTTCTGCGTTTTAGAAGGTCTTCTTGAAATAACCTTAAGCACCTTTGAATCTGCAGTATAAACTTTTCTAGTTTCTCTCTAGCATTTGAAAATTTGGTAGGGTTACTTTCATCTTGTATGTCCTCAGATTGTCACTGCCTGATAGTTACCGTAAGATGGTACATGTAAATACTAAACTGAGATTTATTCTGTCTGTTTATTTTTGTTTCATAGAAAAGGTAAACGTGGTAAACCTAATTTCCTAATTTTTTATGGTTTAGTTACATAATTACCAAAAATTTGATAGGCACACAGAGTTTATATTTGAGAAAAAACTAGTTTTGTATCACTGGAATAATTTCCCAAAGATGTATCATCCCCGATAGCTTTTACAAATTTCCTTCTTGTGTCAGAAATGTTCATTACACCCAGTATTCACATTCCCATCTCTCTTGGTAACTAGATACTGATGTTATCCAGGCAACAGTGTACTCATTCCTCGCTTTCCTTCCTACCTGAGGCTATGTTATTGGGTTCTGTTCAGTGAGATGTCAACAAAAACTGAGCAAGAGGGAATGGCTTGGCTTGGGTGTTCTTATTTGAAGTGGTTAAAAGTGATGGCTCACTCAATATTTCTCATGCTAATTTTGAGTTGCACAGAATAAAGATCTGACTTACAGTGCTGTTCATTCGATGGCTGCTCACTGTCTAATCAATACATAGTGTGCTGGGAAGTGAGGAGAAAGGGCCGAATTCAGTAGATAGAATTTATCTAATATCTAGAATGTCAATAGGGAATATAACACTGATGTATTTAATGGGCATGTTGGGAGATAATTCTACCTGGGTCTCTCATTTTCCTGCTTGTCTTGTAAGTAATAACAGAAGTACTAATTAGTATTATTGTAGGTAATTTTTTCAAGGATGTTTGTACTGCAAACAGTGTTGGAGAACAGAGATAAGTTTTCTCTTTGGACAAGGCAGGCTTCTTTATTATTCAGTCTTATAAAGACAATGTCTCCTTCTGGAGCAGAAATTCGGCAGTTTGCTTGCTGCTCATTATTAAAAACTGGGACTTGCACGTACAAGATTGCTCATCTATGCCATGAACCTCCTGTGAGTGCTGCATCACCTGGGCAAACATGAAGTTCAAGTTGCCCTTCATGCCTTAAGTAATAAAGTCTTTTCTCTTTGATCAGGAAGTCTAGTATCGTCTGCCTATCTCCATGAAGTTATGGCAGGCTAACCTGTTCGCTTGCAAGTAGGATAAAATCTCATGCCCTTCATTATCGACAAAGCTTTCCTACTCTCACATGGCAGAAGCGCCGTTAGGGTTTGTGGTGATGGAGCTAGACAAAGTGATGCATAGTTGGTCACCGGTAGCTATTACACATTCTGAATCCATCAACTGCTATCCTGGGTCAACACAAAGTTCTTCTATCACTCAGTAATCACAAAGCTCCTGAGAGCTAAGACTGCTCATCAGATGGTGGCAGCTGCATTGTGTGGACCAGCTCCAAGACTTGGCACAATTCTTTCTAGAAGCAAAATTTATTTCTAGACTCCTCCCACATTCTTATTTAGCAAATTTTCTAAGACCTACAATCTTAGCTCTTCACTGGACTCTTGAGACATTGTATCTCATCAGTAACATATCTGCTAATGAGATGACTCATAAGTTCTAAAACATCCATTCAACAAGCTTGTGACTCTTAAGTGAACTTTCCCTATCTATACTCCTTCTCCCTGAAACACCACACCGTCCTTCTACCTTCATCTCCAAAAACTTAAAAATCCCTGGCCTTCCATCTCATTCTCTCTTTCTTAGAAAACTGACCACCTTTGGGGAATTAGAACAGAACAAGCTGACCATGCCTCGGAACAAGCAAAAGAACCTCAGTGTTAAAGGCTCAGTTTGAGAACCAGCACAATGGTTATGGAAATATGAATGTGTGCCCTTCTTCCTCTAAGACGAGCTGCCTTGGAGAAAGTCAACTGAAGAATACATTGCATAGCCAGAGGACGATTTTAGACGTCTTTGCTTTATGAATGCCTACATGGTGAGAGTCTGGACCAAGGCCTCCTGTGGCCGTAGCCCCTGGAGCAGGCTCACACTCTTGTCACATTTCTCAAAGTCTGCCTGCTCTTCCTGTTCACCCTGTTTTCAGTTTGTAGCTCCGTCATCTCTTTCAGTGGTGTAGCTGCTATTTTTGCTACAGGCCTTCACATAACAAATGCTTTTCTCCCTGGAAAACATTACATTTTACACTCCTGTCTTAAGCAACCTGCTACAGGTTTCCTGTTACCAGGTGGGATGATACTTGGATAGTCCTACACACAGGAAGGAGGGGTGTGTACACTCCCGCTTGTGGGTCAAATCCAGCTCAATGCCTGTTTTTATATGACTTGTGAGCTAGAGATGATGTTTGCCTTTGAACCCGCTCAGGTGAGATGTTGTTACTCTCTCCCAAAGCAATTCAGTTTTTCTCATTAGGAGAACTATATTCCAAAAATTATCCTCAATTCTTATATTTTTATTTTCATCAAGAAAAATATTGTGGAAATTGTGTCCTTGCTTGTTATAAAAGTACATAATACCATTTGTTTCACGTCTTTAGAGACCCCAATATTTACTATCTAGATTTTTATAGAAAAATCTTGCCCACTGTACTCCAAGCCATAATTCTGTTCTGAATAGAAGTGAATTTTTCGCTTTGGTTCTCTTCTTCTTGAGAATGAGCTCAGCTTCCAGAGACCCCTGGCTCTAAGCTGGTAGGTTGGGAAGAGTTGGAAGGTTCTGCTTTAGCATATAAACCTTGATCCCCAGTGATGAGAAATTTACTCTGCTTCCCTAAACAAAACTATTCACCTAAAAATATTTCCCTCATCAGCCATTGTCACTGTCTCCCTGTCGTATCATAGACAAGTTGTTAAAGATTCCTGGGCTTAAGTCGGTTCTCTTACCTGCAAAACGGCCAGGTGGTCATGACTCCTCTAAGGGTCCGTGGTTGTGTCTAGTAGCTAATCTGTGTTCTAAGAAAGTGTGGAGTGGAAACAGCCTAATCCATCAAGTTGAACTGTGGTATCACTACTTTAAAAATATCATCCTTGAAATAAGAAATTAAATTGTAATATATAATTTTCAAAGCCCTCCCCCTTTTTCTTCCTTCTAGGGAAATTCTTTAGGTGACTAAGTGGATACAGAAGAAGCCATAAACACTGCAGGGGGAAGAAGGTAAGTGCAGCATGGTTTTATTAAAACTACTACATTTATTTCAACATTTAAAAAAAGTCCACACATTGTGTCTTTGGAAAAGGCAGACTTGTATATGTTATTCTTTCCAGGAAGTTAAATAAATTGTAAAGACTCTAAACATAACAGCTGTTTTAAAAGAATAACTTGCTCATGATTTGGCCTAAACTTCCTGGCATTGAGAGTTATGATATGGGTTCACCCTGCACGACTGCTCTAAGTGGACATTTGCGTCAAGGGAAGGGTTTTCAAGGGAAAGTCAAACGCTTGTTTTGCCTGTTTTTCTGTTGATGGTCCTCATTTCCCACAAGTTGATCTTTTGCTGGGAACAGGAACATACTCACCCCCAAGGTAAGTTGCTGTCCCTGTCTTATGACCTCAATTTTGTCTCTCTTTATTTCTCCCTCGGGTTGGCACTGGCAGAACGGGCTGGTCTCTGGAATATTCTTGTTAGATGTGCATTTTTCTTTGCACATTGGCATTTAGCACCTTTTATGGTCACTTACTCAGTTCTAAAGAGAAGGGGCCATCGTCCTCGTCCTCTCACCCACAGACCAAATGGATTAATCCAGGAAAGAAATGTTACCTGTAAATGCTTTCAATTGTGTTACATGTAAGATTACCACAAACTATGGACAATCTTTGTTAGTAAAAAAAGGAAGATGGGAATTCTCCTCACTAGAATTGTTATTGTTCTGTCCTGTGCTAGTTTTTTATTCCTGCATGACAAATTATCAGACATTTAGTAGCTTATCTCACTGTTCCTATAGGTCATAAATCTGGGCATAGTGGAGTCTCTGTGATACAACAGACAGACAGGGGACGCCTTCCCTCCACCGGAAGGGATGTTTGGGAGGAGGCTATTGCTGTCTCCTTGCTTGTCATCTCCTCTGTCTCTGAGACGCAGGCCTCCTGAGAACAGAGCTTTGTTCTGTCCTATTCACTGTGTATCTCAGTTTATTGCTCAAGCCTTTCTCCCATTCATGGCAACACCAGGTACCACCATTTAAGAGACTCTCAAAAGAAGGCCTTTTCAAACTGCATTTTCCTAGAAACATCACAGTTAATCTGCTTTCAGGTGAACACCTTCACTGTTTCTAACTCTATAGCCCTGGTTTCTCCAACCTTTTAAGGAGTAGATTGGAGGCGCAGCAAAGACTGTCCCCCTCCAAATAGTCCCTGATGAGTTTTTGAAACTCTCTGTTCTGGTCAACTCTTCTTGAACAGATATGAACCATTGCTTTCCAAGACCACTGTTAAGTCAGTACACTGAAGAGAGCCGGCTGGTGTCGGCAGAGACATGGCTTAATGGGAAACCTGGTTACTCCTCTGTTATTAAAATGACTGATTTCCTTTCTGTGTGTGATGTTTCTGTGTGACGATGCAAATGTAGGAAAGGATAATGTGCAAGAAGTGTGAGTAATGTACTACTGAGCATGAGGAGTCTACTGGACATTTTTTCTGAGAGTTGATTTGAATGAGGAGTGGGAGATTTCATGAGGACCCTGGACAGCCTGGGCTAGACAGGAAAAGGGCGTTTCTGAGGGGGGAAAAAGAAGGAAAGTGGTTTAAGAGGAACATTTTTCTGCTTTTCAAAGCCACTCTGACTCTAGGGTTACATTTACCAGAGACAACAGTTTCTTATTTTCAGAGCTTAATCGTCTCTCTTGTCTTTTATTAGCATGTGTGAATTCCTTCCTAAATTTCAAGCACAGAATGCAGAGAAAAACTCATGGTTTCAGAGAACACTATTGGCTGGAATAGTTAGCATGTAACAGGAGATAGAATGCTGCTTTTTAGGCCACAGCTTTTGGCAAACTATGAGCCCGAGAGGTGGTAGATTTAGAAAATAATGATGGAAATTGCAACTGACCATAATTATTATTGAGAGACATGCAAAATTTTATACACGGTTCTTTCAGTCACTGATACTATTTTTGAATTTCGAAGAACTGAGGGTGATTTTCTTCAGTACGTGCCCCCCTCTTTCTGCTTCTCTGCGTCTACCTGCTCCCCTCCCGCAGATCTTTTTGTTGCCTTGGACACATGTTTGAGAATGTCTTGGAAAATGCTTCTGCTTTCACTTTTCCTTTCCATATAATAAAAATGAACCTATCTGTACCCAACTCCCTGAGAATTTAGAATTTGAAAATGGTGAAAGATGGTAAGTTAATTAGTCTAACTAACATGTTACCTACCCAGAGAAAGTAATGCGCTAAGTGGATTTATACAAATTTACCGTATTTCTGAAACCTTTGAAGGAATGGCTTCCAATAAAATAAAATACAGGTTGCTTGGAGAAACACTTTGCATCAGATGTGGTTTTGTGACACCCTTAAATCAGCTGCCAGAAAGCGACTCCTTCATTCAGGTCTATGAGGATATTTTTCTGTCTAAAATGAAATTTTGCGCTCTAGAATGATATGATTTTTTTAAGGGGATATCTCCACATGGAACAGTAGATCCACATGGATGACATTTTAACTTCTTTTAACATCAATTACATTTATTTACTATAACATCAATTAAAGCAAGACATCAAAAATTGAACTCATTATCTTCCAGCAAAGCCTGTTCCTCTCTCTCTGACCCATCCCAGTTAAAGGAATTGCCCCTCGCACAGGTTGCTATGGAAGAGGCTGCCAATCATCCCACATCCTATAACCCCATTTAACCTACGCTTCCAGTCCATTATCAAACTTGTCAATTATTGCAATATTCACTAACTTCAAAGATTATCTTCCAAATAAAATCTAGGCTCTGGGCATCACAGATGAAGTTCTGTCCCTGCCTCTCCTGGGCTGCTTTACCTGCCTCTCTTCTCTCCTCTTTTGTTCCTCCTGCCATCAACGTACAAAGTGACAACTCTCTCCCCTACACGCATAGCTCATTCTTAGTCTATGTATCCTTCAGAACCAACATCGGATGTCATTTCTCTCCCCCAGCTCTACCACCGAATGGGTTATGTACCCTTTCCTATGCTTCTGTAGTGTCCTATACATGTATTTCCTTTAAGTCTTTACTATACTTAATGATACTACTATTTTACTAGTCTGCTGCCTTCAAAGGGAATACAACTTAATGTTAGGAATTTTTTTATTATTCCTTATTCTGTTCCTGGCTCCATGAATAGTGCCATTTCTTGAATGAATGTATGAGCAAATGAGTAAATATTGAGAAAACACATAAATAGTGACACTGGTGAAATTGAAACTTAATGGTATAAGATGTTAGGGAAATTTTCTTTGAATAATATTCAAGTTAAAAAAATCATGTAGTCCAGAGAATTATATAAAATCCTAAGGTCATGTAGTCTTTGAACTTTTCATATTTCTATTTTTTTATATCCAGATATACATTTCTTTTGTCTCTAACTGTGAAGATAGAATGACATGATTTTTTTTTTTCATTTTGCAAAGGAAGCAAGTGGTTTGCATGGAAAATCCTTTTGACTTTGACAATAACATGGAATCCAAAGCACATAGATTGCCCAGAATCCCACAGGTGTGTGCCACATGAGCCTCAGCTGATGTGGCTGTGAAGCGTGGGTTGACAGCTCTGTGTTCTATATCCTTGATGCCTTAATCTTGAGAACCATAGCACCTGTTATCAATTTAAGTAGCTTTTAGTTTTGACTTTGGAGATAGTTAGGCATTTTTCCCTATATTTTATGGACAAAAAAGAGGATGAGAAAATAATACAAATTGCTGAACTGTGTTACCCGAGTGTGAAGAAGTGGTAATTTGATGACCATCAACTCATTTGATCAATTCACACAAGTAGCATCTATTTGTTTGTCTAAATTTACAATCTTGGTAACTTACAATGATCACCATGACTGGAAAATTACTAAATCCCTATTTCAATTTGTTTTACATAAAAAGGTAGTAGAAAACACAATTAAATCAAATCTTCACATAGTTTACTTGATGAAAGGCCTTCATCAATTATTCATGAATTTTACACAGAGTAAGCAATTTCCTCTGAAATTAAGAGACCTTGTAAGTCAGCTTTCCATCTATTCATTTCCTTTCATTAGATAACAACACAAAACTATATTAGATATGGGACCTACATTTTTCAAGTTTGATAATAATTTTAAATGAAAAGAGACATATTTCCATGATAAACTGTGTAAGGAAAAATACATATTGGTTGAGTTTTCCATCTCAATTCTTCATTAAAACAAAAGAACATCTAGAGAAGCTATAATTATAGGAGATTTTTTGTATAGATAGCTGTATTGACATAGATTTTGGATAACGCATGTAGACTCAGAAAGTCAAATGATCTAGTATACTTGAGTCTTCTTAGGAGCTTCAGACTCTTTTTCAAGCAATTCATATACAATTAAATCTTATGTTTGGTTCAAGGAGGCCCAATACATAGGATTCTATTACACTGCTTAAGTTCCAAACCAAGTGAGAAGACAAAAGATTCAAAAGACATCGACCAAATTACCATCTTAAGAAACAAAACAAAACAAACAAATAACTAAATCTGCTTCTGGAGAACATGATCACCAATCACAGCAGTCTTGAAAAAGCCCAAGCTTCCTTAGTAGAGACAAGATCCTTTACATGGAGAAAAATGGTTCCTACGAGAATGCGCACTTCTTGTGGGTTTCAAATTTGGGGACCAGGTAAGAGAGTGGGGAACGTGTGTTCAGTTTCTCTTTCTGAACTCAATACTCTGATTAAACCCTGCTTCTCCCTGAGGAATGGGCAAGGAGACAACAGAAACACCTTGTCAAATGAGTTTTACTCACGCCCCCGTCAAATGTGGAAGAGATGAAGTTTTTGTCCACGCTTTAACGTCATATGCTTAGTTAAATTTACTTGTTAATTAGATCATGGCATATAAAGTAAAATTAGTTGTCATAATACTTTATTTCCAGTGATAAGTTCTATCCATGTTGAATTTCTCTGTGCTCTGATCGAAATGAAGAACTGATAAATTCTGAAATGCTTTTCCCAAATCCTTTTGGAAACATACTCAAGTGCAAGGGACAAAACACATTTCCTGGAGTCCTAATGCTAAATATTATATCAGAATGAGATGGTATCATTATTGAAATTATTATCCATAACTGTGGGCACTTATTTAAGAAAACTAAGATTGTGTCTTTATACCTAATTTCTAGATGAAAAGAAAAAGCACAGATTTACAGATCCTTGTACACATCGATACTTGATATTTGAGGGAACTAAAAATTCATCTAGTTGCCAGATCTTTCCAGGTTTTGTCTGTGTGCATGTCACAAGAACTCCATTATTCACATCACCTAAAAAGAATAATTTTCACAGCTGAGATTTTCATTTTCACCAACATGTATGTGCATTTTATTAAGATTTAGTAAATTGAATGGCTTTATGAGACACTTTCAGACTTTTTTGTTAAACATATAAAGATATGCACTATGTACATGCCATCTAAGAGTCCTTTTTCTCTGTGTTTTCTTACTGTAGATTAGAAGTCAGGACATTTGGAAAGGGAGGTTAGAAGGGAGTGGCTTAGAAAGACCAAAGGTCCGTCATTCAATCAATTTGCAATTTGTGAGAAATGGTTTTGTTAGTTTAAAAAGTGATTCTAAAGACGAAACACTTATAAGTACCCATACAGTTGGGTTAATAAGACTTATCTTATTGAATTTCTACCAAATAAATTATTCTAGCATCCATGTTTTAGCTTACACAGCTAAAACCAGCTCTGTAATAACCTTTTGTGAGTTGACCTTTCTAGATCCACTTTATTTCCTGGGTGCACAGAATATATGTGAAAAAGTAAAGGCGTATGAATGAAAACAGTTGCAGAGTGTATTTTAACACGAAGCACTTGTGTTTAATTTCTTTCATCCTTTGCCACTATTCTCATGGCTTTTATTATGTAAAGGGCCCAGAAAAAAAACAAACTGCTTATATGAATTAGCAGTAAACTTTTTCCCCCTGCTTGTTATAGCTTTAAGCAATTCATGTTTAATCAGAAACAGAGGCTAATTCTTTCTCAAAGTTGTGTTGTGGTCTCCTGACTTCCTGAGGAGGCATGAATAAAACCACTAAGCCACATCATAAAATACTTTATTTGCTTTGAGGTATCAGTTATTATTATTGTTAGTGATATACATTCAGAAGAATGGACATGTTAAAAGGCAGTTCTTAACTGCATATAAACTTCTGGTTGTCCTACAGAAAAATGAACTTCTGAAGACTGAGGCTATACAGTTTAAAGGCAAACTTTAGACATCTAAGTCAAGCTGACTAGTGGGAAAGTCAAATAGTGAGAGACCTAAGAGTACTGTGGGGTGATCTTTGTCATTCTAAAGACGTGTCAGTTGAGTCTTTAGGTAACACTTGAGCTTGAAACCACAGTGTGAATGCATGGTATTTAGGATCGAGGTGTTCTTGATTTCCTTTAATACTGATGAAGCAGGAGACTCTGGTTCATCAGAATTTGTCATCTTCCTGCATCCAAACTGAATGTGTAAATAGAGTAATGAATGTCACTCTGTGCCTCTTGTATGTTGTTTACATAGGCATCATAAACACTTAAAATTTCAACCCTTCCTCTAGTTGAAGAGGTTGGAAAGCTTTTAATTATATTTCCAAGACCTCCTTGTAGCTGGGGGTTAGAAGAAATGAGAATCCACCAATTATTAGATTGACTCCCATGAAATGTGGAAGGTGGATGGGAGGGAGAAGGCATCCCTTTTACAGCTCTTAGCTGTTGTTGTTGGCCAGCAAGGTCATGGAAATAGGTGGTCTTCTTAATTTAGCGTTCCACGGTCCATTCTTTAGCTCCTAGGCAGTCAAGGATCAGAAGCAGGGTGCTAGGCTCTTGGCCTGACCTTCTAGTCTCAGAACCATGACTTACTCCTAATGTCCATTCTCCAGCTTCTTCGATGTGGAGGAGACAGTGCAGCTTCTTTCTTCTAGCTCAGCTCCAGTGGCAGCCTTAGTGTTAGTTTTAACTGTTCTTGAAGTCACTCCTGGAGACCCAACCTAGAAGCTGTCCCTTAAGCCTTCCCAATATTTTTATAATTTTTATAATTTCCTGTTTTAAGTTTTTCCCTGCTTAAAACACAGAGGGTGGCTTCTGTGTCCTACACTGAATTAAATTCTTCCTAATAGGCAAGCAAACACAAATCTGAATGTTTAAAGCACAAAATTCTATTTCATTCTGAGTAACGTGACATTATGAAAATCCTTTTCCATTAAGTAGCGGAAGACCTGATGTTCTCAAATCCCAACTTACTAAAATCAGATAGTGAGTAATTTTTCCACAGTAAAATGTGTTTTTTCATTTCATAACACTGTGAACTCTTACGAAAAATGTTCTTCATCCCTAATTATCGGGGAAATGTAAATTAAATCAATTATGAGGTATCATGTAGCTCCGGTGAGAATGAGTCTTATCAAAAAGTGCCAAAACTACAGATGCTGGTATGGATGTGGAGAGAACAACACTCACCTACTGCTGGTGGGACTAAACACTGGTACAACCCCTACAGAAAGTAGTATGGAGACACCTCAAGGAACTAAAAGTTGACCTACCATTTGATCCAGAAATCCCACCACTACATATTTACTCAAAGGAAAAAAAGACATTTTATCAAAAAGGCACTTGCACTGGGATGTTTATAACAGCACAATTCACAGTTGCAAAGATGTGGAAACAATCCAAGTGCCCATTAATATATGAGTAGATTAACAAAATGTGGCATATATATAAAAAATGCACATAAAAAATGGTGATCTAGTATCTTTTGTAACAACCTGGATGGAAGTGGAGACCATTCTTTTAAGTGAAGTATCTCAAAAATGGAAAAGCCAACATCACATGTACTCAATATTAAATTAGAAGTAGTCAATCAATGCTTCTGTGCACATTTGGAAGTAAAACTCACAGAAATCAAGCGAGTGGGAGGGGAAAGGAGGGTTGAGTAAATTCACACCTAATTAGTGTAACGCATATTCTGGGTAAAGGGCACACTTACAACTTTGACATACAATGTACAAAAGCAAATTATGTAATCAAAACATGTGTACCATTATAATATTCTGAAATTTTTAAAAAAAGTAGAAAAAGGGTTAATTTTCAGTTGACTGTTTAGGATATAAATCATTGCTATCTTTAAAATAGTTTTTAAAGATAGATATAAAGTTTCAAGTTCCAGATATATTGTGGTGAGAGAAAAATGTAGCTGTATTATAAAAATGAATAGAATAATACTCAATGAATTTAATAATAACAGTGAAATGTGGGTTTTTTTCCCCCTGTCTGGATAGACAAAGGGTTTATGAAGTCTGGGTGAGCAGACAGTTCTATAGACATAAGTTCTCCATGGAAAACTCCTTGGAGCCTGTTCAAAGCAAGTGCTGTCTGAGCTTGGTTAAAGTGATGGTTCAAAAGATATGCAGCCATGGGGAAAAGCATTGGCTGACACAGGGAGGGTCTCGTGAGGATCACTGGACCTAAAAAAAGGGAATATACTTTGTCTCCTGGTTTGGTTTCCATGGGAATTTGTGTTTATGGGGGAAGCCTGAGAGTGTGTGTTCCTGGCCAGAATATCTGGGCAGTTCAATCAGTTCAGCCATTCACAGAGTTCAGCTGACTGGACTTTTTGTCTTTATGGTTGGCATGCGGTGCTGATAGAATTGGCCAGGTGAAAAGTCACAGACTCTGCAGACTTTTTTGTAGGCTGATGTTTAGCAAATCAGATTGTGGTTGGTTGATGGGATCATCCATGTCTGGAAGGGGAAGAGATAGCTTTAGCAAGAGTTGGCATGAGCAATGAGAATTGAGTGGACTAGATAGGCTGTAGGTGAAATAGAAATATTTATTAATCCAAATTCTGTGCAGCTATTTAATGATATGCTTGTCATCTTTCTTGTCCCCCTGCGAGAGCAGGCAGACAATTCACCAGACTGGTATGGGTGTCTTCATCATGTTTATATTTTTAGAATAGAAATGAAGGAGGACATACAGTATTTAGAGTTTCTTTCTTGAGGAAGTGGTTTATAAATGAATCTCAAGGGCATTTCAAATCAATTAAGTCCAATTTAAAGTACTTATTATAAACACTGAATCTGCATAGCCTACAGGACCAGACATCAAGCCTAAAGTTTGGCGTAACAGGTATCTCTATCCCTAAGAAGCTCATGACCAGGTGGTCCTTGATCATGGCTGTGTGGTAGAATCACCTGAGAAGCTTTTAATAAGTACTATTCCTGGGCTTTCCTGTGGACTACTTAATACACAGTCAAAGTTAAGAACTAAGGTTAGTGGAATAGGTATACACACACATAGAATGTGGTGGACACTGAAATACACAGCTAAAATTTGGCTGGTTCTGAGATTTTCATAGGACATTAACTTTTTTTTTGAGACCATAATTTACAAGCACATAGAATCTATATGCCCCAAGGCTCAGTCTCCCTTAGGAGCATTTGCTACCATAGTAATTTGTACTTAGCCTTTCAACATACACACAATCACATTTGAAAGTACGTGTGGAAATCCATGTGAAATTACATGGAAATTCAATGGGAGTAAAGGTCATGTTGCTGTATTATCTGACATAGGGACATAATAGATGACTAACAAATAACCTTTGACTGAATGAAAGAATAACTTTGCACAAAGTGAATTACAACACTCACATAAGCCATGAGTCATTACTAATGATTCTCATTTCTAGTTGGGGGTCATGGATTTTTTATGAACAATGCTACCAGAAATATAAATAGAAGATCTGGTATGAATGCTATGATTCAGAACTACTTAGAATCACTTTTATACATTTTGCTTCAGGCCAGCTGTCCTTTCCTGCAATAAAGACATTAAGAAAGCATTTGTGCTTAAGTCTTTTATGTTTTACTAGTCAGGTTTCACTTGAAAATTTTTAATTCTTCTCTTACATTTTTTCTCCAATAACTTAGTAGAAGATATTATCTCAATAAAATGTCAATCTCAATTTCTTTTTCTTTATTAAAATTTGATTGCCCATAGTTAGGCTGCTGTCCTAATTCTTTTGACACCATTCTAAAATTTGATTTGTGCCTAAAAACCCATCATTTCTTACTTACTGGTCACCCGCAGACTGCATTTTGTTAGCTGTTTGCCTCTTTATAGTCAGTGGTAAAAATCTAGCTAGCTCAAAAGCAGGAAATAATTAGCTAATTTACGCATTATCCTTCTGTTTATGCTTCAAATCCAAAAGCTACAGGTTAACATAATGCTTTATCTTTGCATCAAAGGGGTTTCCATTAAAAAAAAAAAGTGGTCAGAGTTTGGCTCAGTGTTCAAGATACAAAACTTTCAAAATCCCAGAACATTTTGCTGAAAAAACAAATAAAGAAGTCTGTGAAGACGGAGTAAGCTATTAGATTAAAAAAAAAAAAAACCCAAAACCAATGTGTTTGAATTTTAAACAGAAGATAATCATTTCAAGATACAAATACACACATGCAGGACAATGGAAAAATTAAATCCATAACAATTAATAATATATACACAGATATATAACTGGCTAAGACTAGGGAAAATCAAATTTGCTATATATGTATCTCCAAGCAGGCTTGACATGTGTTTGGCTTTGCCAAGTGGAATACTGGCTAATAGTAGGCTATCTTCTATTAATTCAAAAAATCTCCCAAGACAGAGGTCAGCAAGATTGACTATATAGACACTGCTCTGAAAACACAGGGAACTGAATAGAGCGGAGATCCAGAGAGCTCACGAGTGTCCTATGACTCACTGAAATTGAAGACATGGCTATTTCAGGGTGAAGAAAAAAAACATTCTCTGACATTAAAATCACCACTTTTATACTGCACAATTCCCCAGTATATAGTCTTTAGAGAAGACAACAAAATAGAAATTGTTAAGTTGCCAACCCTACTTAAATGTTTGGTGATAGTCTGATGGGAAGGAATTGGATGAGTTAGAAAATTCCTCCATGGAATTCTATGATTTAAAATCTTTCACTTGTGGAAAGACAACTTGGCATTGCAGGTAAGAATCCAGACTCTAGAGCCAGTCTGTCTAGGTTCTCAAATCCTCCTCTGAGTCTTACCTGCCTTTGAGCCTGAAGACAACAGACTTAACTTCTTTTGACTTCATCTTCCCCATCTGTGAAATGGGAATAGTGACAATACCTTAGGGCGTTGTTCTGGGGGTTAAATCAATTGATATCCACAAAGTGCTCCGAAGAGTAATTGTCCATAGAGAGAGAACTATGTATTGCTATTTTATTAGATAGACTCTTTCATATACCCAGCAGACATCTCCCTCCCTCCCTTAGAGAAACATCTGAAAATTCTCTTGATTTTGGACAGAGTCAGCTATGTGGCTGGGCCAGGCAGCTCACAGAACTCACAGATTCCTTTCATACTTTCCCAGAAGAGATATTTCCTGGAAGCAAGAACTACAGAGCTTGCTCTCTACATGACATCAATAAAGCAAGCTGGGCCTTGATAAGGAGCGTCCCATCACTGTGCACAAGTAAAAATATAAGAAATAAGGCACTTCCAAGAGATGCCTTAGCATCTTCTACTCCTGTGCTTTTTCCTCTGCCCATAGGGTTTTCCAGGCCTTACCTGCTCAGGTGCATCCTCTGTAAAAATGTTCCTGCCAGCACCTCCATGACCAGACAGAGTTAGCTCTTGTCCTCCTCCGGCCCCACCCCCAGACCTCTGGGACCAGACTTATCACACTGCTTTAGGGTCATCTGAAGCCTTGAGATGTGAACTCAAAACAGCTCTCTTCCGAATGAGCATTGGGTGTTTCACCATCTCCCCTCTGTCCAAAATTCCCTGAGTGTTTATCCTAAGTTTTCCCGACTCCATCTCCCACCCTCTCATCCCTGCTATCTCTGTTTGCTTTCACCAAAAAAAAAAAAAAAAAAAAAGGTATAGGAAGCAAAGGTTCTTAACTTTCTGGCTTCTCTTCCCCACACTTGTTTTGTCCTGCCTCATCATTCACTCTGTCTTGGCCAGCACATTTCCATCACGATTCAACTTCATGCCGTCCGTGCTACTTGGGGAACTTGGTTCCAAAATTATTCTTTCTTTTGTGTCTTCCACTTTTTATTCTCTCTTGATGTTATCTTCAGTCTTGCTGAAGTTCTTTATTTCTTCTTGCAAGGCAACTTGTAGACTCAGTTTCCTGTCTGGCTGGTGTGCAGATGCCTTTATTCCTTCTCTTCTATCAACATTACTCACTATTGCTTGCTGGCCTTACATCCCACCATTCTGCTGGAAAGTTTTTAGCAACCCTCATCAGTACTCTCCAAAGTTATAACTAATAGGAAGTTTGTAGTCCTCTTTTTACCTGACCCTCTTTACCACTTTCTTCTCCAAGTTTTATTTTTATGTGAATTATTTTCAATCTCTCTGGCCACTTCTCAGTGTTCTTCAAAGCTCTCTTTCCTCTGTCTAGATATTACATGTTGAGAGTCACTAGTACTTTATTCTTATTCCTCAATTCTTACTGCTCTACATGGATAATTCCATCCTCTTACTTGCCTTCATCTTCACTCCATCAGTGGGATGAGTCTCAAATTTGTTTCTGCAACCAGATCCCTTGGTTGAGTTCCAAACAAAAATACTCTTTCCGCTTGGATATGCTCACCTGTTGTCTCATTAACTAACCTCACCCTCACTTCCCACACATACTCTTCGACCATCCTCCTGTGACTTCAGACATCACCTCAACTATCTCCCCTCTACCTCACACCTGGCATCCACTTAATCCACCATCAAGTCCTGTTAACATGCTTCCTTCCCCACCAAGTCATACCTTCCCCATCAAGACAAGTTGATGGTCATAGTATCAACCATCAACTCGTGTCACCTCTTGTTTCACTGCTGTATCTATCATTCTTTGTGCTTCTGACAGTCGAATACCAATGGATGGGGGTTAGGGATGGTTGATTTTCACATGTCCCCGACTCCCTGCTATTGGTTTGCAATTTTAATATCATTTTTCATGGTTCATGGCCAGTTCTCCACTTGATATCAGAAATCTTTCTTACAACTAAATACAAAATAGTGGTAGCATCAATCCATCAGCTTGTGTCATCTCTTGCATCAGCTGTTGTGTCTTTCTCTCGGCTTTTAATATCTTTCTTCATGGTTGGTTATCCACTCGATGTCAGAAATCTTTCTTACCACTTAATATCAGATGGCCTCTGATTGCCCATAGGATGGATGGAGTAAAAGATATTTAGCTGAAATCCAATAACCTGTTTACATTCATCTTTCAATATTTCATTCCTTAATGCTTCCATTGACACTCTTTCATAAGCATCTGCACGTGTACCCACAAACACACACACACTCCAACAAACGGCTTACATTAGCAAGGAGATGTTCCCCGTCTGTGGCTTACAGGCTATTTTCTCTAAATACAACATCTTTTGCCATCTGCCCAGCAAATACACAGATATTACACAAGTTGTCATTTTTTGTTAAGGGTTATTCTTTTTTCTGTTTTTGTTCCAATGACTTTTCCCCTGAGTTCTTTGGCAGATCCAGGTATGTCTCTTGCTGTGTCCCGGGTGCAGATCTGCACAATGGCACCTCTCTCATCACCTTGCAAGTTTTGTCTGGATGCGCGCTCTTCACTCTGCTGTAAGCCACTGGAGGGATCACGGGCTTTCTTTACTTCTTCCTCAGCTTTGGCCAGAAGCACAGCCAGGCAAGAGGAAGATTGGCAGAGTCATTTGCAGTATTGTAGAGATGGCATGAACTTTTGCTCATAGTAAAGGGGAAACAACTCTGAATAGGAAGTCAAAAAGTGATTTCTCCTACATGCTGTCTTCCGTAGCACATGGTAGGTGCTTATGGACAAAAGGAATTAAAGCATGCAGCCGGAGGAAAGGTGGAAGAGATGGGCTTTCTTTAACAAAAAGACCAGTCCAGACTGGTGGTCACAGTGCTGGATGTGGTTTCTGTGAATGGGAATGTGCTGATAAATCCATCTTGTAGAACCATGTTCAACTCAATAAACTATTTGTTCAGTAAGGTACAGAGATCAAGGGAAGAAAAAAAAGGGGTCAAGTGAATTTTGAGAAAGGGCATCATCTTGGAACTCTATGAGAACATGAAAACTTAATTAATTAGTTAATGACCAGACAGTTTTAGAAGGCTGTCATGTTCTAGGGCATTGTCAGATACAGTGGGGTTAGAATGTGGGCAAAACTAACAAGCAAACCTGAACCAAAACCCAAGTAACCAAAAATCAAAACAAAACAGCAAACCATTCTAGTAAAGAAAGACTGAAGTCCATTAAAAAGCATCTCTAACCTTAAAACATACCTTTGATAAATGTTAGAAAAAGGAGTTCTGTAGCATTGGGAAGCCCCAGGCAGTGAGGACTCTGTATGTAGCTGGGTTAATATGAAGCTGCATTACAAACATAGGTTCCCATGTAAACCAAAAAAAAAAAAAAAAAAAAGAAAAAAGAGAGGGAGAGAGAGAGAAGTGGGAAAGACTGACCATATTACATTTCTTGTGGGTTCAGCATGTAATTTCTATCAGGCCCCTTTCAACTCCTGGGCATATGGAACTAGGGAAATTTATTTCATGACCAGTGTTGCCAGGAGTTACAAGTGATTGTTTAGAAGAGAAAATATTTTATTTTTTATTTTTTTGACTGTTAATCTTTTATTTTTATTGTTTTTAGTTCTTTTTTTATTTATTATTTTTTAAATTAAATCAGAGCCGTGCAATCATGGGGTACAATGTGCTGGTTTTACGTCGAATTTGAAATGCTTTCATCAAACTGGGATTTTAGAGATCATTTATCGGGTATTGGCTATAGTGGGTCCCAAAGTAATACTAATCATTGAAATAAATACCTTCAGAACAAAAAGTGACTGAAGATAATGGAGGTAGAGCTGCTTAAATCAAAGCCTTATAGCTTCAGCGAGAGAAGCACATGGCGCCATCGGACAGTAGTCACGTCTTGTGTAATTTCCTTCTCCCAGCTGATCAAAGTATTTTATGATTAATTCTAACACTAATGATATAGTGATATTGATTGTCAGACCATACTTACAAAGTTCTTTTGTATATGTTATTTTTAGGGAAAACACAACCAGAAGATAGGTGGCTTATAGCATTGTGATTGATATCATTAGGTGTGAGTTTGGAATTTTTTTTTGGCAACTACACATGAATACATAGATACAACCAGATTATGGAAACATGGAAGTCAAAGAGGTGGAAAGTAGATGCTGTGACTGATTATACAACATCGAACGTTTGTTGAAAAGTCGTTATGTGTAAATTAGTTTGAAAATTTCTTTGCTTATTTAATTCATATTTTATTTTCATTTCTTGTACACCCACTTCCCACTCCAATGATGCATCTAAAAATGCTCACAAGAACACAAATTAGAACTCCTCTTTGATCCTGCACTCCCATTACTGGGCCTCTACCCAGAAGAAAAAATATCATCTTATCCTGAGGACATTAGCACCAGACTGTTTATTGCAGCTCAATTGACAATTGCCCAAATGTGGGAACAACCTAAATGCCCACCAACCCAGGAAGAGATTAATAAGCTATGGTATATATATATCATGAAATACTATTCAGCCACAAAAAAGATTGAGACTTTACTTCTTTTATATTAACCTGGGTAGAGTTGGAATACATTCTTAGTAAAATATCACAAGAATGGAGAAGCAAGAATCCAATGCACTCAATTCTAATATGAAGCCAGTAGACAATCTAATACACACCTTCATAAGAGAAAAATTCAAATCAGTTTAAGGTGGAGGGCAGGAGAATGAGGGATGGGGAAGGGGAGGAGGGAAGAGGATGGGGCTTAATTTGTATGTCACATCTCTTGGGGGCAGGACTCAATTATAAGAGTCACTTTCCCTAACATGCAATCAGTGCAACCTAATTCTTTGTACCCTCAATGAACCCCAAATGATTAAAAAAAAGATGCACACAAATGCTATTCTTATACATTTCATCTTTTATTTGGTAATCACAAAGGGTGCAAAGTGTGACATTTCACAGAGATAGTCTCACCGAGTTTTGAAACATGTTTTTCTTATACCACTGAAAATTAACTTGTAGAGAAAAATAGGAATACTTTAGCTAAAAAAAAAAATCACTAAAATGAAAATAAAATATTTCAAACACACATGACCCCTTTTTAAAGTATATTAAAAGGGTCCAGAAAGTCGAGTTTCACTAAATGGGAGAAGGAAACATTTACATGTGATAGTGGAAAATGGGAAGAATCTATCCATATTAGTCAACACGAGGAGGGATACTTAATTCAGACTCACCAAATGGTCCTTAGCAGAAAGAATCAGCAGCATGATCCCTCCAGATTGCAAGGATCCATGAGATCTAGCATAGCTAGAGATAAAAGAATTCACACTGCTTTGCTTTTTGTTGGAACAGCCATTATTTTCTATGAAGAAACCATTTCTTAGTTGGATGAATGCTAGGTTAATCAAACACAGAAATCTTCGGTTCGCTATGGGTATGAAAGGAAAATTAGTGAACACGATCTTTAAATTTCCATTCTCTCTTCAGGATGAAATGTGGAATCAGTATTTTTCTTCCATTTGAAGTCAGTTGTGACATAATATCCCTGTTCTCTCCACCTCGACTTAAAAAAAAAAAAAAAAAAGCTCTATTCTTGTCAATGTGCTTCTCAGCCAGGAAAAATGACATTAGGAAAAACCCACTGTACAGGTTATGTAAAGGGCAGAAATGGAAGTCTGAAAATAAAACAGCCTTTATGAAAAAAGTTATTTCACGTCTTCTTGATGATGAAAATGCCACATGCCTTTTTGAAAATGTTTTGATTTAATTTTACTCTTCATGGCTTCATTGGCTTTTAGGAGAGTTGGTAACACAGATTTCCTTGATGGAGACATATAACTATAAATTACTGTTACCCAGATTTAGGAAATTTGTTCCCTATATTATGAGTGCCTTTTTAGATATGAAAAAGAGAAATAGATAAAGTTTCTCTCTCCCTTACTTCCTTCTTTTGTCAGTAAATATTTATTTAGCTTGCTTCTCAATTGGAAAAGTGCTTCAGTACATTTACATTCATTTCCCATCTACGATGTCTAAAATGTGTCTGTGTGTGTATAGCCTAAGAGATAATCAGGCATCATCTAATTTATCTCTCCACATAATTAAACGGCAGTTCAGGAGGAATCGAATCTGTGTTTTTCTTCGATTTTATCTACCCTGACATGCAAAAAAAAAAAAAAAAAAAGAAAAATCTAAAAACCATTTCAAAGGACATTTATAGCTAAACCATTCGGTACTAGTTATCATGATGCTTATTAAATTGAACCTTTGTTCCCAAGTTACTCTTCAGTATTTGAAAATCCATATTTGAGATAAGGACATATTTCTACTGATTTGTTTAGTCTGGTAATTATTATCAACCTTTAGCCTGGATGAGCCAGCTCTCCGTGATTGGTGGTCTTATTATCTATCACACTGTTATTAAGCAGACATGTTCTCATAGGAAATGGTAGGGCAAGTTACCCTGAGGCTTTGAATTTGGATGTCTGTTGAATAGATTAGTCATGTAACTGGATTTGGGGTTGCTTGGCACAGTCCCGCGTTTCTTGTGGACCTTTTGGAGCAGATAATGGAGCAGGGTTCCTGTGAAGAGAAATGTTGCCATTGGGAAGCTGTCTTCTTTTCTGAAGACGATAAGGACTTGTGGAATAAGCTTTCAGGTTTCTTTATAAGTTGGTTTCTCTATTGCTATCTGGCTCTTCATGTATCCAGTCACTTTTCTTCAACTCCTAATATCTTTGATAAAATTTGTGGGTCTCAACCCTTGGTGCCTCAGTTCAACCAAGTGGCTGCAAATGACAACTGTGGATAAAGTATTCCTCTAATAGTAAAGGAAATCGATTTTCATGACCTTAGCTAGCTTACTGCTGAGAGAGGGTGAAGGGGGAAAAAGCACATTCAGAACCACTATAAAAATAGATCTAGATCTTCCAAGTACCTGTGCTAAGTGAAACCTGAGGAGGAATTTTATGGAGGACTTGATAATGGAGAAGAGTTTGACAAAGACCAGCTAGGAAGCCTTGGAGGCAGAGCAAACATTTGGTTTTAAACTCTCTACCAATTCACTCTCAGTTACGTTTCTAGTTTTTGTGTTTATTATTTAACCAATCATTTAGGTAAACAAATAATAGAAATATGTATGCAGAAACAGATTAGTTACCATTTGTTTGCAGGGGAAATGAGCCCATCTCTTAAGAAGCTCGCAGTCCAAAGAGGAGGAAACCCCTGTCTTAATGAGAAATTCTCAGAGAGATCCTCACTGTGAACTGAGATATTATTTCCAGTACGGAAAGTATTGGATTTGAGATTAGTAGGAACGGACATGCCAAGAAATGAGTTATACATGAAAGACCAGAGAATTCACAAGAGAAGTGGACGGGGCAACTGCTGGATTGCTTGCTTTATTCATGTTTTCATTGAACAAAGAGGTTGTGATTATGTGTGATGGGTCAGATATTATGCTGGGTATTGGAGGGAAAGGACAGACAAGTGATGACGGCCTTTTAAAAGTATCAACTCTTAAAATCCAGCAAGAGGAACATTTGCCTTAAAATGGGGAGATAGAAAATATGTATTAAGACAGAGTCAAGAAGGAGTGGCAGATATTAAAATGTTTCACTGTTAAAAAGGTCATCCTAGGCTCGGTGCCTGTGGCTCAAGTAGCTAAGGCGCCAGCCACATACATCTAGGGTGGTGAGTTTGAATCCAGCCTGGGCCTGCCAAACAACAATGACGGCTGCAACCAAAAAAATAGCTGGACGTTGTGGCGGGCGCCTGTGGTCCTAGCTACTTGGGAGGCTGAGAAAGGAGATTCGTTTGAGCCCAGGAGTTGGAGGTTTCTGTGAGCTGTGATGCCACAGCCCTCTACCCAGGGGGACAGCTTGAGGCTCTGTCTCAAAAAAAAAAAAAAAAAAAAAAAAAAGAAGGAAGGACATGCAAAAAGTCTGTGCAATGGGAGAGAAGGTGGATCACCAGCAGATTTGTATTTACTCTGGGGACAGCATGTTGGCCAGATGGTTGAGAGTAGCCAGTGAGTGTGAGAAGGCTGTCACATGTGAGGAGAGAAGAGAAGGTGGGAATAGTGAGGGAAAGATTAATGTGAGGATGTGCCACTCTTGTGTGGGCATGAACTGCACAAAGGTTTGGCAAGCAAGGAGCAGAGAAGCAACATTTGATAAGGTGTAGTTAGGGCTCGGGGATAGCTGCATGATGAGGCTGAAATTATATAGATAGAAGATCTGAGGGACAGACATTTAGAGCTGAGTAAGACGCATACAAAGTTCTGGGGAAAGAAAACCAGGAAAGATAAGTAAGAATGGTTAGAATACAGAAAAAACCCCAAGGCAAAAAATTAAGACTTCAGAAGCCAAGGTAAAAATAATATTAATAATATTAGGAGAAAATGTCAAATTTACACTAAAGAACACCCTGTAGAATGAAACACAAGAGATCACCTGTTTTGACAATAATAAAGTCATTGGTGACCCCTGTAAGCAGGCACTGGGTGACCTTTGGCACGTTGTTGAAAGTGGAAAGCAAGTGACGGGGGTTAAGGGAAAAGTAGGTGGAGAGGAAGTAGAAGCAATGGGCACAGAAGATTCATTCGAGAAATCTGGCAGAGCTCATACCTAGCAGTGAATGGACAGAGAGAGCAGAGTTGATAGTCAAACGAGGAGGCACGTTGTCATTTACTCTCATACATAATCCACATGTTTCAGTCCCAATTGCCTAAAATGACAAATTGTGTATTTGTCATTTCCTCTTCTGCACTCTGTTCAATTCACTCCCTAAATTGTTTTTGCTGTTTCTCTTTTTTATCCAAAGTATATTATTCATTCAATTTAAGATCACATCGTGCACATCGTAAGCGTCCAAAATATTTAATTGGCTGAGAAGTTTCCTTTCTACTTTAGTATATTTGAAGATACTGCTAATATAAGTCAATTCCAACAGAAAAAAGAATAAAAAGGACGAATGTCATCTGGTGTCTATGGGAGACGCTCAAGTAAAAACTGATCTTAGGCCAATTCATCCACTGAACTAGGGATCAAAGAGAATCAACCTTTCCTCCCCTCTCAACCCATCTCAAAGGACTGAAACTCACATTCCGAGTCACCAAGCTGGCTTAGAAGGACAGTTTGAAGATTAATATATGCAAATACCTGGCATTCTTCCCTCTTTTCCTTCTGAAGAAAACTCTACAAGTACAAAATTATAACCTTTTCAATAGAAAAAAACAACTATTAACTTTGCATTTTATTATGTAATGGACCTGGTGCTGGGAGCTTTCATGTATACTATTTCATTTCTTTCTCTATTAGTCCTGAGAGAGAAGGGGAATATTGACATGGATTCCAGGGTGAGTAAAGCTGAAGCTCAGAGATATGCAGAAACAAGTCTGAAGTGATCTTTAAGACACTTTGCTTCAAGAGCAGAATGGTATTATACAGGGGTGGGAGTGTGGGAAGAATGGGGAGATGTTGGCCAAAGGATACAAACTCTGATTTAAGGTGAATATGCTTTGAGGATCTAATGTACAGCATGGTAGCTATAGTTAATATTAATAATACTGTATTATTTACTTGGAATTTGCTAAGAGAGCAGATTATAAGTGTTCTCAACTCTCTCGCACACACACATACCCATAAATGATAATTATATCCATAATGGATATCGATATCCATAAATGATGGATGTGTGAATTATTTTGACTGTGGTAATCAGTAATCAATGCCTATACATGTATCAAATCATTATAGTATTCACCTTGAATACATTTGTTTCTCAAACAAATATTTTTTAAGAGACAGTGCATAACTTGATGCTGTTGAACTATAAAACCATTTCGTCCCACAGTTTATAAAAGGAGTAACTAAAAACGTGATTTTTCCAAAAAAGACTAATTTCTATAATCACTTGAAGAGCTTAAAAGAAGAAGAAGGAAAAAGAAAATACCCAAGTATTTGTGATATTTGTGAGACGGCAAGTCATGGGAAATATTAGAAATACCGACATTAAGAACAATAGACATGAGAAGGACGGTGCTGCTACCTTTCCTTCTCTCACAGAGTATTTCAACTTTGTAACAAACTGATGCTTTCCCACATGTGTTCCCATTCATCTGTATGGAACTGAGTGCTGGACCATCCAGAGTCTTGCTGAAGTGTTTTTAATAAAGACTGTCTGGTTTGGAAAATGCACAGAGTATGTCTGCTAGAAAAGGTTGAACATAACAAAGTCTGCCTCTTCCTTTTACAATTGGCCAGCTCTGACCATGTAAAAATTTCAGAAGACAATTGAAAATGGAAAACGAGAGCTACATATTATAGCAAGAGTTGACTCTGTGGGTTTGGAATAAGGCTGGAGAGTTCCCGGCTCTGGAACACAGATGTCAGGCAGAACTGGCCAGGTCTGGAAATTTTCAGAGATTTCTGTCTGATTTGCTGGGCCCGGCTGGCTGGCTTTGGGGAAACTATGTTCTGGGTGCTCCCTGGTCCCAAGAATAGCCAGCATAGCCAGCTGGAAGATGAGCTGATTGTTTCTACATTTGCGGGACCAAGAATCTTGGAGGCCAAGATCAGCAACCCTGGGAGCAAGGAAGAAGCCGATAAATCAGCTGATGGATTCAAGTCACCAGTAGAGAACTGAATAGCCTAGGAAAGCTCTGCTTTCCCCAGTACTGACTTTGCTACCAATGAACTTGCATATTAATATGCTTGGTAACTGGGGACTCTGTAAAGAATAAATGGTTTTAACAATTCATAATATGAACAGGATAAAGATTCTTTGCTGGACCAAATGCTAGCTGGGCTCCACTGAACCCTCCTCGTCACAAAGACACAATCTTGCCCTACAAAACTACAGCACAGATGATTTTGTCTATGTCCCTCCACTGTTTCAGAACTATTAAGAAATGAGTATAACTGTGATGGATGTGTTACTTGGTTCAAAGTAAACATTTCACACTGTATATCAAAGCAGTACCCTGAATCCCATGAATGCATCAATGTACAAAGTTATGATTTAATAAAAAATAATTAATTGTAAAAAAAATAAAAAAAAAAGACTTAAACAGCAGCATAGTTTCTATCATCTCGAGGCTGTACCCCCAGGATGATTTGAAGTCCCTCAAACTGTCTGCCTGAGAAAGCTAAAGCCTGCCCAAGAACTTCCCGTTCATAGCAGCAGCACCTACCTAATCACAGGCTTTTTTCCTGAGAACCCTGCGTTTACTATAAAGTGTTTAAGACTGCAAATCCTTCGTCCATCCCTGTGAGATGTCCATGTATCTTCTATAACTCCACATTTCTTTATCCAGGAGCAAAAAGCCATTCCTTCAGAATGTGATTATCAGAAAGGATAGGGACCCTGCCTCCTAGTCTCTGTGAGAGGAAAGAGCCCCAACTTTTGATAACTGGTGGCCGGCAGACACAGCTGGCCTAACTGACATTTCCCCTAACCAACCCTTTGTAACTTTTCACTTCTGACTCTACTAATCTCCTGCTAGGCCCCTCTCTACTTTCTCATTCTTTCTTAAAAATGCCCAGTCATCTCTGCACAAACTGAAATTGTGTGCAGCTCATACTGGACCCTCTTCTCTTTGGCAATAGTTTGTGCTGATAAAAATCTGTCTTTCCTATTTTAGCATCTGGCTTTGGTTACCTTTGATGGACGTAAGTATTCATCTTTAAAAAATTAGATGTAAAATGGTCAAATACCAAGGCATTAACATTATCATTCTTTTAAGAATGTGAATATAGAAGGAGCTTTTCTGGGTACCTGTAATAGGCAGCCTCCAAGATGATCTCTAATATTCCCCTCCTCCTGGTATGTGTACCTTTGTTAAATCCCCACTCACTGAATATGGTTTGGAATATATTACCTCCCTACTAATAAATATAGTTGACCTTTGAGTAATGCAGAGTTTGGGACACTGATCCCTCAGAGTTGAAAATCTGAGTGTAATTTTTGACTCCCCCCAGATTCAACTATTAAGAGCTTACCATTGACCACAAGGATTTAGTCAATTAACAAGTATTTTGTTGCTGTATGTATCATATACTGTGTTCTTACAATAGAATAAGCTATAGATAAGAAAATGTTATTAAGAAAATCATAAGGAAGAGAAAACATATCTACTACTCATTAGGGAGAAGTGGGTCATTGTAAATGTCCCTTGTTGCCTTGACATTGAGTAGGCTGAAGAAGAGGAAGAGTCACCTAGAACAGTGACCCTCCTCTACCCAAGTTAGCCAAGTTTAGTGTACAAGATTTCTATTCTTGCATGGAGATCTTGCATAAATTCTTACATTGTTTCTATAGGCCATTAACATGCCTAAAGATGACGATTGGAATATATCATAATGGGTTTTGTTCAGAGTAGAAGTTCTGTAGCTGACTGCTGCAGTGGTACCAGAAATAGATATTTCTAGTTTTATTTCTTCTGGCAAGTTTCCATTGGTTTGGATGTGTGTCATGGATATCCATCTTCAAATAAAAATCACAATTTCTAGACACTGGGGTCAGAGCATGCTTTGAGATTCCACTCATCCACACCAAAAAACGATCTCCTAAAGCTATGTACATTCTGACTGAATCCTCTTTTAAATGCCTTGAGTGGTTTATATTAATTTTTTTAATTTCACCTGAGAGATCGAGTACTCAGAGGAAATATTGCTTCTGTGTGGATTTTCATTTTACATTTAATCTACACGTAGATTGTCTGATTGCCAAGCCAGCTGGGTTTGCTGTGGCTGAGACTATTTTCCTGTGTACGGATTACCCTATGTTTGCCTTACCTCACCCACTTGATCCCACCTAAGCACAGAGTGGATACCATTTTCAACTTAATTTCATTTAGACTGCAACAAAATTTCTGAAACAAAAATACATTATCCTTGTGATCCCTTTTCATGCAATTAAATCATTTTATCTAGAGGTTGGAATATTAATTTTAGTGGCAACAATCTCAATAGCCCCCAAATTGGAAGACTATTTCTTTTTTGTATTTGTATAAATTTCAGGGGTACAAGTGAAGTTTTATTTTGGTGACATGAATATATTGTTTACTGGTGAAGTCTGGGCTTTTGATATAATCATCACTCAAATAATGTATATGGTACCCATTAAGTAATTTCTCATTCTTCACCCCCTCCACGCTTTTAGTACCCAGTGACTAGTATTTCACACTTTATGTCTATGTATACCAATTATGCAGCTCCCGCTTAAAAGTGAGAACATTAGCACTTGATTTTCTGTGTCTGAGTTGTTTCCCTTCAGGTAACGGCCTCCAGTTCCATCCATGATGCTGCAAAAGATGTGATTTTACTCTCTTTCACAGTTGAATCGTATTTATCTATACCACATTTTCGTTATCCACTCATCAATTGATGAACATTTAGGTTGATTCCGCATCTTTGCCATCATGATTATTTTGTGATAAACATACTAATACAGGTAAATTTATGATTTCTCCTTTGAGTAGATACCCAGTAGGGGGATTGCTGAATCAAAAAGTGGTTATATGTTTAGTTCTTTGAGAAATAGCCATAATGTGTTCCATGAAGGTTGTATTAATTTACATCCCCACCACCGTTTTATAAGCGTTTTCTTTACTCTGCATCCTTAACAACATCTGTTGTTTTTTGACTTTTTAATAACATCCATTCTGACTGGTGTAATAGGATATCTCATTGTGGTTTTAATTTGCATTTCTATGATGACTAGCAAAGTTGAGCATTTTTCATATGGTTGTTGGCAATTTGTATGTCTTTTAAAAAATGTCTGTACATGTCCTTTGCCCACTTTTTAATGGGATCATTTGTCTATTTGTCATTTTTTGTTGAGTTGTAAATTCTGGATAATGGTCTCCTGCTGGATATGTAGTTTGCAAATATTTGGGGAAAATATTTCTTTAACTCAAAGTAAAATGCCTGTCCATAATTGTGGTGGGAGAAAAATGTCCCTCCCTCTGCCCAAAGCTGTCTATGTGGTAATCCCCAACACCTGTGAATATGTTACCTTATACGGTAAAATGTAGTTTGCAGATCTGATTAAGTTAAACATCTTATGATGGGAATGTTGGGGCTTGGGGTTCCTGGTTCCCCGAACCCAGCTGATCTGGTCCGATTACTCTGCTGAGCCAGAAAGTTCAACTGAGGCCCGGCAGTAACTGAAAGCAAAAGTGAGCGGAAACCAAAAATAAAACTGGAGCGGCACAGGCAGTGCGGATGGAGAGCAAAAGGAGCACACACCCGTCTCAGAGCAGCAAAGAGAGATTTTATTTAGAAAGAACAAAGAGCAAGTTTAGAGCACTTCCCAGAAGAGTTGGAAGTGGGTCCCTCTCATGAAGGAGAGAAGGTGAGAGAAAAAGACACACCCAGGCAGCACAGGGGTCTAAATACTCTCTCCTTTGAAATTGGCTGCAAGTATGTCATTGGCCTCTCTGCCTCCAGGCGTGATTGCCCTTTCTGATGGTCATCGATGGTCTCCTTCTGTTGGTCATTGGTTACCCAGGTTACTTTATACCTATTTTCTTATGCGCCCTGCAGACTTGCTAGTTCAGCTGGCCAGGTTTTCCTTCCATCCCCCTAGGAAGCCCCTTTCTTAGTATCCCTTCTCCTGGAAGATGGCTTTGGATTTTTCACAGGGGCTCAAGTGGGTTGTTGTAAGAGGGAGGCAGGAGCTCCAGAGTTCCAGAGTGACAGGAAGATGCGACACTGCCAGCTTTGAAAATGGAAGCTCTGCAAGAAATGAGGGTCAAGATGGACCGTTTAAGGAAGACAAGTAACTGTAGCTGAAGAAAGAAAGGGAACAAACTTTTCTCTAGAAATGTCAAAGGAAACCAGCCTTGCCGACACCTTGTTTATAGTCCAGTGAAACCCATTTTGGACCTCTGACCTCCAGAACTACTAGACGATAAATTCGTGTTGTTTTAAGACACTAAGTTTGAGGTGATTCGTAACAAGGACTAAACTCATACGACCATCTAAATAGGAAACCCTGAGAAAGGATTTTCCTATGTTGAAAATTGAAAAGGCAGAATCTGTGTTTGGTGGCATCCTTGGCATTCCTTTCCCCTTTATCTCCACGACACATCACTTTTCTCTTTCTTCCTGAATTAAACTGTAGCAGTTACTTGGGGACAGTTGTTCTCTTTTAATGTTCCATGTTTCCACGATACCCACCGTGGAGTCTAGTGCACAGTGGAATCTTGATATATTATTTTATTTTATCTCATTTGCTTATCACTGTTTTCCAAATTGGATATCTTACTAATCATTTTCTTGGAAAAATAACTGAAAAATAAATCAAGATTATATCCAACAAATGACTGCCCTTTTTTCTCTTTGTTCCTGCTGTTTTCGAAACATTTAATTTAAAACTATTTTGATTTATGTGAGATGGCTCTCATACCAAAGCTATTACAGAATGTAAGAAATACATTTTGAGAGAAAAAAAATAACATAAAACAGATACTACTACTCTCCTGATATTTAAGAAAGAAAAATGAATGTTTTCAGTCCAAAATTTTTGTGTTCATAAAAAACAGCCTCCTGGCCCTCAGTGCTTGAGTCCACCTTCCAATAGGCCTGAAATTTTTGTACATTTCTGTTTCACAACTTCATCCTTTTTCTGTGTATATTTATTTAGACAGGGTGAACAATGATGCTATCTAAAATATATGCAAACATGATACTGTGCAAAAATATATCTGAAAAAAGAGCTTGTTTTTCACTAAGATTTAAACTGCTTCTAAAAAAGACATTGTCATCTTCCAACACAGATCTTCCTCCCATTCTCCTTCTCCTCCTGCCCCGCTTTATCTACCTTCTATCCTTCCTCCTTCTCCTTCTCCTTCTTCTGACAGCATCTCACTCTCTTACCCAGGCTGGAGTACAGTGAGGCAATTATTGCTCACTGCTACCTTGAACTCCTGGGCTTAAGTGCCTCAGCTTCCTGAGTAGCTGAGACTACAGGTGCATGCCACCACAATTGGCTAATTGTTCTTATTTTTAGGGTCTTGCTGGTCTCAAATTCCTGGCCTCATGTGATCATCCCACCTCAGCCTTCAAAGTCCCTGAGATTACACTTGTAAGTTGCTGTACCTGGCCAGTTGGTCTTTAAAAACATAATTTATCTCTGAATAATTAACTTTAAAAATTTATTTTTCTGATTTATAAGTAAAAATCATATATATTTCAGGTGAACAACATAATGTTTTGATATATGCATACATGGTGAAATAGCTAAATCAAGCTAACTAACATGTGCATTATTTTACATGGTTATGTTGTTGTAAGTATGCTTAAAATCTACTGTCTTAGTACATTTTTAAGTATACAATAGACTACTATAATAACCATGATGTACCATAGATCTCTTGAACTTATGTACCTTACCAGAATGCTTCTCAAAGCAAACCCTAACAGATGTGAACAATTTGATATCTTCCTGCACTATAATAGTTGGAGATTTTAACACCCCTTTGACAGCTTTGGATAGATCCTCCAAAAGCTGAAGAAGAAACTAAACAAAGAAATATTAGACTTTAACCTGACCCTAGAACAAATGGACTTAACATACTTCTACAGAACATTTCATCCTAATAAAACTGAATATAAATTCTTCTCATCAGCCCATGGATCATCCTCCAAAATTGATCATATCATAGGACACAAGTCTAAACTCAGCAAATTTAAAAATATTTCTCTTCTCTCACTGAACTTTTGTGTCCTTTGTCTAACATCTGTTCAACTCCCCTAGCCCCAGCCTTCTGGTAGTCACCATTTTGGTCTCTATTTCTATTAAGTTCTGTTCTTTTTCTGTTTCACCTACAATGGAGGTCATGTAGTATTTGTCTTTCTGTGCCTTGAGTATTCACTTGGTTCTTATAATTTGTTTAGAGACAGTTATAGCCTGCCGAAAATTTGCTAATACTAAAAATTAGTTGGAATTTTCTATTTTGATTGAAAACCTGCAGAGAAGGTGGGTGTTTTAGGGATTAAACACCAAACTTTGCTTCCTATCTCCAACAGTGGGTCCAAGTTACATAGATGCTATGCTGAAAGGTAATCAAAGATGACTTGATGTAACCTGAGAGGTATAAAATATTGATTTAGATGCAGATAACTGAGTGTGTAACTGGATAAAAAAGATATTGTTCAGTTTTTGTAGGAAATTTATGCAAGCATGACCTGGTAGACTTTTGAATTGTGATATAAACTGTGATTAGATACCTCTAGTGTACCCTACTCTATGGATAGCTAGGATCCTGGGAATAATGTCCAAATATTCACAGAAATACAAGAAATATTTTCTAAACCATGTAGAAGGGATGATGTGTAAGGAGGAAGGGAAGGAGAATGGCTGGGACTCCTCCCACTGGGATCGTAAGTAAAGTTGTTGGTCCTCTGATGGACTCAGGAGGCAGAAAATAAAGCCTAAGGGTCTCTTCTCTCAGCCTCTCTCCCCTTTCAGTAATATTGGATCTGGTGACTATCCTGGCTTCCATAATCTGGCCAATGACTGCTATGCCATGGAAATGAGCTAGCAAAGTCTCAAAGGCAGAGTAAGTGGGCATTTCCTTGCTCCTATAAGCTAAGAGAGAATGAGAGCAAAGAATCCAGAGTCTTCATCTTTGGTCATGACAATTTTATGTGCCACAAGTGTGCTAAGAAGGCTGAGAGGGATGACCTGGATTAATTGTACCAAATTGAACAAGAGAAATTAACTCATACTTTAGTTTAGCAGCTACAAGAAGATAAGAAATATTGAGATTGAGCAATTAAATTGAGGATTCTAGAAAGCCTGTGCTCATAAGTGGGTCAAATAAACCCAAATTTCTATTTTGAAGGCCTGTATCATGTAATTTACTGGTTTATGGAGACTAACTTTGTGGTATTTACTTGGTTTTATTTAATATGATCTATTCTTTCTGTGTACCTACTTACCTGTCTGACATAAATCTATCATTCATGTAAACCAAAAATAAAGACCTAAGCTCCCCAACAGACCCTCTCTTGGCCAGGGGAACCCCAGAAAAATCTTAAAATTCAGTTCCAGGCCATTAAAAGAAGGGAAGTCAGCCATGCCTTGTTATACCTCCTCGCTTTTGGATTTTAGATAGAAATATTGACCTGCATTAATGTTAAAAAAGAGATCCTCAGAGTGACAAAACAGGTTCTTTGTGCAATAAGATACTAAGTTATTGACAGTAGCTAGGGCTGTGCAAAGCTAGGCTAAATCACACCTGCAGGCCATCAGTTTGCTTAACAAATCACTGGAGTAAATTTGGTTTGTCTTTGGGTAATAAACTTCTTTATCTTAGTTAAAACATTCCAACCTAGGGCAGTACCTGTGGTTCAAAGGAGTAAGGTGTCAGCCCCATATGTTGGAGGTGGTGGGATCAAACCCAGCCCTAGCCAAAAACTGCAAAAAAAGAAAAAAAAAAAGAAAAAGTCCAACCTTTTGTACAAGGCTTTATTTATTTTTAATCAATTATAAACCAAAAAATCATTGAACATTCTGATAACTCCCACCCTTTCAAGATAAGATGTCCTGTCTTTTAGGGCCAAAGAAATATATATTTACCATGTATTTGTTTATGATTTTACCTGCAATTCCTGTCTCCCTAAAATGTGTAAAACAAAACCATAACCCAACTGAAGCAAGGCTTCTGTGGTGTGGCTCCCTAGACCTCAATTGAGGGTTATACGTATTCAACTCTGAATAAACATCTTTAAATTATTTTACACAGTTTGGGCACTTTTTTGCTAACATAGCCTAATAAGTAAACAACCAGGCTTTTGGTGTTAAGTCTAAGTGGAATTGGTTTAGATTTTCTTTTATCATTTAGATACATAAAAGAAGACTATTATGACATTTAGAAAAGCATATCATTCTCTATGAAATTCCAAATATTAACTTTTGATTTAAAAATTCGAAAGCAATTTTGGGTTTTCTTTCTTTTACCTAACAAATGCAATCAATGTAACCTGGTTTTTTGTGCCCTCAATAAATCCCCAACAATTAAAAAAAAATGCAAGCTGTGCCATTTATGGTATAGTTCTAATCCATTTGAAATAATTCACATAAATGTTTTACATTCAATATTAGCTCTTTTTCTGAGTTTAGAAAAATACACAGTCTTCTCCCATTCTGAGTACAATCATACATTCAATCATACATCCTAATATGAATATTTATTGTGTTTAATACATTGAACTCAACCTACATCTTACAAAAATTCATTTGTAATTCTATCAAATACATGAAGTCAAGAAATAGTTATGTAAAAATGGAGAAACAGATGATATAATAGTCAATTTGCAACCAGTTTTCACCTCTTTTATTTAGATCACTAAATTCTGGAGAAATGATTTTGGAGAATTTTATTAAGGAATACTATTAACCACAAAGGTATTATGTGAAACATGTCTCTACTCAGATCACAGGATTGATGAAAGTTTTTTGGCTTTGTGGAGGACCCCACAGAAACCTGAATTGTCTGGGACAGTTTTATTTGACTGCTTCAATGTTTTTAATTTTCAAGTGCTCAAATTCTAGTTGCAAAGGGAGAAAGATATTACTGTACAGGTAATGTTTTATAGCCCATCACCTATACACCTACCTGTAGCATATTCTCAAGCAAATCTTCAAACTTAATAGGATGCCGAGACAATATCTCGTTATTGCAGCTGGGATGATTTATTGCTCATTCCAGAATGTGCATGTGTCTGTTCCTTTGTGGATTGTCAGAACCAAGTAGGGAGCAAAACACTGGAGTAGTATTTTGGTTTTCTCTTTAGTACCTGGAAGCTGAGTTCTCTGTAAGCAACAGAAGAACTATAAATAAATTCTTATTTTCTAACTTTAGCCCATTGTCTCTCCTGCCCCTTTCAGAACACTTTCAAGAGGCTAAAGTTTTTCTTTTAACTTCCATAATCACTGCTACATTCTTATCAAAAGAAACAATAATAAATTTTTAATAATAGGAAAATGCTATGAATAATTTTTTTAAGAGATTACTATTATAAGAAGATCGTTCTTACAAAATCAATAATAAAGCAAATTGTTATCTCATGCCAGTTATGTACAATATTAATAAGAAAAGGGAACTACATTTAAGTTGGATCTAAGTGGGATCCAATAATAATTTTTTTAAAAAAATTATGGTTTTCATTTTGTGTTGAATCTAAGCATGATTTCATGTGCATGAAATATTGCCTTGTTGGGACAGTTTTATGATAAAGTTTTTCAAACTTCTGTGTTTAATATTAAAGGTGTTATTTCCAAAGGAAAAGGAGAGAGATAAAGTAAATAAACTTTATCAAGGCATAGGACTCTCACTTCCAAATAAACCTTGAATTTGTTCCTTAGATTTTATAACTTTGATTAACTCTATGTAGAAATAGTATGTGAAGTACTTCATAGTCTATAATTCACAAAGCCTCTTGGAATTGAGAAATGATTTTTAGTCATGCAACTAACTCATGGTCCGGTTTGTAAGACAAAAAAAAAAAAAAAAAATTGAGAGTGAGATAGATGAAGAATGTTTCATCTTTAGCAGATGGCAGAGGGGACAATGAAATAGCAACAAACAGCCCCTGTGTTGATAGATTTCAGCCCAGCTTGCTTGAACCTTGTACAGTAAGCAACAGTCAGTGATATCAGAGCCCACAGGTTACCTGGGAACCTTAGTGATGGGAAGCTTCATGCTGTACCTTCCTTATTTCTGCAACACTCCATGGCTGGAAGCTTCCTATAACCCAGAGGATAATGGGTTCTTCAGCAAGCAGAAGAATGTAGAGTTTACTAAACTGACTTGTACATCTCAAAGAAAATGGCTTCTTCTCCAAATGGCTAAACTTTTATTTACATTCTGGTTTTAGTACATCTCTCTCATATTTATGCAGTATTTACTCTCACCTCTCTGTTAGGAAAATTTAATTTTCAGTGGTTTATTAATTTTGTTTGGTTTCCTACTTTCAGAAAATGGGATGAAGGTGACTGAGTCTCTTACAAGTGCTGCATAAACTCCGTTGCCAACTTTAGCCCACTGTCCCTCTGCCCCTAGATTTTTGCTTTTAGGTCCTATCATTCTCTTTTCCATTCTGAATTTGCAGAGATCCACACCAGCACACTCAGGCCTTCCCTAAGTTGGCAGAAATTAAGACTTTCAGAATTTCCTTCACAGTCCTATACCCAGCTCACTCATGCTGATCTTGCTTTTATCCAAATGGCTCATAGACTTCAGCCAAATATACTAGACTTATATGTGCAAATATCAGAGACAATTAATCTGCATCCATTTTAAATGCCAGAGGCTGGTTTTAGTTTGTTTCTAATCATCCCTCTCTAGTTATCAAAGCAGAACAATCCCAGCATCTTGGAATTTTTAGTCTCCATGAAAAATTTTAAAAGTAGAAGAGGTGGCTCGGTGCCTGTGGCTCAAGCGGCTAAGGCGCCAGCCACATACACCTAAGGTGGCAGGTTCGAATCCCCAGCCCGGGCCCGCCAAACAACAATGATGGTTGCAACCAAAAAATGGCCGGGTGTTGTGGCAGGCGCCTGTAGTCCCAGCTACTTCAGAGGTGGAGGCAGGAGACTCGCTTGAGCCCAGGAGTTGGAGGTTGCTATGAGCTGTGATGCCATGGCACTCTACCCAGGGGGATAGCTTGAGGCTCCATCTAAAAAAAAAAAAAAAAGTAGAAGAGGTTATTTATTTAAACTTGTGAACAAGGCTTTCATATTTAGAAAACCCTAGATGTTATAAGTATTTCTATAATTCTAGTTTTCTTTTGCTTTGCTTTTGTTTTCTTAATTGTTCGGGATTAACTGAGAGTACAAAGAATTGGGTTACACTGATTGTGGTTGTTAGGTAAAGTCCCTCTTATAATTGTTTCATGCTCCCAAGAGGTGTGCCGTATACTGTGACTCCCCATCCCTCTCTCCTGACCTCTTTCCAATCCCTCATTCCCCTACCCTACCCCTTGTATTAGATCATCTACTCCTTTCATATTTCTATTTGTTTATTTGAAAAATATCTGCTCTCTAAGTCAGTAGATGAATCTTGTTTGTCTACCAGTTGTTGCTGTTTCAGGAATAGCGATATTCTCATTACTTAAGCTGAGAAACATCCCTCTAGCTTGACTTGGTGACAGCACATGTATCCACTAATGAAGTGAGGTCAAAGGGTAGACAGTATTTGCACTGGTTTCATGGATCTGTGAAAATGGTCTGTGATGAATGGAGCCTGATAAGGTTAACAGACTGGGAAAGCAGAGTAGCTCACAGGTATCTCACAGGTGCTTCTGTGAAGCATGGCAATGATCCATTAAATTAGCAGTTCTCAACCTGTGGGTAGCCACCCACAGGAACTGTATTAAAGTGTCGGGGCATCAGGAAGGTTGAGAACCACTGCATTAAATAGTCTTTCTCAGACATTCACGGGGGCATGATTGGCTGCTAGGTGTATTCCCATGCAAGTCAAAATACCTACTCTCTCTAAAGAATGGCACAACTTCCAATAAAATGGAAGACAGAATGTCAAACAATCATGATCAGAGAACAAGATAGTTTATATTAAAAACTGTGTGCATTACCTAATAGAAAAATCTAAAACTATGAGTTATAGACCAGTTTGTCTCAGTTATTTATACTATAATAATGCTGCATAGTAAACCACCACAAGACCGTAGTGGTATAGAACAATGAACATTTATTTTTGTCCATGAATTTAGGACTGGGTAGGTTGTTCTGCTGATCTGGGCCAAGTCAGCTGATTTGGCTGGGCTCACTCACACATCTGTGGTCAGTTGGTGAGTCAGCTGGGAGCTTGTTGAAGACATCTTCAGCTGAGCTGACTAATTTCTTCTCCACATGGTGTCTCATCCTCCAGCAGGCTAGTTAGGCCTTATTTTCATAGCAAAGGCAAAGTTCTGCTAGAGTAAAAGTGCACAAGGTTTTTTGAGGTCTAGGCCCACTGCTATCTTCACCACATGCTATTGAACAAAGCAAGTTACAAAGCCAGTTCTATTTAAAAGACTGGGGGAGGAGACTCCATTGATGAGAGGAGATACAGTGAAACAACAATGATGGCTGCAACCAAAAAATGGCCGGGTGTTATGGCAGGCACCTGTAGTCCCAGCTACTTCGGAGGTGGAGGCAGAAGACTCGCTTGAGCCCAGGAGTTGGAGGTTGCCGTGAGCTGTGATGCCATGGCACTCTACCCAGGGGGATAGATACGGGGTGGGGGAACAACTGGGGCCTACAAGGCAATCTACCACAGTATTCACACCATAATTAGTAGCAAAGTAAAAATTACTGAGGAAAATGCCCCCCCCCCCAGTAAAATAGGATTGAAGTAAATTAGAAAATAGAACAAAACATGTATTTCTAAAAAGTAATGCATATAGACTGTGACCTGAATGAGTGATCTACAGCTGAGAGTCTGCACTAGAGCGGGGTCCTTTACCCTATTGCTTAACCATGGTATACGGCCCTGCAAATGCTGGTCTTATTCATCAGTCACAGCTGGGTTAGGTGCTGTCCTTGCTGATGCTGGCTGAGAACTGATGACAACACTGACTTCACACTGTTAGACCTTCCAGTTCTGAGTCAAACAGAGGAACTAACTTGAAGGCTTTGGTTACGGGGAAAAAGAAATGGAGAGAAAATAAAGAAAGCAGAATCCAAAAGTATTAGAATGTGCTCTTTGAAACACAATAAATATTCTTTCCAGATTTCTTTATATTATTTTATTTCAGAAGAAGAAAGACAGGATATTAAAAACAATTTTTTAAAAAAGTTAAAAAAAAATAATTTATGATGGGACAATGAAGCATCTGTAGACATGAAGAATCAATGCTCTTATCCCAGAAAGGTAAACAAAGAATATGTGATACCAATATGTAATGGAAGGTTTGAAAAAAGTCAAACACTCATTTCCCCATAAGGTAAGAATCAAGAGAGCTAGGTATACCCCGAAGCAAGAAAAATGTAGAGTAATGGAAAATTACATAATTAAACCATTTGAACGATGAGACTTATAGTGAGTGGTCAAAGGCAAAATTCAATTATGTGTTAGATTGTTAACAGGATAATCTTGTTTTAGCTGGTTCAGTGACTTTTTTGCGTTTTTACTGTGGACATCTTTCTTACCTTTTAACTTTAGTATTCCCCCCAATATTTGGCCTACTTTACATTTCTTCAGATAGTTCTTTGATTCCAGTTCCTTAGAATATCCAGACAGTAACATCCTAATATTTGGTTCTTTAAATTTTTTATGAGAGCTTTTTATACAACTGAAATGAAAGATTAAGGACCAGAGAAAATGCTATGATGCGCAGACCTGTTATTTGTGGTCAGTCTAGCAGAAGTTAGATCTCTGGATCCAAACTCAGCTTCCCATCTGGTAAGCTTGCAACCAAAGGCAACCTTATTTAAGCTTAGTTTCTTGTGTTTGTAAAATAACAATGGAAATAATGATACTTGTATCAATTAGATGCTGTAGCAAAAGAATAAAGAAGCCTACCTAAACTGCTTAAAAACAAGAATAGTAACTGTCTCTCATAACAGGAAATCCTAAATCAAGGATGCCCTGGTTTAAACAGTTGTGAACTAATGTGATGCTAGCATAATTCTAATAATTGTATAAGTAATCTTATTCTTATTCTCTCATTTGGAGAAAGTATTGCACAATAGCTGATAATTTGCTTATATCCAAGCCCATTCCTTTTGTTAAGAAATGGTTGTCTGAATTGAAATAAAATATATACTTTATTGTGGGTTGAAAGGTGGCCTTGAGAAAGACAGTTTTAAGTTTTAAATCCTGGCAGAAGTCAATGTTACCTTTATTGGAAAGGAGTCTTTGTAGATTAAGCTAAGGATCTTGAGATTAGGAGATCATCTTGCCCTATCTCAGCATGCACTGAATCCAAAAATTATTGCCCTCATGAGAAACATAAGGAGGAGTGGACTGACACAAAGTTGATGTAAAGATGGGGGAGGCGCAGAGGGAGTTGGGGACACAAGCCAAGGAACACAGGTAACAGTGAGGAGCCGGACGAGGAGGCAAGGAGAGGTCCTCCTCTAGAGCCTCCCGAGGGAATGTGGATGCTGTAATTTCAGACTGTGGCCTCCAGAGTTGGGAGTGGATAAATTTCAGTTGTTTTCAGCCACCAAGTCTGCAGCAATTTGTTACAGCAATCTTAGAAAGTGGAAACAAATCCCATGCCTGTTGACCTCAATTTTTGTGATATAGCCATTGGTATGTGTAATTCCTGAATCATTTATTGTGATTTTTTTTCAAAGCAATTTTCTATGTGGAATTTATTTAGGAGAAAGCAAAAGATGAAAACAACTGGAGATACTGCATGAGCATGAATCTGGGTGTCTATCTTCCCCCATTTTCTTTTTCATCTTCTCCAAGGCTGCCTTTGTAGAGAATAAGGTCTTCTTTTAGATGCCAGGGTTTCGCAGATGACCACATGCTTGAAACATACTTTTACTGTCTGTGAGTGGGAAAATCAATTTTCACCCAAAGTATTTTGAAAACATTAATAATAATAATGACAACAACTTTCTTTTGTTAACATTGAGCCTCTAAGTGTCTATAGTCCATTGAACCCCTTGGAATTACCCATCTTATGCTCTTACCCTCTGACAATGTCTTCATTTCTACATAAGAGAAAGGAGACAAATGTTTCCTAACTTTCAGGTAAATTTTATTTTAGATTACCACATATAGCAACCAAATAATTCAGCAATTCTTATATGTGGCTTCCAGTACCCAAGTGTCCAACAAGTATGAATAATTCTGACATGATAACAGCAAAGCTTAATATTTGGAGATTTAAAATAAACAACCCCTAGAGAGGGGGAGGTGCAGATGGGAGGGTGATTGGCAGGATCTCGCCTAGTGTACACAACCCAAGGGTATTCAGCATACCCTCTGGGTGAAGGGCTTTTCAACAACTTGAACTTTACCTTGGAAGTGAGAACAATGTAACCTAAAAATTTGTATCCTCACATTAATTTGAAATAAAAGAAGTAAGAGCTATTTATTTCAAAAAATAAAAGAATAAAAATAAAAAAATCCTAAACTTTTACACTTGATCTTAGCCAAAAGGCTGAGAGGTGAAGAAAAAAAAAAATTAAACTTTTAAATCAGATTAGGTATATACTAGCAAGATGGTAGACTGTATGTGCTATGATTACTAAAAAATAGAAGTCTCCTCTTTTGGAGTCTCACAAAAAGCATCGTTAGAGTGTTGAAATGTCTAAAAGTATTCAGTGTTGAATTATATACCAAATTCTTTGGATTTCTAGTCTTGACTTTACATAGTTGTCTTTTGTTTTCCATCATTTAACATCACTCCAGGATGGCATAGAGTAGTATTTTGTTATTCGAAATTTGGCTTGCCTTTGTCTGTTTCTTAGCATTCATGCCAATGCCTTACAAGCTATGAGTAAAACATATCCTTAATCAAGTGCCAAGTTCAACCTATACAAAAGAAAAACAAAAATCTCCTAAGAATGTAGGGATACTTTGTAAAGATTAGTTTAAGGGCCCCAAATACCCACAATGTGGCAACCTCAAGAAATTCCTTCCATGAACATAGACTTTAAGTTTTCTCTAAAGACAAAAAAGAAATAATAATTAATTTTTCTCAGGAATTTAATCCAAGGTAATTCACACATTTAAAGCTTTGTTTCATTACTCTCACTTGGTTCTATTAAGGAGCAGCATGTTCTGGCCCATAGTGGCACTGAAGTATTTATTCTGGTTTTAAAGGAGGAGATTTTTCTGTGGGGGCAGATGTCTAAGCAGTTAACATCCTGACCTTCTTAAGTTACTAAGGAAATAGGAAAACTTAAACTCTCTGCAAAACTAATTTGCTAAGTCTCTGTTTCCAGTTTGATCGTAACTACCTACTTTGAGGTATTGGTTTTGCCTTCCCTAGACCCACATCTCTTTTGATTCTGCTTGAAGATCTTAGTCTTTCATAGGATAATAATAAGAAAGATCTGTATGATACCATCTCTAATAGTTTTACTTGACTTAATTTCTTACTTGCAACAATGAAGTTGTAGAGAAGATGTGTAGGAAAATGTTGTTATGACTTTGATTTTAGTTATGGCAGACAGGTATTTTTCCTAATACATTTGTATCTATGTGGTTGAGTGCTATGAAGTGGATGGCGTATTTCTTTTGCATCATTTACGTATACTTATACTAGGGAAATTGCTGTGGAAAATTCAAAGAAACTTGAGAGTAGTACCACGTTGGGTGAAAAGAAATGTACATTCACATAAACTGTGTCTCAAGATATAATTAGCAACATAGGTAGTGCAACTAGATAAATGAGAAAAAGTCTTTCCCTAATTAGAGGAAACAGATGTTTAAAATTCTGCCTTTAAAAATAGGTAGTGTGTTGTTCAGGAATGACAGAGGTATTGAATTTGGAAGAGAGTGTATGAGAGTGAGGAAGGGCAGCTTCACGAGTATAAGTGTGAAAAGTATATCTAGGAAGACATACAAAAATGGCAAGACTGGATTAGGGAGTTTGGCTTGACAAGTAAGCCTAGGACACGTCATAGGAGGTCCTGAGTACTTACCAATTACGAATCAAGGAAGCTACATAAATTGGTTTTCCTTTTGGAGAATTAATGTGGCTATCATAAAAGCAAACTTTTATAATATTATCCACAGAACACCTGCATCAGAATCACTTTGGATGCTTATTAACTATGCCAATGATGTAAGCTTTGGTTTAACTGGAAGGGACAACTGGAAGTGATTCTTATCCACAAGAAACTTGGGAATTACTGGTTTGGAGGAGAAAGTGCTGAGAGATCATAAAACCAGTTAATTAGTAACTGCAGTGTTCAGGGGGTAGATTATAAAAACCACAAGTCATGTAAAGAAAGGAAAGAATAGGTATTAGGTTGGGATAAGTTGGGGGCTAACTCCTTTTCTGTTAGTTTGAACTTTTTATGGCCCTAGACAAATTTCTTTGAGCTTTGGTTTCCTCATCTATAAAGTGAGTTTAACATTGCCAGTTCATAGTATTTAAAAACATTCGCAACATGTAAGAATATTTTGTACAGAGCATATAAAGCAGTTTCTTAAAATGTGTTCTTTTAAATCAAATTTGGGTGATAAATGCATGGATATATGAGATTCTCCAATCTCAGATAACCTTGGAGACCTTGCCTTCACCATTGGCTTCATTATCACCACATCCAGTTGACTTCATGTTCATTTGTTTAGATTGAATCTTTCTTCTAAGATCCACATTGTCAACTTATATTCTTGGGATGGCTGAAAAACTGCTCCAACTTAACATATTATAAAATGAGCTAATGGTTTTTCTTGTAAACTTATAGCCTTCCAGTATTTTCTGGTTTGGTAAAGGTTTTCACTATTCATTAAAGTATATAAACCACAAACTCTGCCCACCAGTTCATGAGTAGATTAACAAAATGTGGCATACATCTACCAGGGAATACTACTCAGCCATGAGGAAGGGTGCCTTCGTGCCTTCTGCAATAATTCGGTGGAACTGGAGACCAGTACCTTAAGTGAAGTCTTTCAAGAATAGAAAGACAAATACCACATGTATTCCCTATTAAACTGTAACTAACCAGTGAGCATCTATGCACATAGAAGGAAGTAAAACTAACAGAAATCAAGTGTTGGAGGGCAGGGAGGATGGGGAAAACCCTGCCTCATGGGTAGGTTCACTGTAGTAAATGCTATTGGAGTGATGGGCACACTTTTAACCGTGACTCAAGTATTGTAAAAGTGACCCATATAACCAAAAAATATGATGGGGACACTTTTAACCACGACTCAAATATTGTAAAAGTGACCCATGTAACCAAAAGTGACCCATATAACCAATCTATATATCTCCAAAATACTTCGAAATAAAAAAAGGAGAGACTATAAAGCATATTGGGGCTGAATTTCAATGCCTGGATACTTGATCTCATGCCCCCACTTGGCTTTCTGTGACTTGGATAATTTATTTGGTTATATTTAACCTCTTTTAAGCCCTTGTGAAAATAGCTTTATAATGCTCACTATTCCTTCTGGTAGGGTATTAAGTGAAGCTAGCTTCTAGAAAAGAAGGACTATATCTCATTTATCTTGGGATCACGCAAACTAGTTCACTGCCTGCTAAAGACAAGCACTGAAAAAATGGAAATGAAAAAAGCCACTCATAAATGGTAAAATATTAATATTTTCCTTCATTTAGGAACATTTTAAAGGTATCTAGTATGCTGCTTGTTTTTATAAGACTATAGAGCAGTGGATAATAATAAATTATTTCAACTCTTCTAAACACAGCTCAAGAAGTCATCTCGATGTGATGATGCGTTTAGATCATGCATGAGTCACCTGCCACTCGTGCTCATGCTGCTAAAATGTCAGCACCCTCAATTAATGGGGGAGATTAAATTAGTACAATGCAAATCATACAGTGGAAGTACACATGGTTTTCACTGAGTTATTATTCTTTTTAAATGAGGCCTATCATTATGTCATCTATGCATCTACAAATTGCCTAATATCTGACTAATGGGGTTGTATGGAGTGGGGTTATGCTTCTTCCCTAGTGATTTTAAAACTGGTCTAGGTAAATGTCATATTTGAAGGCTTATCCTTGAGCTGATTTCTCTAATGAGCTCTGAATTGTGTTTTCTGGAAAACAGAAATTACCTCAAACTAGATTTGTGATTATTATATAAATCTGATTCAAATGGAGAATTATGTTACATATGCAAATGAATGTGTTTTATGTTTCTCTTGAGCATAATTATATTTGCCAAAAGAAAGAGAAGCTTGGGGTGGGGGAAGGGAAGAGCAGAGAGAGGGAAGGCAGGAGGTTGATGGAGGGGTAACATGTGTGTGACGCACCTTTTGGGGGTGGGACACAATTGTAAGGGGGACTTTACCTGATAAATGCAATCAATGTAACCCTGTTCTTTGTACCCTTAATGAATCCCCAATAATAGAAAGAAAAGCTTTTAGATTTCCTAATTTTGTTGAGAAAGACTGAAAAAAGATTAAAAATTCAAAATTGTCTAACTTGACAGAGTTTATCTTGTGTTCTTATGACTGCCAGTTAACTCCACATAAAGCTCTTTCTCAGAAACTTTTTTTCAGAGTTCGTCTAAAGGGCTATTCTTGAATGCAGTTTAGTAACTGAAAGCTCATTTCTGATGTCTAAGATTCAGAGAAGGTATATGACCAAGCCTTCACCTTGGACTTGCTGTAAAATTTATTTTGGTAAGAATACAAAGTACAGAACTGGAAAACAAAAACGATGTCTTTGTTAAAAAAAAAAAAAAAACCCTCATGAGATAATAAGTAGGAATTCTAATTGTCTTTTCTCATTTCACTCCATCAATGTTTTGAAGATGAATGCCTGTTAGAGATTGAAAAGGTGCTACCCAATGGGGAGGACTCTTAAATGGGACTTTAATTTATGCAGCAGGGTTGTTGCCATCCAAGGAATTATAACACAAGTGCTTTGGTTCCTTTATGGACATTTATTGATGAAGGTGACTGTGGCAAGAACAACAAAAAGAGGTCAGAAGAATCCTAGCCAGTGTGTTCTTGATTGCTTTGTCCCAATCAGCCCTGGAGCTTTACAGAAAGGCCTCTGTTACGGGTAGGAGGGTTCTTCTCTTAGTGGCTGAAGCCACAGGGTGGTTATCGGGGAGCCACGGATCACCTCCAGGCTCCTTTAGTCCTAGATGAATTCTTTGGCTGGAGCTAGAAACCAAACTGACACCAGGCAGATGACCAAGAGAAAGGCACACACATTTCATTAGTTTTATACAAACGTAAATCTTCACAAGAGAATGAAGTACGAAGAGGTGGACAAATCAAGATGTTTTATGCTTTTTCACAAAGAACAATAAATTGAGAAGAAATGATAGAACAAAGGGGATCTGGCTAGAAACAGTGACTTTCTAAGGAGGTCACTAGGAGAAATATGGGGTATGTGGGGGAAGTGTCAAATTAGTGAACGATAAGGGCTGCTTGGTTAAGCATGTTTTTCAGGTTCATGGCAGTCCCCCAATACCCAGTCTCTGGTGACAAGGCCTATTTTTTCCTGCCCTCATATGAGGTGGGTACCCTTCCCAGAGGAATCTTTCTGCCCTATTGTATGCAAGAAGAGAGAGGTCAGTTAGCCCTTTCCGAAAGTACAATTTCTCCAGTGCTGTCAGCTTGAAATAGTCAGGATACCAGGTAGGCACATTTTAAGATGGCACATACTTCATTTCTTTTGCAGAAACCTTGACACTTTCTTTAATATATTCTCACCAAAGACTATGAGAATACAAACCATCACTTTTCTGGAAAGAAATTTAGTACTATTGGGGCAGTACCTGTGGCTCAGTGAGTAGGGCACCAGCCCAATATACCAAAGGTGGTGGGTTCAAACCTGGCCCCAGCCAAATTGCAACAAAAAAATAGCTGAGCATTGTGGTGGGCACCTGTAGTCCCAGCTACTTGGGAGGCTGAGGCAAGAGAATCACCTAAGTCCAAGAACTAGAGGTTGCTGTGAGCTGTGACACCATGGTAGTCTACCAAGGGTGACAAAGTGAGACTCTGTCTCAAAAAAAAAAAGGAAAGGAAAAAAGAAATTTAGCACTATTTCTTAAAATTAATGTCTAAGAACCCATCCTAAGAAATGGATTAGAGATATGTGAAAGATTTATGTGTAACTATTCATATGAACATTTATAAAAAATGAAAATATGGCTTGGTGACTGTGGCTCAAGTAGCTAGGGCACCAGACACATACACCAGAGCTGGCAGGTTTGAATCCAGGCTATGCCTGCCAAACAACAATGACAAATACAACCAACAAATAGCCAGGGGTTGTGGTAGGTGCTGTAGTCCCAGCTACTTGGGAGGCTAAGGCTAGAGAATGTCTTAAATCCAAGAGTTGGAGGTTACTGTGAGCTGTGATGCCGTGGCACTCTAGCCAGGGCGACAGGTTGAGACTCTGTCTCAAAAAAAAAGAAAAAAAATAAAGAAAATATGAAAAAGACATAAAGGACTTAAAAAAATCCAAATAAAGGTAACTATAATAATGTGATATTGCTATAATTGACAGTATTAATTAACATGTGTTTAACAGAAAACCATATCATTCAACAGGAGAATATTTAAAGTAATTAGAGCGAATGCACATCTAGAATATTATGCAACTGTTACAATAGAATGAATTTGAGCCAGGCAAGTTGACTCAGGGTTTCTTTATACACATGCATATATAGGTGGGTAAAAAGCATGATTCAGGAAGTACTTGTGATATGATTCTGTTTAGGTGAAACAATGCAAAGATGAAAAACCTCAAACTCGATACATGTGGATACATGTGTGCATGCATGCATTTATGTACATAAGTACAGTTAGGCACAGAAAGGATATTGAGCACAACTCCTAGGTAGCCATGTGGATGACCTTGTAGCAGAGGATAGATGATATTTAATAAAAAGGAGCAAAATAAAAAAAAATAATATATTGAAAGTATAACATGAACATGATCACATTTTTGGTTAAGCAAAATTATGCATGTTTAGATAAGTGAATAAAGAAAATAAGTACAGTAAGACTGAGTACATTGGATACTTTTTCTTCCATTCTTGAGATACTTTGCTAAGAAGAATATGTTCCAGCTCCATCCATGTAAACATGTAAGAGGTAAAGTCTCCATCTTCCTTTAAGGCTGCATAATATTCCATAGTGTACATATACTACAATTTATTGATCCATCATGGGTTGATAGGCACTTGGACTTCTTCCATAACTTAGCAATTATGAATTGGGTTGCAATAAACATTATGGTACATATATATTTGTTATAATGTGATTTTTGGTCTTCTGGATATATGAAACCATTTTATAGCTTTCTTATGAAAGCTATAATCCAATTATAGCCCAAGAAGAAGGAGAAGGGGGGGGAAGGGAGGGAGGAGGATGGGTGGAGGGAGAGTAGTTGGTGGGACCATACCTACGGTGCATCTTACAAGGTACATATGAAATTTACTAGGTGTAGAATATAAATGTCTTAACACAATAACTAAGAAAATGTTGCGAAGGCTATGTTGAACAGTTTGATGAAAACATTTCAAATTATATATAAAACGAGCACATTGTACCCCATGATTGCATTAATATACACAGCTATGGTTTAATAAAAAAAATAAAAAAGTGTCTTGAACTTGATGGAGGTTAAAAAAAAAAAGAAAATAAATACAGCATTTAAAGTCAGCCTTTTGATAACATTTAACACAGGGGGAGTGCCTAGGCTATGTCGGTATGTAAGAACAAGATACAAAATCCTATTGGTGATCAGGTCTTCATCTTTTTATAAAGAGTATTCTGCTCAAGGTTGCCCATGACTTATATCTTGCCAAATTCAATGGACCCACTTTTTAAATTATTATATTTTATCTCTAGCACTGAACACAGTGACCACTTCTCTTTCTTCCTTTTTTAACTTACCTTACTACACTTCTTTGAGTTTCCTTCTGTGTCATTGGTCTCTCCTTCCTTATTTCCTATATTTACAGACTATTAATGCTCCTTTTGGTGTGTGTGGTCTCAAAATGTTGGCATGTGCCAGGGGAATGCTGGTATCTTGCCTCTTCCTCTTTGTACAATCTCCTTTAGTGATCTCTTATAGCCCCACAGTTTGAAGTTCCTTCAGGTGTCCTCAAACTACGGCTCACAGGCCACATGCAGCCCGCTGGGGTATTTTTGCCACCGCTGCCTGTCCTTAGCAGCCGACTAGTCCCGGGGCCTGCAGTCCAGCCTTCCAATGGTCTGAGGTACAGTGAACTGGCCCCCTGTTTAAAAAGTTTGAGGACTCCATTGATGACTACTTCCAAATCTCCTCCACAAGATATATTAATCCAACTGTCCACTTGACATCTTCTGTTCACCCATCCACCTTCTCTCCAAATCCAACTTTCTGGTCTTGCTGCTCAGCACTCACATACTCATGTGTTGCCAGAAGAAACCCAGTGTTTCTCTTGCTGCCTGTCTTTCCCCCACATCTAACCAGGTGGCAGGTTCTGTTGTGTGTACTCTGGAAAGTTTCAGTAACCCTGCTCCTCTGAGTCCTTACTTCTGCTGTCTCTTGTTTGAGTAAACCTTGTTGCTCTTCTACACGTGACTACAGTGATCTTCTCATGTGTCTCCTGCTTTTGCTTTTACCTCTTAAGAGTCTATTCTTCTTTATCCAGTAGTCAGATTGATCTTTCAAAAGTGCAGGTCAGTTCACGTTAGTGATCTGCTTATCGCACTCCAATGCCATCCATTCCATGTAGACTAACATTCGGGATACTTGGCTTTACTGAGCCCTATATGATCTGGTCACTGTGACTTCTCTGGCCTGTACCACTCTTCCTGTCATCCACAGGAAACTGGGGCAGGATTGAGCCCTGCCTGGGTTTCTGGGGCTGCCAGTCCTTCCTAAGACCTTAGCTCGCTGTTGACCTTTCCTGGACTAAGAAATCTTCTACCTGATTTCTTCTTCCTCTTTGGAGAAGTCTTCCTGATAAGCTAAACTAGCCCCCCAAGCACTCCTTTAACTTTTTCTAAACTCACTCCATTTTTATTTCTCCAAATTACATTTACCCCTGTAAGACATTTATGTTCAACTCATTTGTAATTTTCTTTTCTTTGTCAGAAGACTGTGTAGGACCATTGCTTTGCTGATGGACCTTAACTTGCCACACAATAGATGCTCAGTAATTAGCAGTTGAATGGATAAATAAATAAACACTAAATGTTATAAACTGTTCTTTTTATTTGTAATTTGGGGTTAATATGTAATAGCATTCATATCTTTGAAGGAAAGCAACATTTATTGAAAAAATATGTTTTATAGCATATTTTAAATTTCAATATATTTGTATTCATTTAGCTTTCAAAATAATTATGTGGGTCAGGTGCCATTTCTCATGCCTGTAATCCTTATACTCTGGGAGGCAAAGACAGGTGAATTCAGGAGTTCAGGAGTTTGAGATCCGCCTGAGCAAGAGTGAGGCCCCATCTCTAATTAAAAAAAATGAAAAAAACTGAGGCAAGAGGATCAGTTCAGCCCCCAAATTTGGGGTTGCCATAAGCTGTGATGTCACTTATGGTAACACAGGGAGACACTATCTCAACAGCAACAACAGCAACAACAAAAAAAACCTAAATAATTGTATGACTATAGTATAGTCCTCCATACTGTAAATAGAAAAAATCATGAGTCTTGAAGACATGAGAGATGGAGGGATATCCAGGCCAGAATTTAAACACAGGTTTATTTGCTTCTGAAATCCATGCTTTTTCTAAAGCACCAGCACCTCTTTGACATTTTACTGCTTCTCACACAATAACTAGTTCTGAATGTTGCTCCAATTAAAAAAATTAAAATATTTCTCTGTTCCTTTTTATATAAGTTTCAGATGTTTGTCAGGGATTGTCATAAAACTGTCTTGCTTCCCTCCCCTGTAAACTTGTGCTATGTTTCTTATGTGGGTCTGCATTATTTTTTTAAAAACTGTTTTTCATTTTGTGTTTACTTTTTTCCTTCACATTTACTTTTTCATTCTCTAAAATTCCCTTCCCCTGCTTCTATGTCTATAAGTTTCTAGAATTTGGCTGCTGCTCCTCCATTCTTTGACCTCTTATTTTTTAAGAGCTTGCAGATGTTTAAGACAATCCCTAATTTACTTTCATTGCTTCAGTGATCAGGTTGGTGCAGAAAATTTCTAGCTTGTTGTTACCTATCCATTGTATCTCTTGTGAATTCTCATTTCTGGGTGCCTTTTGGATATTTCTATGTGGACATTCTTAATCAACACAAACAAAGCCAAATTCATCCTTTTTTTTCTTGAAATGACAAAAATACCTTATGATACTTTTTCTCTTCCTCTTTCACTTATTTCTCTGTCTTTCTCAAATGTTATTATTAGTATTTTTTTGTTACTGGCACAACCATTCTTCAGTCAACCAGAAGAGTCATTGTGGCTTTGACAGAATCCTCCTTTCCACTCCCTTCCAATTTCTAAGCATTCTACCCTTGTTTTCTTTGATTTTACAAATTGAACATTTCACTAAACTCTGCTAGGAAATGTTAGTCAACCTCTTTACCCCAACATTACCTTTTCTACCTGTTTTTTGTACAGACAGTAGTGAACTTTTCTTTCCACCATTTTAAATGAGGAAACATGAATTAAAATGATCAGAAGATGACCTTTTTAGCTATAATAATCAGGGACTGGTGGTTTAGCTCTGGAACTTTCTGTGTTCATTTCCTTTTAATGAGTCTTTAAAACTTTATCTCTAAAACTATGCAACTTTAACCTTTTGATTCTTTAGGCTAATAATTACTTAATTAACTTTGAAGGCATGTCTCATGCCATAATTTATCACTTTCCCATAAAAGTATTTGGACTGCCATTATTTCCACCTTTTCCTACCTTTGTATGTACAATTCAGATCTCAATCTGCCAGTACAAACATCCTTCACATTTCTAGTTTAGTCGGAGGACAGAGGCTTGAGGAAATGCCTTCAAGCATAGAACTTACTTGCACTACATTGAAAGAATTTATTTCTGATGACAAAACTAATTAAGTTACTTGGAGAACAATTTCAAAACTCCAGAAATCCCTCATGCACAAAAGAAACAGTCTTAGTTCTATAACACAAAAACCATTATTTACTATGAATTGCAATGGAAGATGCATGCATAGTTGAACAGATATATATTTGTTTAAATATACATGTATTTAAATCAGAATATTGTATTCATAATATTGGAATATTTACATTTTTATTAAATATTTCTCCAGGTAAATCTGTAATATTATGTCAATGACTATATAACAGTTATTATGTAATCCTTCTATAAGTGTTTTAAAATTAATTTATTATTTTTTGACCTTTTAGAGTGCTTTTAGTCACTTGTACAAAAAATAAATCAATAAACATTCTGGGTAAAAGTTCACACTAATTATTGGGGTAAATCCTAAAATTGAAAGAGTTCAGAAAAGTGTTTTATGAACAACCATATGTTTCCCCCTGCATAATTCTAAATACGAAATATAATCTTTTCAATGCTATAGTCATTTTTTTTTTACCTAAAGATATTTTAATTCATATTCTTTGATCAAAAGTGAAGTCACTGTGCTGTGGACCTGGCTAGTGCAAAGCATCCCTGGTCCTAGGAAATAGTGTGTGGCTGGAAAGGCTGCTGCCTCCCTTGCCTGTCATCCAGTGCACATTCCAGGGGACCCTTCTTCTGGGTTGAAGTTTTCTATTAGCATAGAAGTTCCTTCTCTGCCATTTGTTGAAAGTCAGCCTTGGATACAAGGGATTGCAAAGGAAATAAACAATGACCAAAAAAAGTGAAATCAGAAGTTTAATATTTTGATTAAACATTTGTGTTAACCTATCATAAGAGTAGCATAAAATCCAGGATTTGTTAGGTTCTTATGGTGGTTTTACAGAAAAGCTTTAAGACATTAGGGAGGAGTCCATAAGGACTGAGTATTTACTCATCAGCTCTTGATGTATTCTTTCTGTCCTTGCGTCTAGTCTTTCTAAATCAGTAATCCCTTCTTAAATTTGACTCCAGTCTGCATAAAGGATTTCAAATGTAGCTCTTAATTTCTATTTTGTAGGCTTTTCCTCTACATACAGTTTAAAACATTCAAATTCTTCCTTTTGGTATTTTTTGGGTTCTGGGAGAACTTCATGGAAATTTCTAGAAGAACTCTGTTAATACTGCTTGAATGGTCATCATCTTCAGAAGCATCTATTTTAAATGCAACTATTATTGCCTAGATAACTCATTAGAAGGGGTTTTCTTTTTACCATGTGTTTGAATTGATGAGGATTTGTCATTTTTCCTTTTTCCATGAATATTCATTAAGCCCTTAAGCCATGCTAGACACCATGCTATAGGTTGGGAATACAAACATGAGCAAGACTGATCATTGCAAAGCAGACTCAGGGCCACGGGAAACTGATACAAAGAATGTGTGTGTGTGTGTGTGTGTGTGTGTGACAGAGAATGGTTGATGACTCTATAAGTAAAGCAATTATCATATTGGTGAGGATAGTTAGTTCATTCCATCCATCTGGGTTGAGATTTACAGGATGTACAGAAGAGTAAAAACAGCAAAATGGTGGCACTAATTTAACAACCACAGACAAATTTTATTTTGGGGAAATCCAGAAACTCGTTGAGAGGTTTATGTACTCTGGGTGAGAACAGAACTACTTATAATGCAGATAGTAAGAACATTTGAGATACCCTCTTGTTATATTCAGAACTTCTGGCATAAGCCTGTATAACTGAGAAGAAATTCTTCTTCTCCCAGCTTCTTTCTGGAGAGGAAAAGGGATGGACCATAGTCCAAGGCCCCAAATTTTCCCAGGGGCTACCCAGAGGACTGTCTTATGTCTAGCCTTTTTCAGAGCACTTATAAGATTCAGTATAATACAGCCATCTGGCACCAGAAAGAACAGAGATGACAATTTGATCAGTACAAAACTAGTCACCATAGCTTCTCCTGGTAAAGCACAGAATAGAGTAAGCAGATGAAAATCCTAGATCCTGTCTTTTCTCTGGGGATAGAGAACATTTAACAGATCATTCAACAATCCACCCTTATGAGGGGCTGCCTGAGGAATGCGCGTTAATCTCATTGGCTTATCTTGTAGTATTGATGGCAGTTGGCATACTCTAGATGCCTTGGGGGAGGAATGAGAAGAAAGAAAGTGGGTTGAAAATGCTCAAAGGTTAAGAAGTCTCTGAGAATCACTGGTCAAGATGATTGGTGATGAGGCCAGTCTTTGCAGTCCTGTCTAATGTGAAGATGACAACACAAAGATTAAAAGAAAATGGAGAATTGGGTAAAGATGTTCCAAACAAAGCAGTAAGATCAACCTTCAGCTACCCTAAAGAAATGGAGCTATATGATTTATCTAATAGAGAATTCAAAATAAGCATCATAAAGATGCTCTGAGATCAGGAGAATAGTGCATAAACAAAGTGAAATTTCAGCAAAGAGATGAGAAATATAAAAAAGTATCAAACACAAATCGTGGGAGTAAAGAATATAATAACTGAGATAAAGTATTCATTATAGAGATTCAACAGTAGATTAGATTTAACAGAAGAAAGCATCAGTAAGCTTACAGACAGGTCATATAAAGTTATTCAGTAGGGGAAATAGGAAAAAAAAGCAGCAAAAAAGAATAAAGGAAGATTAAAGGACTCATAAAACTCCATCAAGTGGACCAACATACTTTTATATACTATGGAAATCTTAGAAGGAGAAAGTACCATAAAGTATATTTTTTAAAGTAATGGTTGAAAATGTCCCAAATCTGAGGAAGGAAAGGAACATTCAGGAATATCAAAGGAAAGCAAAAAGATAACCTCCCCCCAAATCTATATCCAGACACATTATAATCAAATTGTCAGAAGTAAAAGAGAGGTTTGAAAGCAGCAAGAGATAAATGATTTGTCTCATACAAAAGAAACTTTATAAGATGATAATAAGTTTTCAGTAGAAACTCTGCAGACCAGAGAGGAGAAAGATGATGTATTAAAGGCACTAAAAGAAAAAAAAAAAAATAAAAAGAGACAGAGAGAAAAGGAAGAAGATTGCCAACAAAGTTATGTTATACCTGGAAAACAAAGGAGAATAAAAACTTTCTCAGACTAACAAAAGCTAGATAGACAAACATCTGTCACTATTAAACTTGGCCTTACAAGAAATGTTAAAGGAAGTTCTTCAAATTGAGGAGAAAAGGTGCTAGACATCGGCATAGCAGGATAAAGTGCATGAAACTTATTGGTAAAGTTAAATGTGTAGATAAATTATTGTAATGGTGGTGGGTAAATAACTTTCAATTTTAGTGAAAAATTAAAAGGCAAAAGTATTAAAATACCTATAATTTAAAATACAAATAATGGATTCATAATATAAATTAATATAAATTATGAAATCAATAACATTATGTGAAGGAAGAAAAAAAGTGGTGTTATTTTTTTAAAAAGTACTGTCACAGCTGTAAGATATTTTATATGATTCCATAACATCTAGTTATAGCAGATACACAGGTCTAAAAGAAAAGGAAGTCAACATCTATCAATCTGAACCTCAACAGAACACAAATGTGGACAGAAAGATACAAAAAGAGCATCAAAAGAACCACAGGACAAACAGAAAACAATCAACAAAATGGTAATTGTAAATCCTTTTCTATAAATAATGTTAACTACAAATGGATTAAACTCTCCAGATTTAGAGTGTCTGAAATTATTTACAAAAAAAGATCCAGCTATTCTCTATCTACATGAAACTGACTTTAGATTTAAGGACTGACACAGCTAAAGTAAAGGGATAGAAAAAAATATTCCATGAAAATGGTAACCAACATAGAACGTGTCATCTATGCTGTACCACCCTGAATGCACCAGATCTCATCTGATCTTGGAAGCTAAGTAGGATCAGGCCTGGTTAATACTTGGATGGGAGACTGCCTGGGAATATTAGATGCTGTAGGCTTAAAAAAAAATTAGAGTGTTTTGGCTACACATAAATCAAAGAAATATATTTTAAGGCAAAAAATGTTGCTAGAGACACAAAGGATCCTTTAATGATAAAGGATCAATCCACCTGGAAGATATACTGATGATAAGTATATATGCACTCAGCATCAGAGCTTCTAAATATATAAAGCAAATGAGCTTTATAGGTTTATGATAAAACTAAGGGTAGGCATAGACAGCTATGTACTAATAGACAGAGACTTCAATCCCTCACTCTAAATAATGGGCAGAACCTCCAGACAGAGTCTCAATAAGAAAACAGAGGACTTGAATAACGTTATGGAGTGAATGGACCTAAGAGATGTATGTAGGACATCTAACTCAATGGCAGCAGAATATGCCTTCTCTCAAGTGCACATGAGTAATTTCTCAGGACAGATCACATGCTAGGTCACAATACTAGTCTGAACAAAGTCAAGAAGATTGAAATCATACCAAGTATCTTTTCCGACCACAATGGAATGAAACTAGAAATCAACAGCAGAAGGAACATGGAAAATGTCACATATGTGTAGAAATTTGAAAGCACACTTTTAAACAATTGATGGGTAAAAGAAGAAATCAAAAAGGGAAATTATAAAATATTTTGAAACCAATACAAATACAACATGCCTAAACCTATGAGACTAAGAAGGAAGTTTACAGTGATAAATGCCTACATTAAAAAAGCAGGAGGGTCTCAAACTACCAACCTAATTTTGTACCACTGGGAGCTTTAAAGATACACCAAGCCCAAATAGCAGAAGAAAGAAAAATACAGTTTAGAACAGAAATAAACAAAATAGAAAATAGATAACAATAGGAAAAAGTCAGCAAAAATATGTTGATATTTCTTTAAAAGAAAAACTTTCATCTAGACCAAGAAAAGAGAGAGAAGAGTTAAATAAAATCAGGAATGAAAGTAGATATTTCAACTAATTTCAAGAAATAACAAGGATTATAAATGGCTACTATATTTGCCAATATGTAGGACAACCTACATAAAATAAATTTCTAGAAACGAGCTCCCAAGACTGAATAATAAACAAAATGTATTTGAACATGCCTGGGTAATATATATATTAAGGATATTGAACTGGCATTCAGAAATCTCTCAATATAAAAAGCTCAGCGCCAGAGGGCTTAACTGTGAATTACACCGATCACTTAAGGATGAGTTAACACCAATCTTTCTCAAACTTTTTAAAAAAACTAAAGATGAAGAAACACTTCCAAACTTGTTTTATAGGGTCAGCATTATCCTGATACCAAATCCAGACAAAACCACCACAAGAAAGAAAACCACAGGCCAGTAACTCTGATGGTTATAAATGCAAAAATTCTTCAGAAAATGCTAGCAAGCTGAATTCCAAAGCACATTAAAATAATTATTTATCATGTCCAAGTAAGATTTATCTCTGGGTTGCAAGACTGTTTTAACACACAAAAATCAATTCACATGATATGAAACTCTGTATGTTAAAACCGAATCACCAGCGTGATGATATTAGCATGTGGGGCCTTTGGGAGGTGATTAGAACCAGAGGGTAGAGGAACCCTTATGAAAAAGACCTTAGGGAGCTACCTTGGGTTTCTACCTTGTAAGGATTCAGGTAGAAGTTGTCGTCTTTCAACTAGAAAGCCCTTACCAATACAAAGTGTGTCATGCCCTTAACCTTAACTTCTTATCCTTTAAAATTGGGAGAAATAAATCTTGTTAATTAGCTACCCAATTTATAGCATTTTTTTTATAACAACCTGAATGGACTAAGAAAACTACACTAATAATGAAATCACATACATGATCATCTCAATAGATGAAGAAAAAGTGTTTGACAAATTAAACCATGGCTCATCTCATCAACACTGAAAACAGCAGATGCTGGCTTGGATGCTGAGAGCAAGGAAGAACTCTTACACACTGTTGGTGGGACTGCAAACTAGTACAACCTTTGCAGAAAACTGTACGGAGATACCTCAGAGAAACTTAAAAGTAGACCTACCATTTGATCCAGCAATCCCACTGCTGGGTATATTCCCAAAGGAAAAAGGTCATTTTACTAAAAAGACACCTGTCCTCATATGTTTATAGCTGCACAATTCATAATCACAAGGACATGGAAACAACCCAAGTGCCCACTGATACATGACTGGATGTAGTACTCAGCCATAAAAAAAATGGCAATCTAGCATCTTTTGTGACAACCTGGATGGAACTAGAAATAATTTTTCTATGTGAAACATCACAAGGATGAAGAAACGAACACATGTGTTCAACAGCAAGTTGGAACTAATCAACCAACACTTCAGTACATAAATGGAAGAAAATCTCAATGAAAATCGAGCTGAGGGCAGGAGGAAGAGGGGATGGGCAAATTCACACCTGTTAGGTACAGGACACACTATTTGGGTGAAGGACACACTTATAATTTTGAGTCAATATGTCCAAAAAACAAAGTATGTGAACAAAATATTTGTACCTCTTGATATTCTAAAATTAAGGAATTGAAATCAAAATCATAAAGAGATATTAGCACTCCAGTGTTCATTGTCCTGCTATTCAAAACCACAAGATGTGGAAACTAAATAAAGTCCCATTAAGGGCCGTATGGGTAAAGGACATGCAGTGTACACATACAGGGTGATGTTATTAGGCCTTTCAGAAGAAGGAAATCCTGCCATACGCAGCAATGTGGATGATCCTAAGGACGTCACTCTGAGTGAAATAAGCCAGTGAAAGGAAAGCTAACGCTGTACCGTGTGATTCCACTTATCTGAAGTATCTAAAATAGTCAAATTCACAGAACCAGAGGGTAAAATGGAGGTTACCAGGGGCTGGGTGGAGGAAATGGGGAGTTGCTAATCGAAGAGCAGAAAGTCTCAATTATGCATGAAGATTAAGTTTTAGAGACGTGTGATACAACATCATGTCTGTAGTTAACCTTGTAATGTACTCTGAACATTTTGTTAAGGATGTAGGTCTCATGTTAGGTGTTCTGACCATACTGAAATATTTTTCTTAATGTGTAGCAGTCAAATATGTACAAAATTTGTATATACAGAATTTGTCCTTGTCTCCAATTAATATTTTCTTCCATGAAGCTAAGCATGGAATAATTTACCTTTTGTCCCCTTGAAGCATGATGGGCCAGGAGATTTTAAGTAGACAGTGTGGTTCACTTTGTATCCTAGTTTTTTCCTCCACACTTTTGCTACATGACAATGTGTGTGTGTGCGTGTGCATAAAAGCAGCGAATGCTTTTTTTTGCTGTTACCATTGTTTTGTTTTTATATCTCACATGTGTATTTCATATATAATACACACATTTTTTAGATCTACATTTATAGATCACAGTCTCATTTTTGCATCTGTTAAGCCTTTACTTAATGTTTTTAAAGAAATTTTGTATTCAGCTGGCAGCTCTCAATAGCATTATCGACCTTGTGTTCCCCTTTTTCTTCTTTCTAGACATGTGGTCTTTACTAGTTATGGCAAATGTGAATTTGTCCCTCTTAATACCATTCAGGATAACATGAGAGGATATCTTTATAGAAACGTGGGGTATTTTTACTGTTTTGAAATCTCCATGAGGACAGGGACACTGTCTAGAAGGTTTACTCCATGTCATAATCATGTACATCAGTCAATTGAGGAATATAATGCTCATTTATTATGTTATTCAAAAATTAAGGAGCTGGAAAGGGCTTTAAAACTGTATACAGTGGTGTAGCCACTTTTTAAGAGGTAGAAATGAAGGTCCAGATAGGACATGTCGAATCCTAAGGTAGGCTGGTGGGAAAGCATAAGCTTAGGGGTCCTCAAACTTCTTAAACAGGGGGCCAGTTCACTGTCCCTCAGACCGTTGGAGGGCCGGACTGCAGGCCCTGGGACAAGTCAGCTGCTAAGCAGGACAGGCAGTGGCAGCAAAAACACCGGCGGGCTGGATAAATGCCCTAGGCGGGCCGCATGTGGCCCCTGGGTTATACTTTGAGGGCACCTGCTCGGCCTCTTTTTATTTTCATGCTTACAATGGTCTCATCAAGTTTCTCATTTCCTGCAATCATTTAGTGCTATTAAATAAAAATGAAAACAAGATTGGAACACATTGAAGAAAGAGTTTCACTGAAACTCTTTCTTCAATGAAAAAACTGATAATAATGCCAGGTAATTTTACAAAATTCGAATTTATATTTGCAATGACTTATTTTCATACTGGAATATGCTTTCCCTTTAACTACCAGGAAAATATGGCCACAGGGGCTGAATATGCGCACACTCCCCAGACCCTGTGTATTCTGTCCCTTAGGAAATGCCTGAGGGGAAGAAGGTAATATAAACACTCCCCCGGGTGCCAGCAGCAAGTGTCCCCTGAGAAGGTCAGGGGGTCCTGTGGAGGAGCCAGTTTGGAGTCCATGGGCATTCTTCATCCAGGGTGTTTATCTTTCTCTCAAGAATTTATTTCTCTGACTTCTTTGGAATCTAGATAACTTTGCTGAATGGGACTTGGTATTCCTATCTGACGATCTTACTTTTGGATACCGAAGGTCAATTTTTCATTCTCAAAGGAATTGTTGGTTTTTCATTCAACACATGTTTATTTAATACACATTTCTCTGTGCCTAGCTTTCTAAGAGATTCAAGTCTACCACTGGGATTTAGATAGTGAGTATAACACGCAAATTGTACAATGTGTTAGATAAGTGCCAGAAAATCATAAAAAGAACAGAAGAGGTTAAGAGGATTCTGAGGTCTGGATGTGTGCAGGGTGTCCCCTCCTGCCCAGTATGTGAGGGCTTCCTATGTGTTATCTGGTCTATTCCTGACAACCACCCTGCAAACCTCAGAGCAGAGACACAGGGAGGTTAGTGATGATGTCACAGAGTCGGAAGGGCGGAACCAGAGTTAAAATCTAATCCTTCTGGCTCCAAGACCCCTGGTCTCTCTAGAGAGGATTCAGTTTGGAGAAAGCAAGTATGTAAACAGACTCTGTGGAATCATAGGTTAGGACACACTGTATAAGGCACATCTGTAGGACAGGAGTTTGCAAACTTCTGGTTTTGTAAATAAAAAATTTTATGGGGACCTAGTTGTGTTAGTTTTCTATTACTGCTATAACAAAGTTCCACAAACACGGTGGCTTATAACAGTACACATCTGTTTATTTCCAGTTATAGAGGTGAGATGTCCCAAATCAGTTTCACCGTGACAAAGTCAAGTTGTTGCCAGGGCTCTGCCCGTTCTGAAGGCTCCGGGGAGACGCTTTTTCTTTACCTTTCCTTTCCTTCTCCAGCTTCTGGGGCAGCAACCCTTGGATTCCTTGGCATGTGCCCTTCCTTTGTCTTCACCGCCGGCGACAGAGCATCTTGCTCCGGCTGTCACATTGCTTTCTCTGTCTGGTCAAGTATCCCTCTGCCTTTATTATAGGGACCCTTGTGACTACTTTTAGGGCCCAGGCCGATAATCTAAGATCCTCAATTGAATCATACCTGCAAACCTCCTTTGGTCATGTAAGGTAACACTCCCAGATCCTAGAGAACTGTGTGTGGGATCTGTTCTTCAGTCCACACACCAGACACACTTGCTGATTTGCCTCTCACATTTTGCTGCTTTCTGGCTCCAGTGGCACAGTCGAGTGCTTGCCATAGAAAGCTCATGGCCATGTAAAATCTACAACATGCATGTGTGGGGCTTCCCTGAAAAAATTAGCAGTCCCTGGCTCTGAAAAAGCAGCACCTATTTTGAAGAAAGAGGAGTTCCATCATCAGCAACTACTGTTCCCTGGGAGGGAAATGGATTAAGTCAAAATTAAATCACGTCGAAGTTAAGTTTAAATTCTTCATATCTGGCTATTCCTGGGTGGGATAATCGTGCTTTCTTCAGTCACCACAGAGGTTTTCTGCTGCTGCTTCACATCACTGACATTTTTATTCTCATTTCCTGGGGGAAAAAAATATGCCTGTAAGATTAAAAGGAAGGCACTGGCGTCAGTGAAATACAAAGTTTAAGCCGAATTGATGGTATGTACCAACACAGTTTCCAAATGATATTTGTCAAACAATGAACTAACTACTTAAGTGAAGCTCATGCTTACATAGAATTCATTTTCCTTTTTTTCTTCTGGTTTTTTTTTTTTTTTTTTTTT
>NW_003852507.1:0-2773 GCF_000181295.1 Otolemur garnettii
GGGAGGTCAAAGTGGGAGGATTATTTGAGGTCAGGAGTTGGAGACCAGCTTGAGCAAGAATGAGACCCCATCTCTATAATAGGATAATAATAGAAAAAAATTAGCCACGTGCACTGGGCACATACCTATAGTCTCAGCTACGCAGGAGGTTTCAGCAGGAGGATCACCTGAGCCTAGGAGTTTGAAATTGCAGTGAACTATGATGATGCCACTGCGCTCTAGCCCTGGTGACAGAGTGAGACCCTGTCTGGAAAAGAAAAATTCCAAGTCAGGGTTATAAAAATTGCAACATATGATTAAACAGGTTTAATTAGTTAATGTGTTTAACAACAAAAACAGTGTGATTATCAGTTTTATGTATGTATACTCAAAAAAGTAAACATACACATATACATATATATGATTGAATTATTTTGGCCTACACAAAATGCCATCTTTTTTTCCTTGTAAAAACTTACTTAAGAAATTTTAACAAAACTGGAAAATGGGTGTGATGGCTCCTGCCTGTAATCCTAGTACTTTGAGAGGCTGAGGCGTGTAGCGTGCTTGAGCTCAGGAGTTCAAGTCCAGCCTGAGCAAGAGTAAGACCCCCATCTCTACTAAAAATAGAAAAACTAGCCAGGTGTTATGGTGGGCACCTGTAGTCCTGCCTACTCAGGAGGCTGAGGCAAGAGGATTGCTTAAGCCCAGGAGTTCAAAGTTGCTGTGAGCTATGATGCCACAGCATTCTACCGAGGGCAAAAGAATGAGACTCTGTCTCAAAAACAAACAGCTGAGCCCCTGGCTCATGCCTGTAATCCCAGCACTCTGAGAGGCCAAAGTGGATGGATTGCCTGAGCTCACAAGTTCAAGACCAGCCTGTCTGTAAAAATCACCAGGTATTGTGGTGGGCGCCTGCAATCCCAGCTACTTGGGAGGTTGAGGCAAGAGAATAACTTGAACCTAAGAGTTTGAAGTTGCTGTGAGCTATGATGCCATGGCACTCAACCAGAAGGCCACTGAGTGAGACTCTGCCTCAAAAAACTAAACAAAACAAAACAAAAAATACAAATAAATAAAACTGGAGGTGTTGCACCAGTTATGATTTAAATATCACTCATCTTTAGACTGTTTTAGATGGCAGTGTCTAGCAACCTATTTATGCTCTTTGTAGCAGAATTATAGAATTTCTTTTTTTGAGACAGAATCTCACTCTATCACCCAGGCTAGAGTGCATGGTATTGGCCTTGCTCACAGCAACCTCAAAATCATGGGGTAAAACCATCCTCCTGCCTCAGTTTCCTAAGTGGATAGGATTACAGGTGCCTGCTATAACACTCAGCTAATTTTTTCTGTTTTTTAAAGATGGGGGTCTTGCTCTTGCTTAGTCTGGTCTCAAACTCTGGAGCTCAAGGGATCTGCCTGCCTTGGCTTCCGAGAGTGCTAGGATTATAGTTGTGAGCCACCTCACCCAGTACCTAGAATTTATTTTTTTAAAGGAGAGGTGATTCTCTTGTAGTCCAGGCAATGTGGACTTGCAGTGAGATACCAGCTTGAAGTTGTATGATAAGGTTTTCTTTTAAAAATGTCAGGGTATGTCTATGGCAGTCTTTGGCTTTATTTGAAGATAATGTCAAAGTCTAACTATGAGAACTTCACACACATTCAGCCCAAGCTCTTGTCCTGGCCCCCCACTCCAACCTGGGCCCTGCTCCAGAACACAGCTTGCTTGAAATGGAGAGGTCTGTGCTATGTCGTTTCACAATAGAATTACTTTTTCAAACACCCTGTAGGCTGAGCACGATGGCTCACACCTGTAATCCCAGCACTTTGGGAGGCTAAGGCAGGAAGATCCCTTGAGGCCATGATTTCAAGACCATACTAAGCAACATAGGGAGACTCCATCTCTACCAGAAATAGAAAAATTAGCCAGGCATGGTGGCACATAACTGTCATCCCAGCTACTTGTGAGTCTGAGGTGGGAGGATCACTTGAGCCCAGGAGTTAAGGCTGCAGTGAGCTCTGATGATGTCATTGCACTCCAGCCTGGGTGACAGAGTGAGACCCTATCTCAGGAAAAAAAAAAAATCCCTGACCTCCTATTCTCCCCACACCGTGTATGGTAATCACAGCAGTTTGTGCTTCACACTTGGGAGGCCGGGCTCTGGGAGAAGGGGAAGGGACACCTGGACAGCTCAGACTGCTCACCCTTGCCACAGCTGTCTCTAGCAGGGAAGGCACAGAGACAGATGCTCGTTAGACGCTTGACCTCCAAACTGTCTCAGACAGCTTGGGTTTTCCACTCCAGAGATGCCCTGGTGACCAGTGTGGTGAACTGCATGACGAGCTTTGTTTCGGGATTCGTCATCTTCACAGTGCTGGGGTACATGGCTGAGATGAGGAATGAAGATGTGTCTGAGGTGGCCAAAGATGCAGGTAAGACCTTGGGTTCTGTTGAGATCCCCTGCTTCTACCAAATTGCTTGGCTTCAAATCTTTACAAATATATAGCTTTGAAATTACTTCCAAATGTTGCCGTAAATTTTGCAAAGATTTGAGAGAAACAATGTTCTTTCTATACACTTAGGTCATGTGGGGATTGGGTCTTTGGTGCTCAGGACTGGGGGCTTCAAAAACCTGTGGGCTTGAAAATGTGTCTTAGATGACAGCAGTAAAACCAGCGAATTTGGGACCTGTAATTGGTGTTACAGTAGCTACAAGTGTCCTAAGCAAATAATCACTTCTCATTGGAATTGCTCCTTGAAGAAAAATAAAATGTAGCCAACATGGTCACA
>NW_003852507.1:3447-4680 GCF_000181295.1 Otolemur garnettii
ACTTTACTGAGGACAACAAAGTGAGACTCTGTCTCAAAAAAATATATAATAAAATAAAATAGGAGGAGGTCTTTATTCCAAGGCCTCTGTAACTCTACTGAAATCAATATTTCCTATTGTTCTGGAGCTAAAGACTCCAGGGGTAGGTAAACACTGTGGGACTTTAGAAATAATGATCTTGGCCCTGGAAAAAATCCACTGAATCATTACATAGTGGAAACTCTTATACTTGTGTGCAGCTTTGCTAGTCTTAGGGTTCTTGGGTCTGTTTCCATCTCCCACATTAATTGAAGGCCCAGGTGTGACGGTGTGCAGTGTGAGGAAGCACTGGCCTGACTCGCATGTAAGGTTTTGCAGTGACAATTGGAATTGTTGTGGCTGAGTTTTCCTCTGTGACATCTCTGTAGGACAGGTCTCAGCAACCACCTCCTCTTCTCTCCTCCCCGTCTCAGGCCCCAGCCTCCTCTTCATCACATACGCGGAAGCTATAGCCAACATGCCAGCGTCCACGTTCTTTGCCATCATCTTCTTCCTGATGTTAATCACACTGGGCTTGGACAGCACAGTGAGTGAATGGGAAGGGAAGATGGGCTCTGGGAGGAGGAAGAGGAGGAAGAGGTGGCAGCTGTACTCCTTCCCTCCCACCCTAGCCATCTCTGGCACTCCTTAGATGCCTAGTTCACTCCTCAATCATGGCACTTACCATCCTCTAATATGGTAGTGTCATTAATGGGATAACGTGGGTAATGTGCTGGGCTAAGCCAAGGGCTCAGCACATGTGAACTGTCATTATCATGCACTGTCCCTTGCCCAGATAATGCCTTCTTATGTCTCTGCCCCGCCTAGAATTCAGTACCTTGCACTTAGCCTTTCTGGTATAAAGTTACCCCCAGAGACTCACATATTAAAGTTCTGCCCATATGTCATATTTTCTTTCCTGGATGTCCTTAGTGATGGGTTCTAAATGACAGTATAAAACAGGGAAATTTACTTCGAGATGCTTTCATGGGCCAGTGAGTCAGGGGAACTGGTCATGATCCGATTGACTAGTCATTCAGTAGTCTTACCCTTCCCTCCAGTTCAGTGTTCTGACATCTATAGACTTGTCCCAAAGCCTCCACTGTGACCATTTGTGTGTACTTTTCAGTTTGCAGGCTTGGAAGGGGTGATCACGGCTGTGCTGGATGAATTCCCGCACATCTGGGCCAAACGTCGGGAGTGGTTTGTACTAGC
>NW_003852507.1:5233-7039 GCF_000181295.1 Otolemur garnettii
AAATTTCAAGCTTGGCAGAATATCTGGAGAAAATGTAGGATTTTCTTTTCTAGTCTCTTTCCACTCCTTAGGGCTGCTTTCATGGGAATGTTGCCCTGATATCTGATATGCAGAACATCGGAAGGCTGGCCCCGCCTACATGTGATGCCACTGTGTCTCCTCCAGAACTTGCAATGGCAAAGAAGTCAAACCCTTATTGGCAATTTTTTTGGGGTAGCTGAAATGCTGTAAAGCACGCATCAGATAGTACCCACAGGAAGACAGACTTTGCAGATAAACATCTTCAAGCAGTGACTTCAATGACCCTGGAGATTCAGGGAGGGGATGGCATGGGGCTGAGTAGGACCCAAATTTGTCATGAGTTAGAGCAGATGGCAACTGTGACCAAGGTTCTCACTGTGTCTGGTATCATGGACCCTGCCTGATTTAATCTCTAGAGGGGAAGTTCTCCAGGAACACAACGGGTGTTCAGTAAGTTGAAGAAAGTTTAAAGTAGATCCAGGGGGACAGGAAACTAGTAAGAAGAATTTGTTCCACAGGATAGGAAGAGATGTTTTACAGGGCAAGTACTTGGCTCACAATGCAAAGGCCAGTCCTCCAAGAGGCAGGCTCTGGAGTCCTAGTATCACACCCAAAGTGGGAAGTTTCCAGAATTACCATGTTAAGAAGCTTCTGTAAGCCTTCGTAGTAAGGACAGGTAGTGCCTCAGAGGGCCCTTAACCAGGTTCACACTCTCCTTTCCAGGGCGGGGCCTACGTGGTGAAGCTGCTGGAGGAGTATGCCACAGGGCCTGCAGTGCTTACGGTTGCACTTATAGAAGCTGTCGCTGTGTCTTGGTTCTATGGTAAGATGCTCTCTTCAGCCAGCTAGGATCCTTTTTGTGTGACCCAGCCAGCACATTAGAGAAGGGCTGATTTCATCAAAGAAAGGCAGGGATGGGCAATTTACAAGGTACCACCTCCTGATGGGTCTGTAAGATAATCTCAGCCGAATGCCTTCTTCAGAAATAGGTCATCATTTCCTCCACACTTGAACTTAGTACAATGGATTGCCTGTGCTCTAGGAAGGACATTTTTTTCCCTTCTGAGTTTGAATGTTTACCCAGTGGAGACAGGCCAAAGCAGTTCCATGTAGCTCATCCACAGTGATTAAGATCCTGGTGGGCTCTAAGAATTGAACAGACAACACAGAACTAGTACACAGTGATGCATTTGCAGAATGTACTCTGTAGAATGTATACTACTGTTATATGGAGTGGCCCCATATTTAAATTTCTCAAGGAAGAGCTCCTTCCAGAGCCCTGAGACAGAGCTTATCTTCTAGGTAAAAGGCAAGAATGCTCTTATTTGTACCATTTGCCTTGGTAAAATCCTCAGATCACTCCCCTCTAGTCCTAGGATGGAATTTGATAAGGGCAAAACCCACCAGAGGTACAGGAAGTAAGCTGATGAGTCCATTGGCAGAGGTCCCAAGAGGTGTGGAAAGCACAGGCAATTAGAAAGAGGAACACTGAGTCCAAAGCTGCCTCCTTCCAAATCAAGACGTGATTATTTTATTGTAAAAGTATATTTATTGGCAGGGTACAGTGGTTCATGGCTATAATCCCAATATTTTGAGAGGCTGAAGTAGGAGGATTGTTTGAGCCCAGGGGTTGGAGGCTATAGTGAGGCATGATTGCACCACTGCATTCCAGCCTGGACACAGAGCAAGAACCCATTTCTAAAATAAAAAAGTATTTATTTTCAGGCAGCACCTGTGGTTCAGTGAGTAGGGCACCGGCCCCATATACCAAGGGTGGCAGGTTCG
>NW_003852507.1:7742-11492 GCF_000181295.1 Otolemur garnettii
AGGGGGATTGGAGGGATCACTTCTGAGGTTTATCTTAGAAGGGTACAAGTGAATCTTTCTAAGAGTAGAATGTGAACGTTTTAAAATAATAACTAAGAAAATGACATGAAGGCTATGTTAACCAGTTTGATGGAAGTGTTTCAGATTGTGTGTGAAAACCCCACGCTGTACCCCAGAAGTGCATTAATGTACATAGTTACCATTCAATTAAAAAAAATTAATAAAAAAAGAAAAATTAGCAGGGCATTACCATTCAATTAAAAAAAATTAATAAAAAAAGAAAAATTAGCAGGGCATTGTGGCACACATCTATAGTCCAAGATGGGGACTATAGTCCAAGATTGGGACACAGGAGGATCACTTGACCCAGGAGTTTAAGGTTGCTGCAACCTAGGCTGAGGCTATCGCACTCTAGCCCAGGCAATAGACCAAGACTCTGTCTCAAAAAAAAAAGGTAGTCATTATGAAAGAAAGGGCACATCTGAATTGCTCATGGGCCCAGTTTTTTTAAAAGAAGAAATCCCCCACCTCCTTGGCAATTCAGAGGACAAAGTTCAAAGTGTGTAAACTGCTATACACCTGTCCTAGGAACTGCTGGGAGCTCCCAGGGAAACAACAGCTGAGCACCTTCCCCTTCTCAATTTCTCACCCTTTGGTGGGAGTACTCAGTTCTTACTTCCGGAACAGTGACTTTTTATAGCAGAACATTGATCTTGATCTGACACATGAATGGGTAATATTGTGGTTAAAATTTTCTTTGGACTGTGTCCAGCATTAACGGTCAAAGTCAGTCTCTGTCAGGCGGGTTCACCATTCCTAGACAGAATTCAACTTTCTTTTCTATAACAGTAAAATCAACTATATGCTGATACCATAGAAAGGCAGTGTGGCACCAAGAGGGGATATTAGGTCTCTTCCCAGTGTCCATCAATCTTCCTACTCTATGTAGAAAGAACGTTGTTTGCTTGCTATAAAAATGCATCTGTGTGACAAGTCCCCAGACCTTACTGGTGTCTCTGGCCTCCTTCCACAGAGAAATTCCAGAGGTGGAAGTTTGTCCTACGTAGGAATTGTAGCTTCCTTCCTGTCATTCCCAGTGCTGATCCTGCTGGCCCTGACTTGCCTTGAGAATCAGGGAATAGAAAGACAGTCTATGTCCTCTTGTACTCAGTCTCTTTCTCTTCTGGGTGATTTTAGGCATCACTCAGTTCTGCAGTGATGTGAAGGAAATGCTTGGCTTCAGCCCTGGATGGTTTTGGAGGATCTGCTGGGTGGCCATCAGCCCTCTGTTTCTCCTGGTGAGTTGCCATTTCCCTTCTCCTTCTTGCTCTGGGAAAAGACATTTGTAAAAAGTAAAGTTTATTTAAGTATAACATATACAAAGAAGCATGTAAATTGTAAGTATACCTCTCAAAGAAATTTTATAAATTTTATAAATTGAGTACACCTATATAGCCAAAAACATACCAAGAGAGAAAAACATCGGCTCGGCGCCTGTAGCTCAAGCAGCTAAGGTGCCAGCCACATACACCAGAGCTGGTGGGTTCGAATCCAGCCCAAGCCCGCCAAAACAACAAGTATAACCCCCCCCCAAAAAAGTCAGGCATTGTGGCGAGCGCCTGTAGTCCCAGCTACTTGAGAGGCTGAGGCAAGAGGATCGCTTAAGCCCAAGAATTTGAGGTTGCTATGAGCTGTGATGCCACAGCACTCTACCCAGGGCAACAGCTTGAGACTCTGTTAAAAAAAAAAAAGAGAGAGAGAGAGAGAGAGAAACATGACCAGCATTTCAGCAGCTCTTCTCATACCCTCTCCCTGTCTCCCTCGCAAGATGGTTCCCCACTCTTCTGAATTCTAAAATCATAGAGCAGTTTGGCCTTCAGTCACTTTAGCACACCAATCTCCTGCTCAAAAACAATTATAAATAATATTCATTAATTTTTTATTTAAATTTTTTTACTTAAAATTTGGAATGCTTCACAAATTTGCATGTCCTCCTGGCACAGGGGCCATGCTAATCTTGTTATACTAAGTTAGTTATACTAACTTCCAACGTTAGTATAGGTGCTGCCGAATCGGGCATGATAAGTAACATTCATTGAGCACTAAGTGCCCAGCCAAACTGTGTGTTAAACTTACACCCGTTGCTCTTTCATTTAGTTATTATTATTATTATCATTTTGAGCCAGAATCTCACTTTGTCACCCTTGGTAGAGTGCTGTGGCATTATAGTTCACAGCAACCTTAAACTCTTGGGCTTAAGCAATTCTCTTGTCTCAGCCTCCCAAGTAGCTGGGACTATTAGGTGCCCACTACAATGCCCAGGTAGTTTTAGAGATGAGGTCTTGCTATGGCTCAGGCTGGTCTCGAACCTTTGAGCTTAGGCAGTCTATCTGCCTCAGCCTCCCAGAGTGCTAGGATTATAGGCATGAACCACCACACCCAGCCCCCCATTGCACTTTTAATCCTTATAGTAGTTAGTAATTGTATGAAGTAGTTATAGTTTTGATACTCCCATTTTACATTTAAGGAAATCAAGGCTTAACAACGTTAAGAGTCCAAAGTCACATAACGAGTAAGAACTGTTCAAGAATAGGGAAGGATTTACTGTGTTGCTCATGAAGGCCCTGGGAGGGAGTCCTAGTAATTTTGCGTTTATAACTTTACATGCATTTATACATTTTCTTTTCTTTCTTCTTCTTCTTCTTTTTTTTTTTTTGAGATAGAGTCTCTCACTATATTGCCCTGGATAGAGTGCTATGGCGTTACAGCTCACAGCAACCTCAAACTCTTGGGCTTAAGTGATTCTCTTGCCTTAGCCTTCCAAGTAGCTGGGACTATAGGCGCCTGCCACAATGCCCGGCTACTTTTTGTTGCAGTTGTCATTGTTCAGCTGGCCCGGCTGGGTTCGAACCCTCCAGCCTCGGTGTATGTGACTGGTACCATAACCAGTGTGCTATGGGTGCCAAGCCTACATGTATTTTCTTAAAGAGGCCGTACATAAAGGTCTTCATGCATAGATCTAAGTCCAAAGTAGAATCCAGGCTGGGCCTGATGGCTCACACCTATAATCTTCTTAGCATGCTGAGAGGCCAAGGCTAGAAGATTGCTTAAGCTCAGGAGTTTGAGACCAGCTGAGCAAGAGATCCTATCTTTACTAAAAATAGAAAAGTTAATGGGGCATTGTGGTGGGTGCCAGTAGTCCCAGCTACTTGGAGGCTGAGGCAGGAAGAATACTTGAGCTCGGGAGTTTGAGACTGCAGTGAGCTATGATCATACACTGCATTCTACCCAGGGGTAGCAGAGCGAGACTCTGCCTCAAGGAAAAAAAAAGTAGAATCCGTTTATTTCCAAAGGAGGTGGGTAGGAAAGCTAAGCCCGTCGAGAGGTATTCAGTGTTTCTTTTGTCCTTGCTTCATGGGCTCTTGCTTCCTTCCTTGTGTCCACCTGAAGGGAGATGTTTGCTCGAGGTGGGTGCTGCACACACCCCTCCAACCTGTGCATTCTGAGGTAGCCTAGGGTAAACCCATTCCATGCACAGCAGCAGGGATTACTCTTCAGTTCTTTAGTTTATCTGTAACTTTATTTGGGGGAGCTTTTTGATCTCTTAGAACCAGAAAGATAGTCCAGGTGCTCAAGCCTGCAATCTCACCATTCTGGGAGGTTAGGTGGGTGGATTACCTGAGTTCACAGGTTCGAGACCAGCCTTAGCAAGAGCAAGACCCCCTTCTTAAAATAGCCAGGCTTTGTAAC
>NW_003852507.1:13501-23074 GCF_000181295.1 Otolemur garnettii
CACCTAGTCCTGGCCCTGAGGCTTTCGCAGTGTTCATTTCTGTGACTCTCTGGTCGTCAGCTCTTGGCGCACACTCAATGGGTTTCCTTGCCCAGCAAAGCCCATGTATAGATTTGGGCTCAGGCGCATTACTCATAACTCTCATGATGTTTGCTTTACTCACCTCCTCTAAAGGCAAGTGCTCTAGTGCCCAATTAAGAGGAGGAAAATCTGTCTTCCACTTCTAGGTTTACTTAACAGATCCCCTGCTCTGGGCTTTTTAAGACTGCTTTAGGTAAACAACAAGTAGCTTACTAAAAATACTCTTTTTCACTGAAGCCAAGTTACAAAAAAAGAAAACGTGTATGAGCAGGGAGAGGCCAGGGCGTGTCAGGGGTTTCTGAAGTGGCGCTTGCTGCAACAAGAGCCCTCCCTGGCTGAGATGACTCCACATACCCGCCATCAAGATAAGACAAGCTGTGGCAGGGATGGCCCCTAACGAGACCCTGTCCTTCCCCATTCCAAAAGGATCTTCCTTAGTCGCTGGGTCTGGGGATGGGGAGAATAGGTCGGGAGAAGGATTTGCAATTGAATAGGCTCCTGTTTTGAAGGCTTCCTCCTGGACTTAGGATAACACTGCTCAGAAGATGGATGTGTATTTAATAATTTCCCATTTTATTACCTGCAGACAAAGAAAAAAAGATATAAATAGATGTTTAACCACACAAATAATTTACATTACTGTCTTCTTTATGACTGTGAAATAATAAAATTAAATCAAGGGCAATAACAATTTCGGCACAGTGGTTACTAGGCAAAAACTGATATTTACACTCTCTAGAAACCAAACCGAAATAAGAAAACTCATAAGCTGGGTGGTGGGAGCGCACCATGGAATTTTTCTTGTTCAAAATTTTCACAGAATTTTCAAGTGGCAAGTGTATTAAGCTGCTGCTTTCCTTCCGTAATGCCTTTCATTATGAGGACTTGCTGAAATGCATCTTGGCAGAGCCATCCTTGTTGAAACCCCAGGCTATAGAGCTCAATGCAGAAAGCAGGGAGCTCAAGGAAAGGGGAAAAAGAACACATACCCAGAAGCCCAAGTCCTCTCCAGGTCTTGAGAACCTTACTATCTTCCTTGGACACAAGGCACTTTTAATCTGACCAAAACCAGTCACAACTGAGAAATGCATGGGAATGAAAACAAAGCAGAGAGAAGTAGGAAGCCCCAGGTCTGGAAGGGTTGTGGAGAGGTCACTCAGTTTATTCCGCGGCTTTCTGGCAAGTCTGGGCTCAGACCACTCTCAGTGCAATCTTTTTTCCTTGACAGTGGACTGCATTGAAGAGGGTGCTGTTAACTTCCCTAACTGTAGGGATGCTATAATATCCCCACTGTAGGGATGGGGGTGGGGGAGAAAGGCAAGCAAAGCACCTGGCTGTTTTATTCTTGCAGCTTGGGTAGAGAAATTGGTAATTTTGTGTGTCAGATTTCAAATTAGGATATAGCATATTTGGAGAATTTCCCCAAAGTATCTTACCTTTCTCATTTGCTACTTGTCAGAGCTATCTGCGTGGATATTATTAAGATATTTAATGTTTCTTGGAATTTCTGTTTTAGTTCATCCTTTGCAGTTTTTTGATGAGCCCGCCACAGCTACGACTTTTCCATTATAATTATCCGCACTGGAGTATCATCCTGGGGTACTGCATAGGAACTTCATCTGTCATCTGTATCCCCACATACATAGCTTATCGGCTGATTATCACTCCAGGGACATTTAAGGAGGTATGTGTTTGTGTGTGTATGTGTGTGTATTTAGGCTACTGTTTTGGGAGAAAGGGATTCTTTTGTTATGCTGTATTCAAAAGAGGTAAGTCAACCACATGAAATTCACCAAGAGGCTCTCAACTTTATGTATTTATATATCTGTATCATGGTCTAGACCTCTACTGGCTGCCACTATCTTCTGAAGGCATCTCCCAAAGTCTCAAATACAATGGCAAAAGAGTGAGCTGATCTTTTGGGTGCCCCACAGCCTTCATCTTGGGCTGTGTATAGCTTTTCAAACTTATCAGATTACTACTTTGCCTCTTACTTGGCCATTGGGAGTGGACATCAGATCGGTGCTGTCTGGAGCGATACACACATTTTTTTTTGTTTTCTTTTTTGAGACGGAGCCTCAAGCCATCCCCTTGGGTAGAGTGCCATGGCATCACGCTCACAGCAACCTCCAACTCCTGGGCTCAAGCGAGTCTCCTGCCTCAGCCTCCCAAGTAGCTGGGACTACAGGCGCCCGCCACAACGCCTGGCCATTTTTTGGTTGGAGATGCAGCCATTATTGTTGTTTGGCGGGCCTGGGCTGGGGATTCGAACCCGCCACCTTAGGCGTATGTGGCTGGCGCCTTAGCCGCTTGAGCCACAGGCGCCGAGCCGATACACACATTTTAAGTGGAGAATGTCCATGGTCATTTTTATAACCACAATGTGATAAGTGCTATTTTGAAAACCATCTCAAAATAAGGATATTACAACAATATCAGTTTTAGCTCAAAAATTGGTAAGTAATATTGTAGTTTTAGTTCAAGCCAATGGAGTAAAAGTTTTTTGCCATCATAGTAAGATTCATTTCAGTAATGAATGTGCTGTAGAAACTTTGATAACAGTACTTTCCAATTTGTATAAGCGTATATACTTTTCAAAGCACCAGCATGTAGATTATCTCATTTTGTTATCAAAATACCTTGGCAGGTGGAGGGGAGCAGGTATTATTAGCGGACAAGGACACAGAAGCTGGAAATTATTCTGCTCAGTTTCCTTAGTTCAGTGGTTTGTCCAAGGACAGAACCCAGGTCTTCTGATTCCTTGCTCCACTGTTCTTTTCACTTTTATATTCAGTTTCCCTCTTGTCCTCAGGGTTTGCTAAAGTAGAAATTGGTGCTAGAGGTTAGAGAGAGATGAGTAGCCACTTTCCCTCCCATGCTGCCATAGTCAGTGGTGTAGCCACCAGGATTCCTGGCAGTGTCATGCTTCATATTACCAGATTTTAAAATGCCTCAGTTCTTACTTGTTTGATTGTATTTCTTGCCACAGGAATAGGGTGTAATGACAGAAGAACCTGAGGAAGTGGCCACTCACACGTTCATAGTTGGTGCTTTTTCAGGGGCCAAGCCCAAAGGTGAAGGGTGGTGTTTGGGGAAAGTTGGAAGGGACAGTAATCTATGATGGCCTGAGAATGGAGGTGGGCTCTTACAAGAAAACTCAGACATGAGACTGTCATATGAATCTTCCTAAAACATAAGAAATGAGAAGCAAGAGAACAGAGGCAATTAAACGTCAGCTCTTACCTGGGTTCATTTCTTTTTCCAAATAGGAAAACGATTTGAATTCTAGGTGAGAAGAATTCTGCAGTTGCTAAGTTCTTTCACCCAACTAGCCCTAACATGACCTCATTCTTCCTAAAGAGCCTTATACCTGTTATTGCTTGTAGTACACTCTCAGACCCAGAGGATTGAAGTCATTCCTTCAGGTTGTCCTTTATGGCAGTTGTCGTGATCCCTAAGCTCTGTTGTTTCAAACCCAGAGGCCAAGGGCTGGGATGGGAACTATTTAGGTTAATAAATGTCAGTATTCTTTAGTCACAGACTGCATCTCAAATCTTGGTCATCTTTCTTGCAAATCCCCCCAGTTGGTCACATGGGAATGCCCCCTGAAGGTATGTAAGTAACACAGCTCAGCTCTGTTAACAGTAGAGGTAAGAATTATCCAGCCATCTTCAGCGCAGGCCACCAGCTGGGGAGCAGTGGGTTTTCAGGAACAGTATGACACATGCTGTCAAAGAGGACTGTGAGGAAGAAGCCCTAGTCAGCTATGGGAAATTACTCCTCCTTTGCTAGGCCTCAGTTTCCTTATTGTTAAAATACGCTTGCTGGACTATATTAACATTTCCCAAAGTGTGTTGTAAGTAGTTCCATGAGATTTCAATAGGTTTTACTGCTGGGGAAAAAGGATAATCGGATAATTTTTGGAGAATACCAGATTAAGTCAAGTTGAATGGGTTTCTTTACTACAGAATTTCTCAAAAAACTTTAATTTGCCCATCTGCATGCTAAATTGCTGAGGGAGATAAAGCAGGCCGTGTTTTTTTGCTAAGCACCCCAAGGGCCTAGAATTATTTATAGTTCTTTGTGAATACCAAACTCGATAATCTGTAACATTCCATGAATTGGGAGACCTTATCTGAAATTTTGGTCTGGTTAAAAAAAAAAAAGAAAAGGCTAAGAGAAGGGTAAGTTCTTAACTGTTTTGGACCCTGGCGATATAAAAAGTTGGAGTTTGTGGAGTGAGCCACCACTTACTGGTATAATTTGGAGGCTATCACATGTACCTGTAGCCTAGACATCTCAAGGTTGCAGTCATCCACTGGCTTCGATCACAGAAACCACTAATAACATGACAAAGATACTGGAAGACAGTCCTAATGAGTACACATTTATGAAGATATCAACAGTGATCCTTTTTCTAGATTAACTGGTTATCATCTTACAGAAGGCCAAGGCTTGGCTAATTTTGAAAACAACAGTAGTCTGGCAACTAGGATGGTGCCAGAACAAAAGTGAGCCTGGTATTTGGGGCCATAAGCAGCCATCCTGGGCAGGTCAGGGCACAAGAGCTAAGAATTTTACTTTGTAATGCTGTTTAATGCTGGTCTGGCCCCCACCCTACACCTCAGTGATCTGTCTCTGCACATCATACCTACGCTTAAGGCTAGTTGTAGTGGTCTCTGGTCTCTGCTAACTAGTTCCTGGTTAGCATGACATAATTCTCAGTTAATTCCCATTAATCAGTTATAGTTTACATGTTTATCTATGGGGAGGAATGGTTCCTAAAATTTTGCATTCAGTGACTTGATATGTCCTGGTAGCTTGTGAGCACTGTGATAGCTCCTTTTTAGGTTTGATGGTGTGAGAGTTCACTCCTCAGATACTAAAGTCCTGAGGAACACAAAATGTAAAAATTTGTGAGTTTCATTAATTGCAGAGCTGAAACTTTTTTTTTTTTTTTTTTTTGAGACAGAGCCTCAAGCTCTCCCCCTGGGTAGCGTGCCTTGGCATTACAGCTCATAGCAACCTCCAACTCCTGGGCTCAAGCGAGTCTCCTGCCTCCGCCTCCCAAGTAGCTGGGACCACAGGCGCCCGCCACAACGCCCGGCTATTTTTTGGTTGCAGCCGTCATTGTTGTTTGGCGGGTCCGGGCTGGGGATTCGAACCCGCCACCTTAGGTGTAGGTGGCTGGCGCCTTAGCCGGTTGAGCTATAGGCGCCGAGCCTGAAACTTTTAAAATTCATAGGCCACAATCCCTAAAGAACAATAAAGAAAAGCTTAAAGGGGACTCCATACTTTCCAAAATGAAAGGGACAGTAGCAGAGCTGCACCTAAGAAGACTTTTGGTCAAGAGTTTTCAGGGCCTCTGCAGTGCTGCTAATGTTTCCGTCTCCATACCTCAGCTGCTTCATGTCCCTCTGATGCTAAGTTTTACAAGACAGGTTGTATATTTCACACCTAAGCCCAGGCATATTTCAGATCTGTCTTAAGCACTTCTGTGTACCTCAGTTGTTTCTATAGTAGAAATTCTCACTCTCTTCTCCGGGGTAAGTGCTACATTAACATGAGATTGTATTAGAAGTGATGATTTAAATGGTCGCATCTTTTAAAATTATGTGATAATATATATTCTTGTATGAACCAGGACTGCCTTACAAGTGGATTCGTTAAATCAGTAACATCCTGACTGTTATAGTGGCTGATGGCACAAGGCACAAGGAGCCTGACTAATGGTGGGGCGGGGTGCATGTGTGTCAAATCCAGCACTCACTCTGGTCCCCAAGCCCTGTGTGGCTGCCGATGTTTCCCTCTGTCCAGAGAAAAGGGTACCTTTTCCTAAGTTATTCAAAGGCATTTTATAGGACAGCAGAGATTCTATGGAAGGCTTCATCCTTTTCTCTAATTGGTGTTAAAATGATTTTCTTAGCTTACAGGTTCTTATAGGTCCTGAATCTACCATTTTTATCCATATTTTAGAATAGAGAATTCCTTTCTCAAGGAAGGCCAATGAGACTATTCCAGCTATTAAATGTTATTAGAATGATATTAAAGCTTTAATGTGAATGTTGAAATATTTGTGCAAGTATATGAAATTACAAGAAAATTTATAATATTGTATTTTCTTCCCAACAGCGCATTATTAAAAGTATCACTCCAGAAACACCAACAGAAATTCCCTGCGGGGACATCCGCTTGAATGTTGTGTAACACACTTGTCAGTGACAGAGAAAAGGCTTCCCAACAATCTCTTTCTTCAGTTCTGACAAGTCATGCCTCACCTCTTCCCTCTAAGTGAATGAGTTTCCAGCTAAGCCTGACAATGGAAAGGCCTTCTCCATAGACTTTGTCCTACGAAACTACGGTGCCCAGACTCTTATGGCCTCTAGCAACTTTTCATGAAATCTCCTGGACATACTACCATGTTAGAGTGTGATACAGCTACACTGGCCTATTTTGGACATGTGAGGATGTGTATGGAGGTGATGGAAACCACCCTATCCATTGGGATTAGGTTTAGAATCCAGTCTGTGAAAGTCCCCTGTATCATTTCTTGGTATGATCACTGGTGTCTGACATCTATTTGCTTCTCCTACAACCCTGTAACCTGTGTGCTGCTATGAAGTCAGGAAAAGATGTAAGAAGCTAAACTGAAAAATAATGTAAACATGTGAGCATGTGTGTCTGTGTATATATTGTTGTTGCACTGTATTCTCTATTCCAGTACTTTGAGCTCATTACAAACTCCTAATTTTTCTTACATTAACAAATTCCACCTACTCAAACGTGTACGTATGTTTGTTATTGAGGGATACAATTCCTGCCACACACTCTGCTACCTTTTCCTTTTCTAGTGATATTACATTCACCCAAATACCTTCCTTTATGGGCCAGCCTTTGGCATTTGTTGCACTTCATTGCTGTCTTCTCGTCTCTCTTTCCTAATCATTCAGGATAATATTTACAGGCAAATCTCGCCTGTTTTGTTAGTCACTGTGGCTTGACTTTGAAGATGGGTCTTGACACATGCACCTTCAGTGTTCAGCTGGCCATCTGGTTTAAGCTGAGTCTACTTAAAATAACTTGAGTTTGTTCTGGTTACTTTACTTTGTAAAGAGGGTAAATCCAATTCTCACTTAGCCCGAGGGTATATAGCTCTGGCACTCTAACCTAAACTAAGGTCACCCTCACTCCAAAATCAATTGTGGAGAGTCTGGGTTAGCCTTAAATGGACTTCCTCTTCAGTCTAGACCTTGCTGGTAATCATGATTGTGAACCCTCCAGATAATTTTCAAGACTGAGTCTAAGTAGTTGGGTGCCATGGCTTACCCCTCTAATTCTAGCACTCTAGAAGGCCAAGGTAGGTGATTGCTTGAATTCAGGAGTTCGAGACCAGCCTGAGCAAGAGTGAGACTGCATTTCTACTAAAAATAGAAAAATTGACTTGGTGCTGGTATCTCAGTGGTTAGGGCACTGGCCAAATACACCAAAGCTGGTGGGTTTGAACCTGTCCTGGGCCTGCTAAATAGCAATGATAACTACAACAAAAAAAGAGCCAGGTATTGTGGCAGGCATCTGTAGTCCCAGCTACTTGAGAGGTTGAGGCAAGAGAATCACTTAAGCCCAAGAGTTTGAGGTTGCCATGAGCTGTGCTGTCACAGCACTCTACTGAGGCAACACAGTGGGATTCTGTCACAAAAAAATAAAAAAGTGAGAAATAAAAATAAAAATAGATGGGTTGGCATCTGTAGCTCAGCTAAGGATGCTAGCCACATACACCAGAGCTGGCAAGTTTGAATCTAGCCTGGGCTTGCCAAACAACGACAACTACAACAAAAAAATAGCTGGGCATTGTGGTGGGCGCCTATAGTCCCAGCTACTTGGGAGCCTGAGACAAGAGAATCGCTTAAGCCCAAGAGTTTGAGGTTGCTGTGAGCTGTGATGCCACAGCACCCTATCTAGGGCAACATAGTGAGAATCTGTCTCAAAAAAAAAAAAAAGGCGGTACCTGTGGCTCAGTGGGTACTGAGGGTGGTGGATTTGGACTCAGCCCCGGCCAAACTGTAACAACAACAACAACCAAAAAAAAAAAAAAAAAAAAAGTCAGGCATGTGGCACAGTCCTATAGCCCCAGCTAATTGGGAGGCTGAGGCAAGAGGACTATTTGAGTCCTGAGAGTTTGACGCTGTGAGCTATGATGCCATGGCACTCTACCCAGTGTGATAGAATAAAACTGAGTCTAAGTAAGTTTGCTTGGGAAATGATCAGCTATGTGGATGACCTTTCATTCCCCCCAAAACCCTTAATACAGATAAGTTAATCTGGCCCTTGGTGGCTTGTGACTCTCAGATGCATAGGTACAGAGGCAAATATTACCTCATAGTGTGGGATTTCCTTATCAAAATCTTGAAGGGAGAAAAGCCTTATCAGTGACAAAAGGACAATCATCTGGCTTTGTATCACTTCAGTTTTCCATTTAAGTACTACATCAACATGAGACTGTATCAGAAGTGATGATTTAAATATAAATCAAATTAAACAAAATATAAATAATATTCCATATTATTCCATATAAGTCAAATTTAATTCTAACAGCTTTATAAAAAGAAGGTCCATATGACAGGAATGGTTTTACTGAGCTTCCTCCCTTGACTTCCTTGGCCATCTTCCTGATTCTCACCACACCCTGCTAGTTTTGATTCTTCGCTTTTCCTAGCAAAGTATTCTCTTTACACATAGATGTTAGCTGCTGAGAAATCTCCCAAGATGTTAGAGGGAAAAAAAGAGGGGAATGAAAGATGTCCTTTGCTGACCTGCCTTTATTATCTTCATTCTTTCATTCCTTCCTACTGCCTTATTTCCATTCTCTTTGCTTTCTACCATGCTGAAAAGAGAGAAAATATGTACGTGCCAGTGGATTCAGTGGCAGTTAGGAAGCTTTGCAAATTTTACAAACTTGCTTTGTAAAAATTACACATAGGATTCTCTTCACCTCACACATACTTAGACCTTGTCGAAAGTTACTATTTTTTTTTTAAAAGCACTTTTTCAGGGGCTGGGCGCCGTGGCTCAGTCCTGTAATCTCAGCACTCTGGGAGGCCAAGGCAGGTGGAGTGCCTGAGCTCACAGGTTCAAGACCAGCCTGAGCCAGAGGGAGATCCATCTCTAAAAATAGCTGGGCATTGTGGAGGGCACCTTAGTCCCAGCTACTCAGGTGGGTGAAACAAGAGAATTGCTTGAGCCCAAGAGTGAGATTGCTATGAGGTATGACACCGTGACACTCTACCAAGGGTGACAAAGTGAGATTGTGTCTCAAAAAAAAAAAAACCAAAAAACCCCACTTTTTAAATGGAATTAGAGTTTTGCCAAGTGTACTAAGAAAACAATAAAGGAACTTTGAAAATTTTCAAACTTGGCTCGGCGCCTGTGGCTCAAGCGGCTAAGGCGCCAGCCACGTACACCTAAGGTGGCGGGTTCGAATCCCCAGCCCGGACC
>NW_003852507.1:26637-28277 GCF_000181295.1 Otolemur garnettii
AGCCAAGTCTCAGCTCTTAAAACATGACATCACAGTGCCTTACAAACATTTTAAACTGCAGGCATTAGACAATTTCTAAAGTCATTCTAGTTTTAAAATTCTGATTTTAAGAAATACTTGAGGGTTATTAGGATAAATGAAGTAAAAACAATGAAAAAAAAATTTTTTTTGACACAGAGTCTCATTCTGTTGCCCATGCTAGAGTCCCATGGTGTCATCATAGCTCACATTAACCTCACTCTTGGGCTTTAGCAATTGCCTTGCCTCAGCCTCATGAATAGCTCAGACTACAGGCAACCACCACCATGCCAAGCTATTTTTGTTTTTTTAGTAGAGATGGAATCTTGCTTTTGCTCAGACTGGTCTCAAACTCCTAAACTCAAGCAATCCTCCCACCTCAGTCTCTCAGAGTGCTAGGATTACAGTGAATAAAAACTTTATTTTAACCCTTCACTCATGCTGGCACTATAATAGACATTGGGCATACAAAATTGAGTAATTTTGGATGGATTTTTTTGTCTTCAAACAAGTGACATATCATCATCATACCATAATGTATAGAGTGCAAAGGAAAGGGAGGGATTGAAACAAAAGAGGGTTATTAAGAGGCTCAGTTTTAAAAATAGTTAAACTGTTGGTAGGACTACAAACTTAATCCGCCCTCTTTGGAAAGAAGTATGGAGAATCCTTAAAGAACTCAAAATAGACCTTCTATTTGATCCTGCAATCCCATGACAGGCATCTAACTATCCAGAAGAAAAAATACCATTTTACCATGTGGACATCACACTTGTTTATTACAGCTCAATTTACAATGGCCAAGAGGTGAAAACAACCTAAGTTCCTATCAATCCATGAATGGATTAAGAAACTGTGGTATATGTATACTATACATATGGAATACTATTCAGCCATAAAAGATGGAGACTTTACATCTTTTGTATTACCTGGAGGGAGCTGAAACACATTATTCTTAGTAAAGTATCACAAGAATGGAAGAGCAAGTACCCAATGTACTCAACACTAATATGAAGCCAGGAGACTAATACGCACCACCCAAGAGAAAAACTCAAATTCAGTTTGGTGTGCTCCCACAGCTGATTGGCATAATAAGGGTATATGCCATATATATATGCTCCAGGGTGTGGGACGCAACCACAATAGGGACTTCACCTAATAAATGCAAACATTAACCTAATCATCTGTACTCTTATATTAATCTGAAATTTAACAAAATTGGCAGATACAAAGCAAAGCATCCAGTATGTGGGAAGGTGTGGTTAGTGTGGCACAGCGCTGTGTATCTGGCAGGATGAGAATAAGCACGAACGAAGGGAGTAGGAGGAAAACTAATATTTTTGAATTCTTTATATCTTACTGAAAATTGAGTCAGAGATGCTTACCAACTCATAAAATTTCTTTAAGTATTTAATACACTATTTTGGACCTCATATATTTAAAAGAATACATAACACCTAGCAACAAATTTAATAAATCCCATACTGGTCCCAATAATACATTATCAAGGAAATATTCCTCCATGCAGAAGAAACCTTTTGACTAATCATCAGTCTATATGGATACTTCCTATAGAAATGACTAATGACCAGACCAGGGGTCCTCAAACTTTTTTTTTTTTT
>NW_003852507.1:30027-31470 GCF_000181295.1 Otolemur garnettii
GTAGACTCGCTTGAGCCCAGGAGTTGGAGGTTGCTGTGAGCTGTGATTGCTGGGGACAGCTTGAGGCTCTGTCTCAAAAAAAAAAAGATGGAGACTTCACATCTTTTATGTTTGCCTGGATGGAGCTGGAACATATTCTTCTTAGTAAAGTATCTCAAGAATGGAAAAAAAAAGTATCCAATGCACTCAATACTACTATGAAATCAATATATAACCTACACCCTCATACGAATGGCAAAACATAACTATAGTCCAGAAAGTAGAAGGGAAGAGGAGGGAGAGGGGAAGGGAGCGGGGGATATGGGAGGAAGGAGGGTATTGGGGGGGACCTTACCTAATATTCATGATGCAATGGTACATTTCAAAACTATTAAGATATGAGTATAATTGTGATGGATGTGTTACTTAGTTCAACGTAAGCATTTCATATTGTATTGAAGCAGTCCCCTAAACCCCATAAATGCATCAATGTACAAAGTTATGATTTAATGAAAAACAATTTTAAAAAATGTATTTATAGTTCAAAGAACAAACAAGTCACCACCATCCAGGTCAAGAAACGAAATATTGGCTTGGCACCTGTAGTACAGCGGTTAGGGCACCAGCCACATACACTGAGGCTGGCAGGTTTGAACCCAGCCCAGGCCTGCTAAACAACTGCAACAAAAAGCCAGGTGTTGTAGTGAGCACCTGTAGTCCCAGCTACCTGGGGGACTGAGGCAAGAGAATCACTTAAGCCCAAGAGTTTGAGGTTACTGTGAGTGGTGACGCTATAGCACTCTACTGAGGATGACAGGGAAACTGTCTCAAAACAAAACAAAAAAAAGAAATGAATTATTATCAGCATTTAGAAGTCCTGTGTACACCTCTCCCATAAACTTTTTTTTTTTAGAGACAGTTTCACTTTATCGCTTAGAGCAACCTCCAACTCCTGGGCTTAGGCGATTCTCTTGCCTCAGCCTCCTGAGTAGGTGGGACTACAGGTGCCTGCTGCAATGCCCGGCTATTTTTTGGTTGCAATTTGGCTGGGGCTGGGTTTGAGCCTGCCACCTTCAGTATATGGGCCTGCGCTCTACCCACTGAGCCATAGGCACTGACCTCCCATAAACTTCTTGAGAGAACAGTCTGTTGCCAGGGCCAGAGCACAGTAGCATCACTGTAACATCTAACTCCTGGGCTCAAGCTATCCACCTGCCTCAGCCTCCTGAATAGCTGGGACTAAAGGAAATGTGCCACCATGCCTGGCTCATTTTTCTATTTTTTGTAGATAGGGTCTTGCTATGTTGCCAGAGCTGGTCTTGAAGACCTGACTTCAAGTGATCATCCTGCCTTAAGCTCCCTAAGTGCTAGGATTAAAGGTGTGAGCCACCACCATCAGCCCTAATGCCATCTTGACTTTTTCTAATAATCATTTCCTAGTTTTTCTTTAGTTTTACCAACTAC
>NW_003852507.1:32502-33601 GCF_000181295.1 Otolemur garnettii
AAAAAAAAAAAAAAACTACTAGAGGTGAGCCAGATTCAAAAGCAATCAGTTCTTCTAGTTCTTCCCCATTTTTGCTTTTGTATGGGCATTATCCTGACAGGCAGCCAGAGACTCTCCAATGCAACTCCAGACTTAGCTCATCTTAATAGCCAGCAATTCTACAGTAGTTAGTGGAAAAGATCTTTCTGTACATTCTGAGAACTACCCCAGAATCAGCCTGGTTTGATTCACATACCCTTCCTGGAGGCTTGTCTGTTCCATTTAAACCCCTAGACTAAGAGTAGTAAAGGGGGTTTTTCCCAAGGGAAAAATCAAGGTGCTAGTACCAGAAAAGGGTGAGTGAATGCAAGAGGCAAAAATCAACATTTGTGTATCTGGAGGAGATACAAGACAACACTTAATTTGCAGCTTCTAACCCATCTATGTCAAACTAAAGAGGTTAATAATCTACAACTTTTCCTAAGGCATCCAAGCTGCTTTGTTAAAGTCCCTAAACTATTTAGACAGAAATCAACAGTTTATCAGATCTGATATTGGTCTCCTCCTCCTACCCTGCACACCACAAATTATTAATCTTCCTAGTTATAAAATAATCCTAATAAAGGAACCACATTCTCCACTCAGGTTGAAGAGTTTTAGTCTGTCACTCATGTGTGTTCCATGATCTCTCCCAACTTACCTTTCGATACTTACTTTATGCTGCTCCCACTGTGTACACTAAGTCATTAACTTCTTAGGGTTTGTCCCTGATAATGACTTTAAAGTATTAGGATGTAGCTGGTATTTAATGTGTCAATCGTATCTGGCCATTAACTGTTACTTTTCCTTTTTGACTTTAAAGGTAAAATGATTTATAAATGCTACACCTGACCCTTAATACAGTGTTTTTCATCTAGAAGTCAACATCCTCCTCCACTACCACCCATCAACTTTTTGCTGATAGGTGTGGCCTCCTCCTCTGGATGCCTTTGCTCTTTCTGGTGTCCAAAGCTCCTCAGGATAACATAGCGCTCAGGCACTGCTGGGCCAGAGGCAACAGAGACAACCAGCCCTGGCCCAGTCCTTCCCCTCTCCTAAGAAGACAACATTCTTTTTTTTT
>NW_003852507.1:33785-38408 GCF_000181295.1 Otolemur garnettii
GCTGGGGATTCGAACCTGCCACCTTAGGTGTACGTGGCTGGCGCCTTAGCCGGTTGAGCTATAGGCGCCGAGCCGAAGACAACATTCTTAATAAACTAAGTTTATCCCTTATCTAAAAATAAATGTGGAAGCTGTTTATAAAATATGAGAGTTATAAATGGCATTTTCTCAATGGGAAGACCTATTAAAAGAACTATTTTCTCGGCCAACACTTGTGGCTCAAAAGAGTAGGGCGCTGGCCCCTATGCTGGAGGTGGCGGGTTCAAACTCAGCCCCAGCCAAAAACTGCAAAAAAACCAAAAAACAAAAAACTATTTTCTCCACAGCATTCATTCTTTCCCCATAAATAATTTATGTAATTTCGAATGGCAAATTTCAAGACTTAGTAAAGAAATACTAGTTTTGACATACAAATGGAACTTGGAATAAACTGTTCCAGATTTTCAGAGTAGGTAAACAAGACACATTCAGAAATAGGGGACCTGGAGTCTTGTTTCAACCTTTTCAACTTTAGCTAAAAGTGAATTACATACACAGTTAATTTACTAACTTGCTAAGGTTTCAGAATTAAAAATGTTATTTTTACTAAAAGCAAAGACAAACTGTGACATTTACTTTAAAAATTAAAGCATGAATTATGTGTAAGCCTATCACTTTTTAAATTTTCATTTAAACTACTATGCTGTGGATAAAAGTTTAGACAGTATGTATGACCACGTTATACTTTAATACAAATTTCAGAACATAAAACATACATAATATTCTCTATTTTATTATTCAAATATACATTTTTATCTGAAATAAAATTATTTACAAAACAAAACAGCTCCCTGTAATAAAATCAACATTATTAGAAGAGTGGTTTAAATTATTTTTAAATGGCTGTAGTGGAGCCAATTTTCCTCATTTAAGTACCTACAGGGATTTAGCACACTCATTGTTCTTGAATACAACTAAGAATGTGGCAGTGATTAAGTAAATATTACATATAAATTCAGCCAAACATTCAAAATAAAAGACTTCTGATTTCAGAAACATATTTAAAAATATCCTCCCATCTACTGTTGTTACACTCCCTTTATTCTTTCACACAGCTAGTTTCAGGAGTTACAGTTTTCTGGGCTTCCAGAAATCTTTCAATTGGGGCAGCCCTCAATCATCTTCTTTTTCAATATAGGTCTTTGCATTAACCCGTGCCATTTGCCTGGCCAAGTACCTGTCTCTAGCTGACATTACAGTTTCTTCATTGTTTCGCTTTGCAAACTTGCTCACCACTTCAGGTGTTCTTTCTCCTTCTTTGTCCTTCTCTTGCCTTTCCTCTGTGAGTCTGTGTTTTGCTCCTGGGGATGTTTCACAACTAGAGGGTTTCTCTTGGTTTCCTTCTTTGTCCTTTTCCATGTTTCTCATTTTGTTCGATCTTTCTTGGTCATGATACTTATCCTTTGCTCTAGAATTGGGGCTGCTTTCCTTTCTGGCTCGATTTTTTTCTGAAGATTGAACACTTACTTCTTGTTTTTCTCTATCTCTGTATTTATCATTATTTTCGTATCTTTCCCTCCTTACTTTCACATATTCTTCCTTTTCTCTGCTTTTCTCTTCCTTCTCTCCTTTCTCACTGTGTCGGTTATGAGCATTTCTCTGTCTATTTCTTTCTTGCTCTCTTGGGGAGTATTTCTCCCTGTCTTTATCCCTTTTCCATTCTCTGTCACTTCTTTCTCTTTGGTCTCTTGCCCTCAGTTTATCTTCTTGTTCATGCCTCTTCCAGTGGGAATCTCTATGACTGGTCTCTCTGTGCCTATGAGAATCCTTCTCTTTCCAGTAATCACGGTCGGTGTAATGGTTCTCTTGGTCTCTGGACTGCCTCTCTTGGTGCTGATCTTGCCTTTTCTCATGTCCTCTTGACTTGGAATCTTTTGTGTGGTGTTTGGCACCATGCCCTCTTTCTTCACTAGATGACTGTATGTGTGTCTGAGTCCTGTGATGCTTGGAATCCTCCTTTGAGGTCTCTGTAATCTTTTCCCGTCTGCAGTTCCGTTTAATTTCTTCCATTTCATCATCCTCACTGCTCTTAGCATCAAAGTCGCTGTCTGCATCTGGGTTTTCCTCTACTTTCATACCAGTTTCCAGAATGCATTTCTCCTGTGGTATTATGTTCTTTGAATTTACTTCATCAGAGTAACCCCTTGATTTCTCTTCCTTTATCCCAGACCTTTATTTAAAAAGAAAACACAAAATGCCACATTATCAACTATAGCAAACAAATGAAGGGTTCACATAATTTTTCTCAATATTTAATTAACACAACTATAATTATATGCATGGTCTAATTATCTAAATGTAAAAAGGTACTAATTTCTATGCAAACCAGCCATTTTCAAAGCACTCAGAACATTCTCAGTATTTATAGAAGTGCATTAGAGAAAATTAGTCCTTCTCTATTAGACTACGAAAATCTTCAGACAGGGGTCTATATAACATCTTCCCATTTTGCTAAGCCTGAAAAGATATGTCCTGGATCCACGTTCTGTTTTTACAACATGAAGTTCAAATTGTGACTGTTGGATTTTTTTCCTTTCTTTTAAAAGTACAACTAAGTAAATGACATTATGGTATTTCATGGCTGGTCTCATAAATATTCCAGATGAAATTCTAATAGAAAGACATAATGTATTATAATTTATATTCAAAAGATGAATCTTCAAATGTACTTTCTTAGGCTCATTCTTCTCATCAATTTTGTAATCAAAACCTAGCAGTATGGGCAGGAGTGGGACATAAACTTAATTCTTTCTCCTTATCCTTAATTATATTCTCCCACCTCTCCCTTTTCCCAAGCAACACAGACTAAGATCTTCTTATAAGAATATTTCTGATTAAAAAAAAAAAAAGTTGGCTTAGATACAGGTTTAGGACAAACTCTCCCTTTACCTCCAGCTATATATGATCACCTTACTATTCCTATAATACCTTATTTTATTCGAAAACCCTCTAATCCTTTGCTTTCTTTTTTGAGACAGAGTCTCAGGCTATTACCCTGGGTAGAGTGCCATGGCGTCATAGATCACAGCAACCTCCAGCTCTAGGGCTCAAGTGATCCTCTTGCTCCAGTTTTTCTATTTTTAGTAGAGACGGGGGTCTCGTTTTTGCTCAGGCTGGTCTTAAACTTGTGAGCTCACGTGAGCTCAAGCAATCCACCCGCCTTGGCCTCCCAGAGTGCTAGGATTACAGGCGTGAGCTACCGTGCCTGGCCTAAGTCTTTACTTTCTAACCTAGTGCTGTCTAATAGAAATGCCTACAGAAATGGTAATGTTCATATCTGAGCTGTATAATATGGCAGCCACTAGCTAAATATGGCAACTGAGTACTTAAAATGTGGCCACTGTAACTAAAATTTTAGATTTTATTTACTTTTAGTTAATTTAAATAGCTACATGTGACTAGTAGCTATATGTTGGACTATGCAATTCTAGTCCAATATGTGAATCTTATATTTTATTAAGGCTGGGTATTATTATAAAAATAAACCACTTTTTTTTATATGCTAACTGAACATGCATGTAAGATTTATGTTTGGGACACGTGATTCTTTCAAATTTCTCCTTAATTTTGGCAACAATCATTTTAAAGAACCAGGGCTATGGGGGATACCTATACTTTTAGTTGAACTACAGAACAGAAATGATTCTTCAACTAAATTTTAGGTTGTAAATTAAGAAACTGCAAATTCCTAGGCATTTATTCACTTAGGTCAGGTTGGCTGACAATGCAACATACAACCTATCCTCCATTTTTCTGAGGGTTAAAATGACTCTGCCAACCACAGATTATTAACAGTAACTTTCTTCTAAACATTCCACATGGCATTTCTTACCTGGCTTCACGAAAACTGCACTTAGGTACTTCCTCTTCACCAACTGCCTGATTTAACAGGTGCCTATAAAATCCACTGAGATCTTTCTGCTTTGTTACATCCAAACGTGCTGAAAGGGAAGGCACAGTTGAGTAAAATACATTCAGTACAGCCAATGCAGGTGTTTTATAGGTATAGAATATACAAATATATACAGTGTATAAACTATTCTCTAGATTAGGAGTTAGCAAGCTATAGCCCGCAGGCCAAATTTGTTTTTGTAAATCAATTTTTACTGGAATGTAGCCCTGCTTATTCATGTACTGTCCACAGCTACTTTTGGACTGCAGAGGCACAGCTGCGTAGTTGCAACAGAAATGGTATGCACAAAAGCCTAATATTCACTATCTAGTCCTTCACAGAAAGTTTGCTGAATAGTACTCTATCTGAACACATAGTACGTGTTTAGAACCTATATATTTGATTTTCTTCAACTTAAAAATTCATGAACACTTACCAATTAAATTATTTGTAAGTATGGCTTGGGACATACTGCCAGCACACTGGGACTGGCAGATGGAACCCAGCCTGGGCCTGCTAAACAATGATGACAACTACAACAACAACAAAAAGCCTGGTGTTGTGGTGGGCGCCTGTAGTCCCAACTACTTGGGAGGCTGAGGCAAGAAAATCGAGTTGAGATTGCTCTGAGTTGTAATGCCACAGCACTCTACCAAGGGTGACATAGTGAGACTGTGTCTCAAAAAAAAAAA
>NW_003852507.1:38665-40870 GCF_000181295.1 Otolemur garnettii
GAACCCACCACCTTAGGTGTATGTGGCTGGCGCCTTAGCCACTTGAGCCACAGGCGCTGAGCCCTATTTACATCTTAAGGAACGATCATGAATAGAAAGAACACTAAAGTAAAGCACTAAGACATTCTTAAACCTCTGTACACCTTTATTCTTTCTTCAATTAAGTTGTTCTTTTTTTAACTGCCTACTTAATGCTCCATAGGAAGTGTTGTTATTCTAGACTTTCTCATTCCAGAATATAATCCAGGTTTTAAGTTGTATGTCTACTGTTTCTGACAAGTGTCATGGTGCTATACCGTTTAAAATTTTTTTTCAGAGACAAGGTCTTGTGGTTCAATCATAGCTCACTACGGACTCCAATTCTTAGACTCAAATGGTAACTCCTATTGCAGTCTTCCAAGTATATGGGACTAGAGATACACCACTGTACCGGGATTATTAAACCTTGTAATAAATATTTTTATGTTTATAACCATGTTCTAAGGCAATGATTAGTAAAGATTTCAGTTTTAAGCAATAAAATGAGAAGTAAAAGTTTACTAGAAATAACAGTTACTTAAGAAGAGTTCAACTGTGGTTTTAGTTAAAATTTCCTGTTTTACGCTATTTTAACACACATATCTTGTTTCCACTTTTTTTTTTTTTTTGAGATAGAGTCTCACTATGTTACCCTTGGTACCGCAATGTGGTGTCACAGCTCACAGCAACCTCAAACTTTTGGGCTTAAGTGATTCTCTTGCCTCAGCCTCCCAAGTAGCTGGGACTACAGGCGCCTGCTACGACACTCAGATATTTTTTGGTTGTAATTATCAATGTTGTTTGGCAGGCCTGGCCTGCACTCAAACCTGCCAGCTCTGGTGAATGCGGCTAGTGCCCCACCCGCTGAGCTGCAGGCCCCCTAACCCCTGTTTCCATTTTTGAAGAGACAAAGTCTTACCTTGTCACCCGAACAGGAATGCAGTGGCTGCATTCACAGCCTATTACAACCATGAACTCCTAGGATGCTAAGGCAGTAAGATAACTTGAACCTAGGACTATTAGTTTACGCCACCAGAAAGTTAATTTTTTAATTTTTTTTCTGTAAAGATGGGGGTCTCACTATGTTGCTCAAGCTGGTCTTGAACTCCTGTTCTCAAATGATCCTCCCACCTTAGCCTTCTAAAATACTGGGATTATGGGTGTGAGCCACTGTGCTCAGCCTTATATCTTAAATTCTTATACAGAAAGTATGATTATAACATTATAACCCAAAAATTCAGTGACAGAGCAAATAGCTAACCACAGGATAGAAACTGTGTTGCTGTTTCCTTCCACCCTCCCCCCTTCCATTTTTACCTTCTAGAGCAGCAACCCTCTTTTCTCTTTCTTCCTCTTCAGCTCTCTCTTGCAGTTTTTTCTTATAAGCTGACGTCACAAATGCCTCTTTATCATCAAATTCTCCCTTTTCCATTTCTCGTTCTCTCTGTATTTTCTTTTCCATTCTTTTTTCCTGCTCCTTTTTTCTAATTTCAACTGCTTTTAGTAAGTTGTGAATGTACTTTGGCTAAGGGAAAAAATAAGATTTAGAAAAAGTCAAAAATAATTATTTATAACAATGTAAAGATTGTTATAATTTTATCATAAAGTTATTTAGAAATTATTAGCCCAAATAAAACTGTCTTCTCAAAATTTAATGCAAATTTACTTGCAAGATTAATACTCAAATTGTTTTCAATGAAAATTTAAGCATAGGCTCAGCGGTTGTAGCACAGTGGTTATGGGGCCAACCATATACACCGAAGTTGGCAGGTTCAAACCCAGCCCGGGCCAGCTAACCAACACACAATGACAACTGCAACAAAAAGTTGCCAGGCACTGTGGAGGGCGCCTGTAGTCCCAGCTGCTCAGGAGACTGAGGCAAGAGAATTGCTTAAGTCCAAGAGTTTGAGGCTGCTGTGAGCTGTGATGCCATGCCTCTCTACTGAGAGCAACACAGTGAAACTCTGTCTCAAAAAAAAAAAAAATTTTTTTTAAAAAGTATAACAGAGAGAGAAATTATTTATATTGCTATTTTACTTTTTCTTAAAAATCTAAAACCAGGGCTCAGTGCCTGTGACTCAAGTGGCTAAGGCACTAGCCACATATACCCAAGGTGGCGGGTTCAAATCCAGCCTGGGCCCGCCAAACAACAATGGCTGCAACCAAAAAATAGCCAGGCATTGTGGC
>NW_003852507.1:43948-45120 GCF_000181295.1 Otolemur garnettii
TTTCTATTTTAATTCTTTATTCTTTACATTTTCCTTATAATTTTTCATCTTATTCCTCCCTTGTCTAACTGGAAATCTGTATAAGGATAAGTTTATTAAGCAGTTTTAGTGTGCCAGACATTATTACAACTACTTTTTAAGAATTATCTTAATTCTTTTTTTTGTTTGTTTTTTGGGCAGTTTTTGGCCAAGGCTGGGTTTGAACCTGCCACCTCTGGCATATGGGGCTGGCATCCTACTCCTTTGAGCCACAAGCACTGCCCAAGAATTATCTTAATTCTTAAATTACAGTAATTCTATGAGATGGGAATAGTATCAATGCTCTCCTACTATTCCCTTCTTGATAGATGAATTTCAAATAATTATAAAATTACTTTGGCTATGAATAGATCATTTGGGGGCAAGTTAGCTCATTAGCAGGAATTTAATAAACAAATAATAATCTGCCCATCAATCCATTACTAGACTGAATGCAGGATTGGCTTAATCTACAGCACAGCAATAAGGAGCTAAATCTTCGTTGTCTTTTGCCTTTAAAATTTATACAGGAAACCTGCAATTTATATAAATCAAGAAATGTTCTTACACATTTTTAAAAAACAATGGTCAAGATAAAATTATCTCATTACACATACCTACTCTGTTTTAGTGTCAGTACAGTGATATGAAAACTGATACTTAAAAATGTGAGCCAAAACACACACTTCACTAAATGCACTTATCTCACTATTCCATCTTACCTGTTTCATGGCCTGTTTCTTAGCAGCTTCCCTCTGAAGACTTTCACTCACGGAGGTCTGTAAAATAGAAAAAAACTTCCATTGTTCAAACCAATTTAAAAGTTATTTTCTAGTATAGGTTAAATATCCCTTATCTGAAATGTTTAGAATCAGAAAGAAGTGTTTTGACTTTCTGGTTTTGAGGCAATACAGGTTCAGCATTACAAATCTAAAGATCTAAAATCCAAATGTTCCAATGAACATTTCCTTTGAGTATCATGTTGGCACTCAAAAAGTTTTAGATTTTGGAGTACTTCGGATTTCACATTTTCAGAATGTGTTGTAGTTGGGAACTGATTCCTTATAGTTAAAAGTGGAAAGATTATGAATTAAATTAATAATTTCAAGGTCCTTCCCCTAAACTTCAGGAAACAAATTTTCTTTTTTTTTTTT
>NW_003852507.1:45364-49585 GCF_000181295.1 Otolemur garnettii
AACCCACCACCTTAGGTGTACGTGGCTGGCGCCTTAGCCAGTTGAGCTATAGGCACCGAGCCAGGAAACAAATTTTCATTGTAAATCTTCAGAGAAGACTGTAAGGTGCGAGAGAAAATAGTACAGGGAAAAAAATGAGGATCACAAATTTTTTTTCGTTTTTAGAAACAAGGTCTTGTGGCTGCCCAGTCTGGAATACAGTGATCTGACTACAGCTCACTGAAAAGTCCAGGCTTTTATTTTTGTTTTTGAGACAGAATCTCACTCTGTCACCCTGGTTAGTGTCATGGCATCACAGCTCACAGCAACCTCCAACTCTTGGGCTTAAGTGATTCTATTGCCTCAGCCTCCCAAGTACCTGGGACTACAGGCGCCTGGCACAACATCCTGCTATTCTTTGTTGCAGTTGTCATTGTTGTTTTAGCTGGCCCTGGCCAGTTCAAATCCACCAGCCTGGGTGTATGTGGCTGGCGCTGTAACCACTGTGCTATGGGTGCCAAGCCAAAAGTATTAGGCTTTAATCATCAGGGAAATGTAAATCAATGCTATTATTAGATACTACCTTATACCTGTCAGAATGACTTTTATCAAAAATAGAGCTAGGTGCTATGCTAAGTGTATTACATGTATGACTCATCCAATCCAAATTTCCCTATGAAGGATGAATGATGCTTAAATTTCCTTGTTAAGTATGACAATTTCGTACATTAAAGTAACACTATTGAACATGAAAATTGAAAGTAATAATAAATATTTCCAGTATTTTTTAATGTCTAGTTAGTGTAAATAAAATGCATTTTTCTTGAAAATGTGTTTTCACTGAGTTAGTGGTTATCTTCAGGATTGACTAAGAAGTCTCCTAAACATTAGACTTCTATTTCTTTAGCTTGCTTTTGTTATTTTTTCTTACCTGTTCTTTCAGTCTATCACCTTTGGTCTTTTTTCTTACCTCTTCTTCTGTCTATCACCTTGTCATACTTTACCTATTGTCACTTTCAAATTGGTAGCTTCAATCTAAACTACAGAACTTAAGAAAAGAAAAACACTAGGCCATAACTTCTCAGACTTCTTTTTGGAAAATAGTCTTGCTCTGTTGCCCCAGCTAGCAATGCAGTGGCTCACTTCAGTCTCAAACTTTTGGACTCAAGTGAACTTCCTGACTACTTACAGGAAGGTAACATATGGAAGGAGTGCAATGCTTTTACTATGAATAGGAATGCTGGCCTATTCATAAACTTATATCCTTAGTATTCAATAGCATCAGTAGATAAAAAGAGCTATTCTGAACTTAAGTTGAAGGTTACCTTTTTGAAGCTGATCTGATTTCAGTTTTCTATAAAAAGGTACTCTGACAATGACTACTAACACTGGTAAGTAAAAGCCAACGTGTTAAAAACACATATAAACAAAAGTTAAAAACGAAAATAGCAGAGCAGCACCTGTGGCTCAGTGGGTAGGGCACCAACCCCATATACCAAGGGTGGAGGAGTTCAAAGCCAGCCCCGGCCAAACTGCAACAATAAGAAAATTAGCCGGGCATTGTGGCAGGTGCCTGTAGTCCCAGCTACTCGAGAGGCTGAGGCAAGAGAATCACCTAAGCCTAGAAGTTGGAGGTTGCTATGAGCAGTGTGATGCCATGGCACTCTACCAAGGGCAATAAAGTGACTCTCTGTCTCTACCAAAAAAAAAAAAAGTGGCAGTAACACTTTTACTTGCTTCTATAATAGTAATCATATATAAACATATTCAATACTTTTTACTTTTTATATAAGAAACTATTTTTTTTTTTTTTTTGAGACAGAGCCTCAAGCTGTTGCCCTAGAGAGAGTGCTATGGCATCACAGCTCACAGCAACCTCCAACTCCTGGGCTCAAGTGATTCTCCTGCCTTGGCCTTCCAAGTAGCTAGGACTACAGGTGCCCACCACAACGCCTGGCTATTTTTTGGTTGTAGTTGTCACTGTTGTTTGGCAGGCCTGGGCTGGATTCAAACCCACCAATTTTGGTATATGTGGCTGGCGCCTTAGCCACTTGAGCTACAGGCACCGAGCCTAAGAAACTAATCTAGATACATATAGAGAAATTACAGCCAAATGTACCTTTATTTACAAAATATTCGTTATAAAATTTTATAAAATATTTATAAAATATTCTCTATGTGCTGCCCATTTCTATGTAAAATTTTGTAGAGAGTATTTTATAAATAAAGATACATTTAATTACAATTTCCCATTTACTTTACCTAGGGCAACTTTTTGGGCAACCTTCAGGACACGTGTAGATAAGACAGACCTCTCCTCGGGGGGTCCTCTGCTGTGCAATTATGCAACTAGATGGTGAGACCTGACACCAAGGACAGGCTAACTGAAGAGACATCTAATAACTGCCGTGGTGTGAGGTATGAAAGGGGAGTATCATTAAGGAAGTGTATTTTTTTCTTTCATTTTGTAATAATTATTAATTCAAAGCAAGTTGCAAAGAAATATAAAGTCCTGTGCACCCTTCACTCATCCTCCCCCAATGTTAAAAATGTGCATAAATAGAGTACAATATCAACAGCAGGAACTGACATTGGTACATCTACAGAGCATATTCAAGTGCTGCCAATTACACACACATGTGTATTTTTTTTTTTGAGACAGTGTCACTTTCTTGCCCCAAATAGAGTGCCATGACATCATAGCTCACAGCACCCTCAAACTCTTGGGCTCAAGCCATCCTCTTGCCTCAGCCTCCCAAGTAGCTGGGACTACAGCTACCCACCATAAGGCCCAGCTATTTTTTAGAGATAGGGTCTTGCTCTTGCTCAGGCTGGTCTTAAACTCGTGAGCACAAGCGATCTACCAGCCTTGGCCTCCCAGAATGCTAGGATTACAGGAGTGAGCCACCGGGCCTACATCTGTGTATTCTGCTTTATGCTATTTTATAACAAGGTGTAGCTACATGTAACTACCATCACAGTCAAGATACTCAGTTGTACCATCACCATAATACTTCTTTGTGCTATCCCTTTGCAGCCACATCCATCCCTCATCCTCTATCTCTAATCCCTGGCAATCACTAATGAAATGATGCAATATCTATCTTTTTTAAGATTGGCTTTTTTCACCAACACAAAAGTATTTTGTTTAGAATAGCTACTGCAAAAACATTTTGGTTTTTGGCATAAAATATCCCAGCCTTAAGAAAAGATTATGATTGAGTATGTCCAAACCACATAATGCAATCATTAATTGATTTGTTTCAAAATTAGCAAGCAATTATTCTGTCTGAAGACTAGTTCACAGTATAACAACAACAAAAAAAATTCATTAACGATGCCTTCTAATAAAACCAAAAATTATCATTAGCTTAAAACACAGGAAGACAACAACTATTCCCTATAAGGGCCTTTGCCATAAAGGGAAAAACAATTTATAAACAGGTTCAAGTAGAAATGCCTTAAAGTGCAAAAAAACAAAAAACCAAAAAGCAAAAAAAAGAAAAAAACCAAACAAAACAGAACCCCCCCCCCACTATTATTTCAAAATGTGTTTTCTACCAAAAATCTCAGGGAAATACTTTTTAAAATCCTGAAGTAGTAGTTCCTTGTAAATGTGTTAATCCAGCTAAGATGCTTAGAGCCTACAAGGTGTATAATACTTAGATTAAGTACCACAAAGTTTACAATCTAGTGGGAGAGGAGCCATATTCCGCCACATTTCAATTTATGTCTAATCTAAGAGTTAGCAGGTTTCTATTAGTTTTAATTGCAAATAAAAAAAAGAAAAAAATGAAGAAAGTATCTGGTCCATTTTATATATACTAATAATTCTCTTTCTCTCTCTACACACACACACAAACTCTCTTTTATAGGGGTTGTAAAGGGTTTGCTTTATTGAATTGCAGTCAGATATGACATGACTTTAAAAGGGGGACTTTTTATTAAAACAAAATAAAATGTTTGACTCAGCGCCTGTGGCTCAAGTGGCTAGGGCACCAGCCACATACACCTGAGAGCTGGTGGGTTCGAATCCAGCGCGGGCCCGCCAAACAGCGACAGCTGCAATCAAAAAATAGCCAGGTGTTGTGGTGGGCACCTGTAGTCCCAGCTACTTGCGAGGCAGAGGCAGAAGACTCGCTTGAGCCCAGGAGTTGTAGGTTGCAGTGAGCTGTGATGCCACAGCACTCTACCCAGGGTGATAGCTTGAGGCTCTGTCTCCAAAAAAAAAAAAAAAAAAAA
>NW_003852507.1:49625-79593 GCF_000181295.1 Otolemur garnettii
CTTTCTTATGCCACTATACAAATTTAGATAGACTACCTCCTGAGCTGTGGTAACTACCAGAAAAGAAATAACTCTGTAAATATTATTGCAACTCATTGACCATAAACAAAATAGTCTAATAATAGACTATTGAAAAAAATTACAGATGCTAGACCATAAATTGTATTATTAAATTACCTTTCTTCAATAATAAAATGTTTAAATTTTTATTATTAAGTGTTTAAAGGGAACAAAAATTTAGTAAAGGGATCTAAAAACTTTCTTTTTACAGAAATTAATCTACAATTCCATAATTAACAAAGCACACTGGGAAGAAATCACATATGAGCTTCTTTCTAAAGTAAGAGGTTTAGGTATCCACTTGTTCAAAATAGTTCTTAGCTAAAGAAAACACTTGAAGAATCTTTTTCAAATGGCTTATGGCTACAATTTTCTGTTCTGCTCTGAGAACTCAGAGATGGAAAACTTCCTGTTCTTTTCTTCTTTTTTTAAATTAGCAACGAATCGTTTATTAAAGGCCTTACAACTCAGCAATCTCTATTACAGGCTTTCCTTGTTCACATTCACACACTCTTTTGAATACAAAGAGCTGTGAGCCTGGTGCGGTGGCTCATGTCTGTAATCCTAGCACTCTGGGAGGCGGAAGCAGGAAGACTGCTTGATCTCAGACCAGCCTGAGCAAGAGTGAGACTCTGTCTCTCCTAAAAATAGAAAAATTAGCCAGGTGTGTGCCCAAAGTCCCAGCTCCTTTGGAGGCTGAGGCAAGAGGATTGTTTGTGCCCAAGAGTTTGAGATTGCTGTGAGCTATGACGACACACCAAATGTACTCTAGTTGGGAGTAACAGGGCAAGACTGTCTTCAAAAAAAAAAAAAAGGAGCAGGACAGGTAGCCAAGTGAAGCTAGAGAATGTATAGCCAAAAACAGTCAAAGTCAAGTAGGCTATGGAATGAACAAAAGCAACTAAGCTGTACACAGAAACAGGAACACATACAAAATTCTTCTCAAAGAGTGGCTGATCCATCTTTTATTCCGGGTTGATCAATGAAAAATAACCATAATCCTAACAAAGAACCCTTAAGTAGCTTCTAAAATTTTAAATTGTCTCAGATGTGAAGATATTTTAGTTTTAACTTAAAGTATCTGAAATTCATTTTTCTAATGTATAATAAAAATCTCCTTGGGAGTAAAAACTATCTCCATCAGCTTTTCATTTACTACCAGTAGTATCCAGTACACATCAGATGCTCAAAGAATGATGGTTTAAAGTATTTAACTACAGGTTGGGTGCAGTGGCTCATGCCCTGTAATCCTAGCACTCTGGGAGGCCGAGGCAGGTGGAATGTTTGAGCTCACAGGTTTGAGAGCAACCTGAGCCAGAGTGAGACCTTGTCTCTTCAAAAAACAAACAAACAAACAAACAGCTGTGCACTGTGGCAGATGCCTGCAGTTCTAGCTACATGGGAGGCTGAGACAAGAGCCAGTCCCACCTGCCAGAGGTGGCGGGTTCAAACCCAGCCCTAGCCAAAAAAAAATTAAGTTTCTAGACTAGTCAAAAAAAAAAAAAAAAAAAGAGGAAATAAATCAGAAACAAAAAAGGAAACATTACAACTGATGTCACAAGAAGATCATAGGTGACAACTATGAACAAACTATATGCCAACAACATGGAAATCCATGACAACACATAAATTCCTAGACAAATAAAACCTACAAAGATTGAATAGAAAAGAAACAGAAAACCTGAACAGACCAATAATGAATAACAGATTAATTTAATCTGATATTAATCAGAATAATTAATCACTGATTATTAATCAGTAATAAAAAGTATCCCAACAAAGAAAAGCCCACAACATGATGGCTGCACTGCCAAATTCTACCAAACTTACAAAGAACTAATACCAATTCTTTTCAAACCACTTCCAAAAATAGAAGAGGAGAGAATTCTTTCTAACTCATTCTACGAAGCCAGTATTACCCCGATACCAAAACTAATCAAGGACATAACTTAAAAAACAAATACTACTGGGCTCAGCACTCATAGTTCAGCAGTTAGGGCACCAGCCACATGCACCAGGGCTGGTGGGTCCAAAACCTGGCCTGAGCCTGATAAACAAACAAAAAATAGCCGGCGTTGGGAGGCTGAGGCAAGAGAACGGCTTGAGCCCAAAAGTTTGAGGTTGCTGTGAGCTATGATGCTACAGCACTCTACGGAGGGTGACACAGTGAGACTGTCTCAAAAAAAAAACCAAACAAAACAAAAAACAAAAAACATGAATACTACTGGCCAATATCACTGATGAACACAGATGCAAAAACCCTCAACAAAATACTAGCAAACCAAATCCAATAGTATATCAGAAAGATAATATATCATGATCCACTGGGGTTTATCCCAGGGATACAAGGATGGCTCAACATATGCAAATCAATGAACATGATACATGTATCACATCAATAGAACAAAGGGCAAAAATCGTATGACCATTTTCACAGATAGAGAAAAAGTATTTAATAAAATTCAATACCCCTTCCTGAAGAAAACATGGAACAGACTAGGCACAGAAAGAAGATACTCCAGCAATGCCACAACTATGACAAACTATCTATAACAAATTCACAACTAGCATCATGCCAAATGGGGAAAAGCTAAAAGCCTTTCTTCCATAAATTGACCAAAGGATTGAGGGGGGAGCATTTCCTCCAAAAACTAGGGCTAAACAGGATAGTCACTTTCACCACTCCTATTCAACGCAGTACTATAAGTCCTAGCCCACACAATTAGGTAAGAGAAAGAAATAGAAGGCATTCCAATTGGAAAAGAGGAAGTTAAATAATCCCTCTACAAAAATCATGTATCTTGTATTTGGAAAACCTAAAGACTCCACCAAAAAACTCTTAGATTTGATAAACAAGTTCAGTAAAATTATAGAATACAAAAATCGTAGGATTTCTATATACCAATAACAAACTAAAAAGTATGTCAAGAAAGCAACCTCATTTACAATAACTATAACTAAAAATCTCTACAAGAAAAACTACAAAATACCAAGGAAAAAACACTGAAGAGGACATAAACAAATGGAAAAAATCTCATGCTCATAAATTAGAAGAATTAAGTTAATTAAAATGATCTTACTATTCAAAGCAATCAATAGAGTGAATGCAATTTCAATTAAAGTAGCATTGACATTTTTCACAGAAATAGAAAAAACAATTGTAAAATTTGCCTGGAATCAAAGAAGAGCCCAAGTAATTCTGAGCAAAACTGAACATCATACTGAGTTTAAAATACAGTATACGGCTACAGTAACCAAAACAGCATAGTATTGGTAATAAGAATAGATACACAGACCAAAGGAACAGAGAACCCAGAAATAAATCCACTTATTACCAGCCAACTGATTTTAAACAAAGGCACCAAAGAAAATACATATTCTTCAATAAATGGTGCTGGGAAAACTAGATAACCACGTGCAAAAGAATAAAACTAATCCCCTGTCTCAGGACATTAAAAAAAAAAGCAAGACTAGAAACTATAAAACAACTAGAAGAAAACAGAGGAAAGATACCAGGACACTGGTCTAAGCAAAGATCTTTTAACGCTAAGACACCCCCCCCCCGCCCAAAAGCACTGACAACAAAAACAAAAATAGGTAAATGGAACAATATTAAACTAAAAATCTTCTGTACAACAAAAGAAACAATCAGCACAGTAAAGACACAAGCTGTTGAATGACAGAAAATATTTATAAAATATTCATCTGACAAGGTAGTAGAATATAGAATATAAATAGGATAGAATATAGAAGGAACTCGAGAGAAAAAGAAAAAAGAATCCAAACAAGTGTGCAAAGGATTTAAATTGAGAATTCTCAAAAGAAGACTTACAAACCACCAACAGTTACAGGAAAAATACTCAACATCATTAAGTATCAGGGAAATGCAAATCAAAGTCACAATGAGATATCATCTTGCCCCAGTTAGAATGGCTACTATCAAAAAGACAAAAAATAAAAGAACTTGCAAGAATGCAAAAAAGAAATTCTCATACAGTGTTGGTGGGAATGTAAATTAGTATAGCTTTTATGAAAAATAATGTAGTAATTTCTTAAAAAACTAAAAACAGAACCTCAATATGATACAGCAATTCTATCACTGGGTATTTACTCAAAGGAAAGGAAATCAGTATATCACCCCCATGTTTACTGCAGCACTATTCACAACAACAAAGATATGGAATCAACCTAAGGTAAGGTGACCAGATTTTAACATTGGTAAAGTGGGACACCAATGGTGGGGGTGGGGGTATTCTTAATTAAAAATTTGGTTTATATGGAGCAACAAAAATTTTCATAGAACGCAAAAATAGTATTGTTTTTATATATTTTTAATTTCAACATAAGTACAATTTACAAATATAATACATTTAAAAAAATTATGTATAGGGCGGTGCCTGTGGCTCAAAGGAGTAGGGCATCTGGGCGACCTTGCCCAGGAGGGGAGTAGGGAGTTTACATTAGCCTTTTCATTTCCAAATGAAATTACATTAACCTCTTCATTCCCAAATGGAGTTACATTAACCTTTTCAGCAGCCAAAAACCGTATATTCCCTTCCCGTTGTCCTGCTGTTCCCTAGCTTGTCATGCATTCTTTCCAAAAATCAGGACTTTTTAAAAACGCCACAGGACGCAGGACAAATTGTTAAAAATCAGGACTGTCCCGCCAAAAGTGGGACATCTGGTCACCTTAACCTCAGGGTCCATTGACAGATGAATGGATAAAATATATTTACACAATGGAATGAATACTCCTCAGCCATATGAAATAAAATCATGTCATTTTCAGCAACACAGATGTACTGGAGGTCACTGTGTTAAGAGAAATAAACCAGACACAGAAAGACAAACATCACATATACTCACTCTCATATGTGAAAAGCCAAAAAAAAAAAAAAGTCAATCTCATGGAGGTAGAGAATAAAAAGATAGTTACAAAAGGCTGAGGATAGGGCCAGCCAGAGAAGAAAGGTTGGTTAATGGGTACAAATATACAATTACATAGAAGGAATAAGTTCTAATGTTTGACAGAAGAATAGAGTGACCATAGTTAGTAACAATGCATTGTACATTTCAAAATAACTAGAAGTGAGGGCTTGAAATGTTCCCAACACATAGAAATGAAAACTGCCTATAGTGATGGATATCCTGAATGGACCCTGACCTGATCACTGCACATTCTAAACACGTAACAAAATATCACATGTACCCCATAAATATGTACAAATATTTACCAATAAAACATTTTTTTTTTTTTTGTTTTTTTGTTTTTTTGAGACAGAGCCTCAAGCTGTCCCCCTGGGTAGAGTGCCGTGGCATCTCGGCTCACAGCAACCTCCAACTCCTGGGCTCAAGCGAGTCTCCTGCCTCCGCCTCCCAAGTAGCTGGGACCACAGGCGCCCGCCACGACGCCCGGCTATTTTTTTGGTTGCAGCTGTCATTGTTGTTTGGCGGGTCCGGGCTGGGGATTCGAACCCGCCACCCTAGGTGTACGTGGCTGGCGCCTTAGCCGGTTGAGCTATAGGCGCCGAGCCAAAACATTTTTTTGAGAAAGAGTCTCATTTTGACACCTTTGGTAGAGTGTTGTAGTGTCATAGCTCACAGCAACCTCAAACTGTTGAGCTAAGAATGTCCTTCATCACAAAGTCTCAAAACTGCTGATGCTGGCGTGGATGTGGAGAGAAGGGAATACTTTTACACTGCTGGTGGGACTGCAAACTAATACAACCTTTTTGGAAGGCAGTATGGAGAACCCTCAAACTCAAGCTATACCTCCCAGTTTATCCTGCAATCCCATTACTGGGCATCTACCCAGAAGAAAAAAAAAATTCTTTTACCACAGGGACACTTGCATGACTAGACTGTTTATTGCAGCTCAATTTACAATCGCCAAAATGTGGAAACAGCCTAAATGCCCACCAACCCAGGAATGGGTTAATATGCTGTAGTATATACTTTTACATCCTTTGTATTAACCTGGATGGACGTGGAACACATTATTCTTAGTAAAGCATCACAAGAATGGAGAAACGAATCCTATGTACTCAATTCTGATATGAGGACAATTAAGATCCTAGCACACAGTGGGGTATGGGGAGAGGTGAGAAAGGGAAAGAGAGGAGGTGGGGGACAAGGGGTGTGGTATACCTTTTGGGGGCAGGGAACAATTATAAGAGGGTCCTTATTTAACAAAGGCAATCAGTGTAACCTGGGGATTCATTGTGTACCCTCAATGAATCCCCAACAATAAAAAACAAAAAACAAAAAACAAAACTGTTGGGTTCAAGAGATCTTCTGGCCTCAGCCTCCCCAGTAGCTGGGATTATAGGCGCCTGCTACAACGCCCGGCTATTTTTAGAGATGGGATCTCACTCTTGCTCAGGCAGGTCTCCAACTCCTGAGCTCAAACAATGTACCCACAGAGTGCTGGGAGTACAGGTGTGAGCCACTGTGCCCAGTCTTAATTAGTGATCCCCCCAATTCTCCTCCTTCTGAATTATCACAATAATATTTCTAGACCAGTTAATTTCCACATGCATACACAGTACCTAGACACATTATAATGAAATTTAAGAAAATTAAAGACAAAAAGAAAGTTCTAAAAAATTCCAACAAGGAAGAGTATATCACTTACAAATAAGTAAATCACAATGATATCACATACCTCATCAGCAACTCTGGATTTAAGAATAATTCTTGAAATTACACAGAGTTAAGTTGATGGAAAGAACTTTGAACGAAAGGTGTATATCCAGATAAACTATCATCAAAAGTAAAGATGTCTTAAGCATATAAAATCTCAGATTTGCTACATCAAGTCCCTCTCTGAAAATAAAGGCAGTAAAGTTTGAGTATCACTATTCCCAAAATCCAAAAAACACTTCCAGTCTCAAACATTTCAGATAAGAGATATTCAACCTGTATTCCCAGTAAGAATGATATAAGATAAGGCAAAGGTAAATATATAATTTAGTAAAACTTAGTGTCTTTAAAAAGGAACAAAAATAGAACCATAAACCAGAACTGAAAATCTAGAGCAGGGCTACACAACAGAACTTTCTGAAATGACTAAAATGTTCTATACTTGTGTTGTCCAATGTTAGCCACCAGACCGGCCCTGAGCATGTGAACTGTGCCTATCATGACTTTTACATTTTACTTAAGTTCAAACTTAAATAGTCTCTATGACTATTGGCCACCATATTAGCACAGATCTACAGCAGGAGTCAGCAATCTTCTAAGTGTCAGATGGTGACTTTTAGGCATGTAGGCTATGCAGCCTCTGTTATAACTACTCAGCCATACCACTGTATCACAAAAGCAGCCACAGACAATAACTGAATGGCAAGGCTGTGTTCCAATAAAACTTTGTTTAAAAACAGACTGCCAACACACAGGCAATAATTTGCCAACACCTAAATGACATCCATAAATATTAGGCAATCTGAGGGGTAGAGGAACAGAGAAGAAAATTGGAAGGTAGCCAAAGTATGCCACGGTACTTATTTTGAAAAGAGGAAGTGATACAGAAAAAACTGAACAAGTCTAGACATATTTGGGGTAATGACCAAAATTTTAACTAACGTACAATGAAATGTGTAAATTCCAAAGTATGAAAAAAGTTCAATATATTAAATGGAAGAAAAAAAATCAAGATAGATTCTGAATCGGATTTTTAAAAGATCCAGAAATTGAAGGTCTATATAAGATGGCCTAAATATAAAAGAATACAGATATGCTAAAAATAAATGGATGGGAAACAATATGAAGGGCAAATGTAAGTCTAAAGTTTGATAGTAATTATAAAATCAGAAAAATTAAACACAAAAACGAATATAAAAGACAATATAGGCAGCTTGGCACCTATAATACAGTGGTTACAGAGCCAGCCACATACACCAAGGCTGGCAGATTTGAACCCAGCCCAGGCCTGCTAAACAATGACAACTACAACAAAAATAGCCAGGTGTTGTGGTGGGTGCCTGTAGTCCCAGCTACTTAGGAGGCTGAGGCAAGAGAATCACTTAAGCCCAGGAATTTGAGGTTGCTGTGAGCAGTGATGCCACCACACTCTACTGAGGGTGACAGAGTGAGACGGTGTCTAAAAAAAGACAACACAGGGTGCTATAAATCAAAGGGAAATAGATCAAGAAAAAATAGCAAAAAAGGGCCAGGCAGGGTGGCTAACGCCTGTAATCCTACCATTCTGGAAGGTCCAGGCAGGTGGACTGCTTGAGCTTAGGAGGTTGAGAAAAGGCTGGGCAGGAGTGAGACCCTACCTATCTCTACTGAAAAATTAGAAAAAACTAGCCAGGTGTTGGGGCGGCACCTGTAGTCCTAGTTGCTTGGATGACTGAGGCGAGAGGATCACCTGAGCCCACAAGTTTGAAGTTGTTGTGAGCTATGAAGCCATAGCACTCTACCCAGGGCATGGAGTGAGACATCTCAAAAAAAAAGAAAGAAAGAAAATAGAAAAAATAGCCATCATAAACACTTATGCTTCAAGCAATATACATTTCAGATCCATCCTCTTAAGCACTCAGCCATGACTATGATCTTTTACAATATAGTTTTCAAAAAAATAAAGTAACACAAAGACAATTCAATGGGGAAAGAACAAACAAATGGTGCTGGTACAACTATATATGCATACGCAAAGGAATGAAGGAAGGCTCTTATCTCAGAACATGTACAACATAACTCAAAATATCTATCTTAACCTAAATGTTAAGTGCTAAAACTATAAAAATTATAGATGAAACATACAAGTAAACTTTTGTGACTCTGAATTAGTCACTATATGAGAAAATTATAACTACTCAGCCGTGCCACTGTATCACAAAAGCCCAAAAGCTTTTGTAGCTAAAACCAAAAGCCCAAATGATAACAGAAAAAGATAAAGTTCATCAAAATTAAAAATTGTTATTTTAAAGGACATCATCAAGAAAGTAAAACACAGGCTGGGTGTGGTGGCTTACACCTGTAATCCTAGCACTCTGGGGGGCCAAGGCAGGTGGATTGCTTGAGCTCAGGAGTTTGAGACCAGCCTAAGCAAGACCGAGACTCCATCTCACTAAAAATAAAAAAAACTGGCCGGGTATAGGAGGCTGAGGCAAGAGGATCTCTTGAGCCCAAGAGATTGAGGTTGCCCTGAGCTATGATGATGCCACAGCAATCTACCCAGAGTGAAACTATGTCTCAAAAAAAAAAAAAAAAAAGAAAAAAAGTAAAAAATAATCCACAAAGTAGGAGAAAATACTATTGACCCTTGAACAACATGGGTTTGAACTGTGAGGTTCCATTTACAGGCAGACTTTTTCCAATAAAAGTTACACTGAATGTGCCTGCCTCTCATGCTTCTTTCATTTACCTCCTCCTCTTCTACCTCTGTCACTCCTGAGACAGCAAGATCAACAATTCCTCTTCCACCTGTTCAATATGAAGATGATAAAGATCATTATGATGACCCTCCTCTTAATGAAAAGGAAATAAATTTTCTCTTCCTTATGTTTTTCTTCTTCTTCTTCTTTTTTACTGTAGAACCATCTTTTTATTTGGGGTGAAAACTCATAGTAATTTTGGGGGTTGTAATTAAGATTTAACAGCACTATAATTCTAATGAATAATTTAAATATCCTCTTGAGATAAATATAATAATATTTTATGGATATTTTGGAACCCCAATATTAAGACTACAAATAAATACTAGCCTATATCTATTGCCAATGACTCACACTGTTTCTTTCTAATGAATTGACCATTACATTTCCAAAGTTCTGAAATGGCCAACAGACCATAGAAAGGTAATTCTTTAGGCTCCTGCTTGAAACCAACAGCTTTAGCAAACTGCTGGCCTTGATTCAGGGCCAACCTTCTGCTTTTCTTACTGACATTTTTTCTCTAGCTTACTTTATTGTCAGAATATAGCATATGATATACATATACAAACATTAAAGTGTTAATCAACTGTTTATGTTATTGGTAAAGCTTCTAGTCAACAGTAGGCTATTTATTATTAGTTACGTTTGGGGGGGGGGACTCAAAAGTTTTCAACTGTGCAAGGGGGTCGGTGTCCCTAACTCCTGTGTTGCTCAAGGGTCGACTGTATTTGCAATCGTATATTTGTTATAGGAAATGGAGCCAGAATAAATCTTAAAATTTAGAAGAAAAAAGCAAATTAATTAAAAAATGGACAAAGGATTTAGAGTCCTTTCTTCAAAGAATATATACAAATGACCAAACAGCACGTGAAAAGATGCTCTCCACCTTTAGTTGTCAGGGAAATACAAATGAAAACCATAATGAAATACCACTTCATAGCTCAGCAGGATGGATAAAATAGAGGCCAATAATGATGAGGATGGGGAAAAACTAGAGCCCTCACACGCTGGTGGTGTATTTGTAAAATGGTACAGCCACTGTGGAAAACAGTCTGGTAGTTCCTTAAAAGATCGGAGTTACCATAAGACCCAGCAATTCTTCTCAGAATGTCATAAAGAGAAGTGAAACATAAATCCACACAAAAACCTGTACACCAATATTCACAGTAGCATTATTCATAATAGCCAACAAGTAGAAATAATCTAAATATCCATCAACTGACAAATGGATAAACGAAATATGTGGTATGTATATTCACACAATAGAATATTCTTTAGCCATAAAAGGAATGAAGTACTGATAAATGCCACACTATGGCTTAACTCTGAAAACAATATGCCATGTGAAAAAAGCCATGTTTTGTGACTACAAAGAGTCACATATTATTTGCTTCCATTTATTTGATAATGTCCAGAAGAGGTAAATCTGTAGAAATAAAAAGTCAATTAGGGCTTGGCGCCTGTGGCTCAAGTGGCTAAGGTGCCAGCCACATACACCTAAGGTGATGGGTCTGAATCCAGCCCAAGCCCGCCAAACAACAATGATGGCTGCAACCAAAAAAAAAAAAAAAAAAAAAAAAAAAAGCCAGGTGTTGTGGCAGGCGCCTATGGTCCCAGCTACTTGGGAGGTAGAGGCAGGAAACTCACTTAAGTCCAGGAGTTGGAGGTTGCTGTGAGCTGTGATGTCACAGCACTCTACCCAGGGGGACAGCTTGAGGCTCTGTCTCATAAAAAAAAAAGTGACTGCTAATGAGTCAAGTTTTAGGTGTGATGAAAATAGTCTATAAAAAGATATTAATGATGACTGTATAACTCTGTGAATATAATAAAAACTACTGAGTTTTTGGCACGTGAATTTCATCTTTAATAAGATTGTTATTTTAGGCCGTGTGTGGTGGCTCATGCCTATTGTCCCAACACTGTGGGAGGCCAAGGCAGGTGGATGGTCTGAGCTCAGCCAAGTTCGAGACTAGTGGAAGACCAGCACGAGCCAGAGTGAGCCAGAGTGAGACCCCGTCTCTACAAAACAAAACAAACAAACAAAAAAGATTGTTATTTTATCTATGTACCACAACAACCAAGAGGAAGGTCAGGGAAGGAGGATCCTTTGAGTATAGGTGCTTGAGACCAGCAAGAGTGAGACCCTGTCTCTACTAAAAATAGAACAATTAAGCCAGGTACCGTGGTGGCAGGCGCCTGTGGTCCCAGGCACTTGGGAGGCTAAGGCAGGAAGATTGCTTGAGCCCAGGAGTTTGATGCTGGTATGAGACAGGCTGATACTATGAACGCTATGTTAACCAGTTTGATGAAAATACTTCAAATTGTATATAAAACCAGCACACTGTACCCCACGACTGCATTAATGTACACAGCTGATTTAATAAAAATTAAAAAAAAAAAAAGGCCTGGTGTGGGCCTTTTTTACATGCTCATGCCTGTAATCCCAGCACTCTGGGAGGTAGAAGCAGGGGATGGGGGGGCGGGGACTGCTTGAGCTCAGGAGTTTGAGACCAGCCTGAGCCAGACCCTGCCTCTAAAAATAGCCTGGCATTGTGGTGGGTACTTGTAGTCCCAGCTACCTGACAGGCTGGGGCAAGAGTTTTGCTTGAGCCCAAGAGTTTGAAGTTGCTGTGAGCTGTGACACCATGGCACTCTACCAAGGGCGACAAAATGAGACTCTGTCTTGAAAAAACAAACAAAACAAACTATCATGAACAATTCTGTTCATCAATCTGCAAACCTGAGCAAAACAGATGCATATTCTTAAAACTGATTAAAGAACTTGAATAGACTAATAACCACAGAGACATTCTCTCCCTCAAGAGCCCTAGGTCCTGACAGTATTACAAGCCAAATTAAATTCTGTTAATTTTCAAATAGTCTCTATTTTCTACAAATCATTATTGATAAAAAACAAGGGAGGAAAACACCTAGCTATTTCACGAGGCTAAGATTTTTAATTTTAAACCAGATCAGAGTAAGAACAGGTAACCACTCTGTGCTTTCTCAGATTCTTTGTCTATCTGGCATCATTCATCATAAGGGCAATTACATCGACTATATTTTCTGTATACTTGATGCTCTGGCATTTGTGGCTTTGCTGACTAGGGAGAGACATCCCCTATCCCCAGGGGCAGCCGATACTTAGAGCAAGTATTAACCAATCCAGAGCCCAGGTTTTTTTTTTTTTTTTACTAGGGTCTCCCTCTATTACCAACACTCAACTTGGGCTCAGGTGATCCTCTTGCCTCAGCTTCCCAAGTAGCTTCCTGGTCTCAAGTGACCCTCCTACCTTAGTTAGGACTACAGGTGTGCTCCACAAGACCTGACTTATTTCTCTATTATTTTGTAAAGATGGGATATTCGCTATGTGGTTTAGTCTGGTCTTGAATAATTAGACTCAAGAGATTGTCCCACCTTGGCCTTCCAAAATGCTTAGATTACAGACATGAGCCACTGAGCCGGCCCAAAGCCTAAACTCTGAATGACCTCCTCTATTTATCTGGCATTTATATTCCAGGAAACAATATTCCTCTACCTTAACTGCCCAGGGACAGGTACTGATCAACTCCTACAGCTAGAACCCACAATATGATTCAAACTAGCCAATCCTGAACTGTTTCCCCTGTCCTGTATTGCCTTTCCTATGGAAAACATAATAAAGTCTCTGGACCATGCTTTCTTTGGCCTCCTGCCTCCAGACCAAAACTGGTGCTTCGCCATGTGGCTCTGCATGGAGAAGTGTGCCATCTCCTTTCTATAAATGTAATAATAATCTTCTGTTAAGGGCACTGAAGGCACCAGATCATCAGTTACCTCGATAAATTAAAATCCCACAGGCACATTTCGAGACAAGTAAAGCCCATGTCATTTGTGAACATAGATGTTTGAAAATCCAAAATAAAGTATTAGTAAATTGTGCTCACTATCATATTAAAAATAATATAACATGCTCAAAAAGGATTTTTTTTTTTTTTTTTTTGAGACAGAGCCTCAAGCTCTCCCCCTGGGTAGCGTGCCGTGGCATTACAGCTCACAGCAACCTCAACTCCTGGGCTCAAGCGAGTCTCCTGCCTCCGCCTCCCAAGTAGCTGGGACCACAGGCGCCCGCCACAACGCCCGGCTATTTTTTGGTTGCAGCCGTCATTGTTGTTTGGCGGGTCCGGGCTGGGGATTCGAACCCGCCACCTTAGGTGTACGTGGCTGGCGCCTTAGCCGGTTGAGCTATGGGCGCCGAGCCCTCAAAAAGGATTTAAACCAGAAATTCAAGAATAGTGTGACATTTGAAAACTTATCAGGGTAATAAATCACACTAAGAACCACAGGAGAAAAATGACTTTGCTATCTCAATAAATGCAATAAAAGCACATGATAACTACGTATAATTTATAAGGAACTGTCAACCAGGCGCGGTCGCTCATGCCTGTAACCCTGCACTTTCAGAGGCCAAAGCGGGAAGATGGCTTGAGGTTAAGAGTTCAATACCATCCTAACAAGCACCTCATCTCTACTAAAAGTAGAAAAAATTAGCAGATCTCTTAAGCCCAGGAGTTTGAGGTTGCACTGAACTATAAGCACGCCACTCTACCCATGCATGACAGAGCAAGATTCTGTCTCAAATTTTAAAAATTTTAAAAAGGGACTTGGTGCTTGTAGCTCAGTGAATAGGGTACACACAGAGGCTGTTGGGTTCGAGCCAAGCCCAGGCCTGGTAAACAACTGCAGCCAAAAAATAGCCAGGCATTATGGCTGGCAGGTGCCTATAGTCCTAGCTACTTGAGAGGCTAAGGCAAGAGAATTGCTTAAGCCCAAGAGTTTGAGGTTGCTGTGAGCTGTGACGCCATAGCACTCTACCGAGGGTGACATAGTAAGTCTCAAAAAAAAATTTTTTTTTATAAAAGGAATCCTCAGTTAACTATGATTAGAAGAAAGTTTCCATAACCTGATGAAGACTATACACCAATACCAGAAAGCAAATTTAATGGAAAAACTTCAGGAACATTCCATTAAAAATAGAAGATGCCCACTGAAGCTTTATTCAACATGCTCCTGGAGGACTTGGCTATATTAAAATGGGAAAAAGAAACAGAGGTTAAAAAACAAACTATTATAATAAATGTGATTAGAAAAGCTTTCAGAAACAGAACCAACTTAAAAAACCAATAGCACTGCTCTACATCAAAACAGTCAGCTAGAAAATATACTTGAAAATAAGGTTCCAATCATAATAACTATAAAAACTATGAGAAGTATCTCGGAATTAACCCATATACAAGGCACAGAACTGCAATGGAGTAAAAAATATCTCATAAAAAAAGTCTAAATGAATGAACTATACTACATTTATCAGCAGTTCCTTTAAGATTAATCTAATCTGTAAATCCAAGGCAGTTCCAATACAAACCTCAGGGGAGTTTACTTACTTTAAAATTTCCATGTAAGAATAAAGGACCACAACTAGTTCAATCAAGTTTGAAAAAGAAGTATATAGCAGGGGACTCAACCAACTAGATACATTAAGCTGTAACAATAAAAAACTATGTTTTGGTTTGGCACCTGTAGCTCAAGTGGCTAGGGTACCAGCCACATACATGGGAGCTGGTAGGTTCGAATCCAGCCTAGGCCTGCCAAACAATGATGACAACTACAACCAAAATAAAATAAAATAAAATAAATAGCTGGGCGTTGTGGCAGGGGCCTGTAGTCCCAGTTACTTGGGAGGCTGAGGCAAGAGAATTGCTTAAGCCCAAAAGTTGGAAGTTGCTATGAGCTGTGATGCCACAGCACTCTATCCAAGGGGACAGCTTGATACTCCATCTCAAAAAACAAACCAACCAACAAACAATGTTTTGACATAGCAGCATCTAATAATAAGAGCTTAGCAACAGATTGATAGATATATGGAAATGAGACATGATGAAGATGACCCACAAATCAGTAGGAAATGCATCCATTTTTTGTCAGTGGTACTAGGTAAATTGGTACATCCCAAGAAAGATGTTGGATCCTGGCCAGGCATGGTGGCTCATGCCTTTAATCCTAGTATTCTGGGAGGCCCAGATAGGAGGATCATTTGAGCTCAGGAATTAAGAGACAAGTCTAAGCAAGGGTAAGACCTCCATCTCTACTAAAAATAGAAAAAAAAAAAATAGCTGGGTATTGTAGCAGGCACCTGTAGGTCGAACTACTCAGGAGGCTGAGGCAGGAAGATCATTTGAACTCAGGAATCTGAGGTTGCTGTGAACTAGGGTAAGGCCATGGCACTATAGTCCAGGCAATGTAACAAGACTGTCTCAAAACAAAAAAACAAAAAAAAACAAAGCAAACAAACAAAAAAAAAAACACCTCAGAACATATGTCTCAACATTCTGTTTCAAACAAAAAATGGTGGTAGAAAAACAAATACTCAATAAGTTTTACCAAAACCATTAATTATTACATTAAGGATACCCCTTCCAATAATTGCTTAATTCACCAATAAAATATTCTATAAGTGTAATCCACTTAGAAATAAACTTATTTTCAAAAAGCACCTCATTAAGCACGTTGGTAACAACTAGCACTCTTATAATAATGAACAGTCAAAGGTCTTGTAATCCTTCCTACATGGGCCAAATTTTAATGAAATACACTTGGTAATGTATTTTTTCAAAAGACAAGCAATAGTTTGGCACCTAATATATAAATCACAATGACCAAGTCAGGTGTGCAGCATCCCCAGTACAGACTTTATTAGAGTTCAGTTATAAATACATAATCTCTTGACACTGAAGATGTAGTTCTTGCAGATAAAGCCCAAAGACAGGAAATGAATCTCCTCCCAAATGCTGCTTCTTATCTATAAAGTAACCTCAAATTATTACTAAACTAATAAAGTAATTTTGTTTCAGAAAGTGATTTGATCTATTTTATTTTCAGTTTTTGATAAATTCGATAGTGAGATCAAGGATTATTGCTTTTTGTCTGACAACACACACTGAAACACAACATGAAAATAAAAAAAAAAAAACCTTTTTCTTTTTAATGATTTTTATGGTAGAGATGAAACAGGCAATATCAAAGCCTGTCAGTAGTTAGAGGATGTATATAGTTTTGGAAAACCAGAAAGCTAGTTTTGTTATTTAACTTAGCAAATTTGAAGTAAAGCTTTTACTATCCTCTAATTAGAAATTGTCAGTTAAGCAGGATGAGCAAAAAAGGTGCAATGAGATTGTATACTAACCAAATAAAGCAATAATAATTCAAAAATGTAATTACAGATATTATAGCCTTGTTTATGAAATTTTTCTAAGATAATGGTTTACAGCTAATGGCCATAATCCAAATTAGAGACTGAGATTCTATTAAAAAGTCACAAAAAAGCCAGACTACCAAATATGACTGTCAAACACAAAGTGGGGTGGAGACAGCACAGGAAACTTTCAGAATATTAATGATTATAATTACTGCACATAGACAAGATATTATAGCAATATAGATACCACTTACTGCACTGTACTAGGTACTTTAGATATACTATTTTTAATCTTTGAAATAACCTTTAAGTAGATATTATTACAAGTTTTTTTTGGGGGGAGGACAGAGTCTCACTTTGTTGCCCTCAGAGTGCCAAGGTGTCATAGATCATAGGAACCTCAATCTTTTGGGCTTGAGCATGCCTCTTGCCTCAGCCTCCAAGTATTGAGGACTACAGGTCCCTGCCATCATGCCCAGCCAGTTTTTCTATATTTAGTAGAAACAGGGTCTCACTCTTGCTCAGGTTGGTTCCTGAGACTCAGGAACTCCTGATCTCAAGCAATCCACCTGCCTCTGCCTCCCAGAGAGCTAGGATTACCAGCACTTCTTAAATGGAAGAACTGACACTAAGAAAGATTAAACAACTTGCCCAATATAGATTATTAAGTATGAAGTGTCTGATTTCTAAGTTTGACCATTGATGTCTCTCACATTTCACTTTGACACTTGTTTTATTTTTATTGTAATGGTACATCCTCATATCTTCCAAATGCACACTTTGGCTTGTGGTAATCTTTCAAACTATTTTTTAAAGCAATTTTTGTGAAACTATGGATAAGTCAAAAATTGGTGTTATTTCTGAATGTGAGCTCTGCTGTGGAACCAAAGCAGCACAGACAGCTCATAGTATCAATGAAGTATTTGGAAAGGATATGACTAATGAATGCATAGTACTGATGGTTTGAGAAGTTCCAGTCTGGTGTTTTTAATCTTGAAAATGAGCCATGTGGGTGACCTGAAACCAAGGTGGATAATGATGAGCCAAAAGCTGTAGTGGATCTATCTCAACCTATGCATAAATTAGCAGTAACATTTGGTGTTACTTACTATTCCAACAATATCAGACCATTTAAAGTAAATCAACAAGGTAAGAAGTGAAGGCTAACTCTAAACTACTGGGCTGAGTACTGAAGACCTATCCTAACACGCACACAGAGCAGCACCACCACAAAGACTGGGAGATTTATTAATTACAGGTGTTTAAGGAAATCTTTGTCAAACAGTTAGCTGACCACTAAGCAACCCTGCAGAGATTTCGGTGGTATAAACATACAATAAAATAAATAAATAAATACAGACTTTACAGAATTAGTTCAGAAAAGTTACTTTTAAAAAAAGCAAAAACAACAAATGCTAGGGAAAGAGAAGAACCTAACTTCCAGAGCTGCTACATGTTAAATATTCAACTTTTAACAAAAAAATGAAACATACAAATAAGAACAGAATATACTCAAAGAACTAAAGGAAACTATGTCTGAGAACTAAGGTGTGAGAACAATGTCTCGCCAAATAGAAGATACCAATAAAGAGATTACATTATAAAAATAAACCAAATTCTAGAATTGAAAAATACATGGTTATGTATTACATTTCAAAGAAAAGAGCTTTGAAAAAATTTGGTCACCTGTCAACATAAGTCAATTTGGTCAAAAGTGCATAGATAGAAATAAAAATCACACAGTAACTTTACGTATTTAAGAGGACCCATGATTAATACCACCATTTCCTTCCTTGGAAGGAGTGAGAATTCCTACCTCATCCCATCTTCGTAATTTGGGTTCTCTCAGCTACTTCTGTAATGCTCTTATCCTACTGGGAGATAAAATTGTGCAAAACCACACAATTACTTTAAATCCCTCATTGTTTGTACTGCTATTAAGATATATTTAGTATCATGAATATATTAGGATTTCAGTTTAACAGTATATGGGAAAAGTTAAAAAGTCCTTATCCATTATTGAAATAACTTAAATTTTATGTTTTGTTTTCTTCTTTTTTTTTCAGACAGTCTTGCTCTGTTGTCCTGGGTAGAGTACCACAGCATCATCATAGCTCACGGCAACCTCAAACTCTTGGGCTTGAGCAATCCCTTTGCCTCAGCCTCCCAAGTAGCTGAGACTACAGGCATGTGCTGCTACATCTTGCTAATTTTTCTATTTTTAGTAGAGATGGGGTCTCAGCTGGATGCAGTAGCTCACACCCGTAACCCTAGCACTCTGGGAGGCAGGGATAAGTGGATTGCTTGAGCAAGAGTGAGACTCCCTCTCTACTAAAAATAGAAAAACCAGCTAGGTGTTGTGGCAGGCTACATGTGCATAAATAAAAAAGAATAAATGAAAATGATTAGTACTTCCAGCTACTCGGGAGGCTGAGGCAGGAGGATCTCAAGCACTCTACCCAGGGTGACTGAGATTCTGTCTCAAAAAATAAATAAAATTTAAAAATGATGATGCAGTCTCACTCTTGTTCAGTTTGCTCAGGCTGGTCTCAAACTTCTAAGCTCAAGCAATCGATGGCCACCGAGTCCAGCTCAATTTCCTGACATCTTGACTAACATGCTTTGTCATGTCTATATAAAACTGCCATTTTATTTGAACTACACTAGACTATGTCCAGAGAAATAGAAAATTATCTGATTATAACTGATGAAAAGCCACAATACTTTATTGATCCAGATGTACTAAAATGTTTGGACAGATTAAAGCTTTTCTTTTTCTTATCATAAGAGAGTCAAATAGGCTTCCAGCAAAGATAAAATTAGTTTTTCATCAGGAAAACCAACTCTATGAATACTACTTATTCAAGAAAATTTGTCAAAAGATTAGAACTGAACTGGAAAAAGATTAAGAAATAGTAAAAGCAATGCAAGCATGTTACATAATCCAGTAACTTGCTAATGCTTATTTGGGGAATACACAATTATGGTTATCTTTTTTTAAGCACTCATTTCCTTCTAGTCTTCAAAATTATAGTAACAAATATAATTTTGAAAAAAATTCATACATATTAAATACTACCATTAAAAAGAATTTTCATTTATTTTTTATTTATGCACATGTAGCTTTGTACAATGCATGTATTCAATTTTGTATGCTGGCTACTTCATTTTGTCTTTTTTTCATACTTTTAAATAGTTCTATATCAGATAAAATGTATTGTTTCCTTCTATATTTTAGTATGATTTGGAAACAAAAATGCTACTTGAAATCCCTAAAATTCACCATAAATTATTCTTAAAAAGCTGGAAAACAAAAAAGTATAAAAAAACAAATGACTACTCAGACAGCCAACCATTATATTCTGAAATGCTTTATTTTATTTATTTATTTTTTTAGAGACAAGAGTTTTACTTTTTTGCCCTCAGTAGAGTGCTGCGGCATCACAGCTCACAGCAATCTCCAGCTCTTGGGCTTAGGCGATTCTCTTGCCTCAGCCTCCCAAGTAGCTGGGACCACCAGTGCCTGCCACAATGCCCAGCTATATTTGTTGCTGTTGTTATTGCAGTTTGGCTGGGGCTGGGTTTGAACCCGCCACCCTCAGTCTCTGGGGCCAGTGCCCTAATCACTGAGCTACAGGCTATTTTTTTTTCTTTCTTCCTTTTTACAGACAGGTCTCACTCTTGTCACCCAGGCTGGAGTGCAGTGGTGTGACCAGAGCTCAATGTAGCCTCCAACTCCTGGTCTCAAGCACTCTTCCTACATCCACCTCCCAAGTAGCTAGGAAATACAGGCACACAACAGCACACCTGGCTAATTTTTGAATTATACTGCCCTGGCCAAGCTCAAACTCCTAGGCTTAAGTGATTCTCCTGCTTCGGCCACCCAAGTGCTGGGACTATAGGCATGAGCCACTGCATCTAGCCTGAAATGCTTTCTTTAACATCTTTTTTCCTTTGAGTTTATTGGTAACAGTTTTGTATCTATTTTATCAAAAGTGTTACTTCATAATGAATTTAGTAGCTATAATAGATCTATTGTGTCCATTTTGTCATGCTTTCACTGTTGAAAATTGGATTTTGAGTTTTCACAATCATACCCTTAAAATAAATGAATACTTTGGAATATCTATAAATTTTTTATAGATTTCTAGACAGACTTTTAGAAAGAAAAATACTAGTACAGTTACAGTTTCTATCTCTTGATTGATAGACACACTTAACTTTAAAGGATAGAAATTAATCCTTGGACTTTCCTTCCAGAAAAGATCCATCTGCTTTCCAGAAATGTGCATCAATTTACAATAACAAAAATGAATGCCCACTTCATCAAAATTTTGTCAGTCTCACTCTGTTGCCCCAGGCTAGAGTGGTGTGATATCAACTTAGTTCACAGCAACCTCAAATTCCTGGGTTCAAGTGATCCTCCTGCTTCAAACTCCTGAGTAGCTGGGATTACAGGCGCCTGCCACAATGCCTAGCTAACTTTTCTATTTTTAGTAGAGATGGGGTCTTACTCTCTCATGCAGGCTATTCTCCAACCCCTGAGCTCAAGGGATCCTCCTACCTCAAACTCCCAGAATGCTAAAATTACAAGTATGAACCACCATGCTTAAGTATTTTTTAATATGTAATAAGATACTAAAATATGGCATCTTACTATGCTAAGTTTACATTTCTTGAACATGGTAAAATTGGGTACTTTTAGTGTTCCTTAGATATAATATTTCTTCTCTACTTGTCTATGAGAATACCCACTTTTTGGATATTAGAATTTTTCTTATAGTTTCTATAAGTGCTTTACATCTTATAAAAATACTTAACCTATAAATGGACTATACCATGGCTTCTGTGTGATTTCATATATACACAGGAAGTCTGACTATTAAGTTCATGAACTCATACTAGAAAGTCCTATACACCTCACTGCTGAGTATCACTATGGTCACCTTTGAAGCACTCCCCTTGGGAAGGTATTCACCAATGCCAGTGCCTAGTCCACTCTGCAAAGCAATTTTGGAACTCTTTCTGCAATGGCCATGAAAATTGTTGTCATATTACTCCCCCTCACTGTCCTGAATGTCATCAAAATGTCTTCAGTATTTTCTTTGGGGACAAAGAAAAAAGTCACTGGGGGCCATATCAGGTAATAGTTTACTGGCTAAAAGTGCCCTCAGACAGTGCTGTATGAACTGGTGTATTATCATGATGCAAGAGTCACTGTCTTCTCATACTAAGATTTTCCTGTTTCTCCATCAATGTATACTAGGTCTGCTCTGCTATGCTTCTTATAGTCACCCAACAATTCTGACATATAATCTGACAAACTTTTGCAACATTTTCATCAGTTCTGCTCATTACTTGTCACCCTGACCTCTCATTATCAGTGATGCTTTCTCTCCCCTTAGAAAAACGTTTAGCCCATTTGTATACTGCCAGAATTATCCCCACAAACTTGGACTAACATGTCCCTGATTTCACTTCTACTCTTGCCCCGTTTAACAAGAAATTTAATGTGGCCGGGCGTGGTGGCTCATGCCTGTAATCCCAGCACTCTGGGAAGCTGAGGGGGGTGGATTGCTTGAGCTCACCAGTTTGAGATCAACTTGAGGAAATGCAAGACCCCATCTCTACTAAAAATAGAAAAACTGAGGCAAAAAGATCACTTGAGCCCAAGAGTTGGAGGTTGTTGTGAACTATGACACCAAGACACTCTACCCAGACAGCTTCAGACTCTGTCTAAAAAAAAAAGAAAGAAAGAAATTTAATGTTTGTTCATTGTTCTAATTCAAACTCTGACATTCTCACAACAGCACACAAAAGACATACAAAGATAATGAACGCCAGTCAGCAAGACACCACCACCAGGCCAACAAACACTGATGTACCAAGATTATGAAATCTTGTCAACTTATTTGTGCAGTGCTGCCAATGTTACGTCTATAGTGGAAAGCTGGAGAACTTAATTGTCAGACCTCATATTTATAAAACTATGTTTATAAATTTTATCTAGTTTAATATAGTCTTTTAAAGAACTAAAAGGGTTTTGTCTCTATTCAAAAACAAAAACTTTCGGGTTGTAGGCATCATACCTCTTGATGGCATATGAATTAAGTTGCAATGTTGGATTTCATAAATACATGACTGTATGGAATAAGCACTTCAATAAGCACAGCAAGATTAAAAAGAAAATTCATTACACTCTGCAAAAAAAGCAAGCATCTGTAACACCTAAAAGAAAGCTTTTAGTGGCTAATCACTTAATAATATATGGGAAATATTTATCACAAGTGCTTTTGAGAATAATCATATAGACCAGTGGTCAGTAAGTTATATGCTATGGACCAAAGATAGCCTACCCTCATTTTTGTAAATAAAGTTTAATTAGAACATTTATTACTCATGTTCATGATTTACATTTTGTCTAAAGGCTGCTTTCACATTGAGAGTAAAGTTGAGCAGTTCGCTTGCAAAGCCTAAAACACCTACTATCTGGCTCTTTACAACACAAATAGGTAAAGCACCTGAGTAAATATCTTACTTATTCTTAGAAGTCAGCCTAAGGCGGCGCCTGCTCAGTGGGTAGGGCACCAGCCCTACATACCAAGGGTGGCGGGTTCGAACCCAGCCCTAGCCAAATTGCAACAACAATGACAACAACAAAATAGCTGGGCATTGTGGTGGGCACCTGTAGTCCCAGCTACTTGGGAGGCTGAGGCACTCTATCAAGGGCAATAAAGTGAGAGATTCTGTCTCTAAAAAAGAAAGAGAGAAATAGAAGCCAGCCTAGATGTCCAGATCCTAGCTCATGGAGCTTATATTCTAATACAGTGACAAGACAGGTATGTAAAAAACTTATAATCCTAGGCTGTCAGAAAAAGGAAGAGATTTTATCCAGTAGGGAAAATCAAGTTAAGTCTTACAGATGACAAAAGAGGCTTTGCTTACATTAAGGATCTTGAGATGGGTAGATTATCCTGGAAAACCAAAGAAGGAAAATCAAAAGGAAAAACCAAAGAGGGCATCTTGAAAGAAGTAGCTTTTGCATTGGGTTTTGAATGATGGGTATAATTTGAACATAAAGAGATGGGGGAAAGACTTCTAGTGAAAACAAAAGCAGATCTCTGAAAAACCGTAACTATGACAATATACTCTACAAAGAGGAACAGAATTAAGAGAAAATGTTAATAAGCATTTTAAGGCTAAAGCATTAAGATTTTCAGGAGAGAAAAGGGTAATTCACACCAAAGGGGAAAGAAGTACACCATCTGGGGGAAAGACACAATTATAACTGTGACTCAAAATGTATAAAAGTAATGCATGTAACCAAAACATTTGTAACCCCTGTAGCATTCTGAAATAAAAAAATAAAAATAAAAATAAATAAAATGATACTTTTTTTTTTTAAAGGAAGTTTTCAATGTCAGGATTAGCGCTTTAGACTTAAATTACAATCAGGTTCAGGAGCAAGTGAGTAACAGTGATTAGAATTGTACTTTATTTAGGAGGCTGAGCGTGGAAGCTCACACCTGTAATCCTAGCACTCTGGGAGGCCGAGGTAGATAGACTGTTTGAGCTCAGGAATTTGAGACCAGTCTGAGCCAGAGTGAGACCTCGACTCTACTAAAAATAGACTAGCTGGCCACTATGATGGGTGCCTGTAGTCCCCAACTACTCAGGAAGCTGCGGCAAGAGGATCACTTGAGCCCAAGAGAGCTATCACATCATGGCACTCTACCCAGGGTTACAGAATGAGACTCTGTCTCAAAAATTAAAAATAAAAATAAATAAATTATAGGCGGGGCACAGTGGCTCACACCTCTAATCCTAGCACTCTGGGAGGCTGAGGCAGGTACACTGTCCTGAGCTCACAGGTTCCAGACCAGCCAGAGCAAGAGTGAGACCTTGTCTGTAAAAATAGCTCACTGTTGTGGCAGGTGCCTGTAGTCCCAGCTACGTAATAGGCTGAGGTAAGAGAGTCACTTAAGCCCAAGAGTTTGGGGTTGTTGTGACCTATGACACCACAGCATTCTATTGAGAGGGACAAAGTAAGACTCTGTCTCAAAAAAAAAAAGAGAGAGAGAGAGAGAGAGAATTGTACTTTAAAAAGATCTGAATAAAGTATTTAAAATAATTTGAAGGGAGAGAGAGGTAATAAAGTAAGTCGTTATAAAACTATTAAAATAGGGCAGCATCTGTGACTCAGTGGTTAGGGCGCCAGCCCTATATACCAAGGGTGGTGAGTTCAAACCTGGCCCCAACCAAACGCAACAACAACACAAATAGGGTGCCTGTAGCCCCAGCTACTCAGGAAGCTGAGGCAAGAGAATCTCCTAAGCTCGGGAGTTGGAGGTTGCTGTGAGCTATGTGACAACACAGCACTCTGCTGAGGACAATAAAGTGAGACTCTGTCTCTTTAAAAAAAAAAAAACAAAACTATTAAAACAGTCCAAGAGGGCTCAGCGCCCATAGCACAGTGGTTACACTGAAGGTGGCAGGTTCAAACCCAGCCTGGGCCAGCTAAACAACAATGACAACTGCAACAAAAAATAGCCAGGCATTGTGGTGGGCCCTATAGTCCCAGCTACTTGGGAGGCCGAGGCAAGAGAATCACTTAAGCCCAAGGGTTTGAGGTTGCTATGAGCTGTGATGCCATAGCACTCTACTGAGGGTGACATAATAAAACTCTTGTCTTTAAAAATACAAATAAATAACCCAAGAGAAAAGTAATGAAGGTGGTGATGATGGGACTAGAAAAGAGGATGGCTGGAAAAAAATGAAATAAATACTACTATAGCAAAACCACTCAAACACTTATAATCAGACTACACCATCTGAATATACTTTCTCACTCACATGGAGAGTAAAAACTTTAATGTCCTTGCCATCCCTTCAACCTCTTAATAAAATGACAATCATTAATAATTAGTTTTGATAATTTTTAAAAGAGAAAATGATTAAATAATTAAAAGCAGTGGACTACCACTTTCCGATTTTTAAACTAAACCTGAATCTAAGTACAAGTTGAAATAGAATTCATGTGCTAGGGCCCCCTCTACTGGACCATTGGAGAGAAAAAGTCTGATCTTAAGTTTGGAACCTTTGTTGCTTCTGCTGAATAGTTGAAAACATGTTTTGGGCTCGGGGCATACACCAGTGAGCTGTCGGGTTTGAATCCAGCCCAGGCCTGCCAAACAACAAGAACAACTACAACCAAAAAATATTTGGGCATTATGGTGGGTGCCTGTAGTCCCAGCTACTTGGGAGGCTGAGACAAGAAAATCGCTTGAGCCCAAGAGCTGGAGGCTGCTGTGAGCTGTGATGCCACTAGCACTCTACCCAGGGCGACAGCTTAAGGCTGTCTCAAAAAAAAAAAAAGAAAAAGAAAGAAAGAAAAGAAAACATATAACTTTGATTCATAAAGACCTCTTTCCAGGTTTTATCAAATGCGCTCCTCAAGGAAGGGAATTTATTGTTACTTAATTGATTATAAAAAAAGACTTTAATATATATTCAAATTTCACAAATACTTAAATATACTCCACTGAGAAATTTACTTCTCAGTATAAAAGGATAAGTTGGAATGCACCAGATTGATTTTTTTATAGGCAATGAAATTGTGAAAGAGCAGTTTTATATACCGTTTATTATGAAATAAACTGCAGCTCCTTCATGAGTTATCTTCTGGATGGGCTCTACCAATAGAAAACATAGTTGGTATATTGAAAGGTTGAAGAAAGGGAGAAACCAGGGTATTCCTAATCTCCCCAATGGCTTCAGCTCCCTCTGGATAAGTCCATTTCCTACCAGGTAACCCCAACCCATTATCTCTAGGATCTATCTCCTACCTGTGTCCCTTCATTTATCACTACTTGTTTTTTTTTTTTTAAGTCTTTAGAAAGCAAAGGTCTCTGTCATCTTGGCTGAAGGGCCGTAGCACAATCACAGCTCATTGCACCCTAAACTCCTGAGCTCAAGTGGTCCTCTTACCTTAGCCCTTCAAGTTGCTAAGACTACAGGGATGTACAAACACACCTGGCTAACTTTTTAATTTTGTGTAGAGATGGGTCACAGTATGTTGCCCAAGCTGGTCTCAAACGCTTGGCCTCAAGCAATCCTCCTGCCTCGGCCTCAGGAAATGCTGGGATACAGGCACGAGCCACGGCTCCTGGCCCACTACTTGCTTAATTACTACTTTATCTACGGATTGCCTCCAATCCCTTTTTTTGGCATCTTGAGTCTTTCATCATATATGTAACCAATTCTCTGTATTAAAATCCCTCTATAGCAGTGGTTCTCAACCTTCTTAATGCCACGACCCTTTAATACAGTTTCCTCACGTTGTGGTGACCCCCAACCATAAAATTATTTTCATTTCCACAACATAAGGAACTGTATTAAACAGTGTGGCATTAGGAAGGTTGAGAACCACTGCTCTATAGGAAGAAGAAAAAGAGGAGGAAAAGAGGAGAGGAAGAGAGAAAGCAAGCTACAAAATGACCCAGGCCTATTTTTTCTTGATTCTAGTGTCCCCAGCGTCCAGCTAACACCAGCCTCCTTTCACAATGGAAAAAAAAAATAGCAATACCATGAGTAAACTTTCTAGATTACTTATATAAACCCATCCTTCTCAAACTGGGGTATATTGTGATAGTTTCATCTTGCTTTGTATTACACAGTATGCTGGGACAATTTAATGTGAAAGTGCAAGTTAAGTCCAATCTTTCTGCTATATACACATAAGCAATTTTTAAAATTATTTACATATAAAAACAAACTACAAGGATGCCAGACAATTTAATGGGAAAAGTCTTTTTAACAAATGGTGTTGGGTCATTGGACATCCGCATGCAAAAAAATGAAGTTGGATGCCAACCTAACACTATATACAAAAATTAACTGAATAGATCAAAGACCTAAATTTAAGAGCAAAAACTATGAAACACATAGAAGAAAATTTAGTATAAAGCTTTGTGATCTTGGATTAGGCAATGGTTTCTTAGCTGTGAAACAAAGCACTAGCAACCATAGGGTAAAATAATTGGATTTCCTCACAAGCGCACTCTGTGCTACAAAGGACATTTTCAAAGAAATGAAAAGACTATCCACAGAATGAGAAAATATACTTACAAATTATATATAAGATACCTGTATCCATATAAAGTACTTTTACAACTTATTATAAAATGACAACTCAATTATAAGTAAATGAAGCTAGGTGTGATGGCTCATACCTGTAATCCTAGCACTCTGGGAAGGCGAGGAGGGTGGCTAGCTTGAGCTCAGGAGTTCAAGACCAGCCTAAGCAAAAGCCAGATTGTCTCTACTAAAAATAGAAAAACTAGCTAAGCATTGTGTTGGGTGCCTATAGTCCCAGCTACTCAGGAGGCTGAGGCAAGAAAATCACTTGAGCCCAAATGTTTGTGGTTATTGAGAGCTATGACTCCAGGGCACTCTACCCAGGGCGATAGAGTGAGACTCTATCTCAAAAATGAAAAAAGTAAATGGCACAAACAAACATGTCTCCAAAGACACAAAATGGCCAGAGAAATGCAAATCTAAAACCACAATGAGATACTACTTCACACTCACACGTTTTTATAATGAAAGACATAAGTAGGCTCGGCGCCTATAGCTCAACCGGCTAAGGCGCCAGCCACGTACACCTAAGGTGGTGGGTTTGAATCCCCAGCCGGGACCCGCCAAACAACAACGACGGCTGCAACCAAAAAAAATAGCTGGGCGTTGTGGCGGGCACCTGTGGTCCCAGCTACTTGGGAGGCTGAGGCAGGAGACTCGCTTGAGCCCAGGAGTTGGAGGTTGCTGTGAGCGTGATGCCATGGCACTCTACCCAGGGGGACAGCTTGAGACTCTGTCTCAAAAAAAAAAAAAAAAAAAAAAAAAAAAAAAAAAAAAGACAGACATAAGTAGTGTTGGAGAGGATGTTAAAATGTTGAAACTTTCATACACTACTGATAGCCAAGTAAAATGACGCAGCCACTTTGGAAAACAGTCCGGCAGTTCCTCAAAAAGTAAAACCCAGACTTATGTGAACAAGCAATTTAATTCCTAAGTATGCATCTAATAGAAATGAAAATGTATGTCCACCCAAAAACCTACACACAAATGTTTATAGTAGCACTACTTTAATAACCAAAAACTTTAAAAAACCTAAATGGTTACTACCAGTAGATGAAATGTGGTATACAGATATAATGAAATACTATTCAGTAGAAAAAATAAAGTATTCATACATGTTACAACCTTGAAAACATTATCTGAAAGGAGCCAGACAAAAAAGGCCACTTATTGCATGATTCCATTTATATAAAATGTGCAGAACAGGCAAAATCACAGAAATAGAAAGTAAATTGGTGGCTGCCAGGATTTGTGGGTGGGGGGAATGGAGAGTGACTGTAATGGGTATAGGACTTCTGGGTAATGAAAACATTCTAAAATTAGATAGTGATGATGGCTGCACAATTCTTAAATCTCAATGAATTGTAAACTTCAAAAGGGTGAAGTACATGGCATATAAATTTTATCAGTTCTTTTCAATGAGTGAAAATGGTAAGATCTTGCATAAGGATAAAAATACTGTAAATAAATCTTAAAATGAGGGCTGGGTGTGGTGGCTCACACCTATAATCCCAGCACTCTGGGAGGCTGAGGCGGATGGATTGCCTGCACCCAGGAGTTCGAGACCAGCCTCAGCAAGAGCAAGACACCATCTCTAACCATAGCCGAGCATTGTGGCAGATGCCTGTAGTCCCAGCTACTTGGGAGACTGAGGCAAGAGGATCATTTGTGCCACAAGTTTGAGCTTGCTGTGAGCTGTGACATCACAACACTCTACTGAGGGTGACAGAATGAGACACTGTCTCAAAAAAAAAAAAAAAAAACCACAAAAATTTAAAAATGTATGTCCTTCTCCATTGTACTGTAATCCGTACAGATTTAAATGCCAATCTCCCACCATTCCTCCATAGAAATCCTTACAGTAATATCCAACTCATCTCTTTCCTTTCTCATATATTCAATTTGGCTGTCAGGTTCTGTTTATTACTGTGGTATCTTTCATTCTTGTCTCCATTTTGATTACACTCTAGTTAATAAGACTGTCATCTCTTACCTGAACTATAAAAGCCTTTTAATAGGCATCTTCACCCTCAACTTACATCTCTCCCCTTCTGTACTTTACAACTCAAGAGTTATCTTCCCAAAATAAAAATGTAGTCACAACACTTAAAAACCCACTTAAAAATCTAAAGTTGAAATTTCTTTTTTTTTTTTTTTT
>NW_003852507.1:81077-82212 GCF_000181295.1 Otolemur garnettii
AAAAATAGCTGGGCATTGTGGCGGGCACCTGTGGTCCCCGCTACTTGGGAGGCTGAGGCAGGAGATTCATCTGAGTCCAGGAGCTGGAGGTTGCTGTAAGCTGTGATGTCACAGCACTCTATCCATGGGGACAGCTCGAGGCTCTGTCTCAAAAAAAAAATAAAAAATAAATTAAAAAAAAGAGAGAGAGAGAAAAAAAAAAGAGAGACGGAGTCTCGGTAGAATGCCATAGCTCACAGCAACCTCCAACTCCTGGGCTTAGGCAATTCTCCTGCCTCAGCCTCCCAAGTAGCTGGACTACAGGCGCCCACCACAACGTACATCTATTTTCTTTTGTTGTTGCAGTTTGGCCGGGGCTGGGTTTGAACCCGCCACCCTTGGTATATGGGGCCAGCACCTTATCTACTGAGCCACAGGCGCCGCCTGTATTCTAAACTTTTATGATTTAAAAAAAAAAAGGAAGAAAAGCTTACATCACTATTAAGAGGAAAAAAAAATCCGTTTTACAAAAAACTGTGAACTGAGTATGGCAGTTCAAACTTGTAGTTCCAGCCACTTGGGAGGCAGAGGCCAGAGGACTGCTTAAGCCCAGGAGTTTGGGAGGGGGGGAGTCCGGGCTGGGCAACACAGTGAGACCCTGTCTTTATTTAAATAAAAGAAAAATATGATTTTACAATTACATGGATGAATCTCACTGAAAGAAGTCAAACATAAGAGTTCATACTATATGATTTCTTTTATATGAAATTCAAGAACAGGCAAACTAATCCATAGTGACAAAAATATGAGCACTTATTTGGGGTAGAATGTGGGGAGGCTGACTGAAAAGGGGTGTGAATGGACTTTCAGGGAAAGGGAAATGTTCTACATCTTGATTGGAGCATATACATTTATCAAAAATCATCAACCGGTATATTTAAAATCTGAAAATTTTATTACACATAAATATCTTGATTATATGTACATATCTCCATTTTTTAAAAGTGTGAACCACATAGAGCCACTTATACATTTAATATTTAGTAAAAACTGAAAAAGGGCTTGGCGCCTATAGCTCAACCGGCTAAGGCGCCAGCCACGTACACCTAAGGTGGCGGGTTCGAATCCCCAGCCCGGACCCGCCAAACAACAATGA
>NW_003852507.1:82344-99968 GCF_000181295.1 Otolemur garnettii
AAAAAAAAAAAAAAAAAACTGAAAAAGGAGCTATTTTTCTGCCAGACCAAAAGAAGGATCAGATTAACTAATGCAAAAATGTGTTTTAAGAAATATAAAAAAATAGATATTTGGTCTCTCTCCCTCTTCTCACTCCAACTCTCTTTGGAAGTGCTGTAAACTTTCTCTTTGCTCTTAAATAAAACTTCTCTTTGTTCTAATAAAGCCTGGACATAGCTACTTAAAAGAAAATGGAAATTAGGTAAGAGCACATTTGCAGTTGTTTCTGCTGTGGTTTTCAAAGGCTGCTAAAATAGAAAATGTTCATATTAGATGTTATAGTAGTGCTATCAATAACTTTTACATACCATAATTATAACTTAGCAATTACACTTAGCAGTCACTGAAGAAATAACCACAAAAGTAGGCCAATAAACAACTGTTATACTATCATCTTAAACCATGGTAAAGAATTAGAAACTACTTTGCTTATAAAATGTTCTAATAAATTAGGGATATCTTAAGAACTCATTCCTAGGGATCTTTACAGCAACAATTGTTACATCAGTTTTAGTTGTCTGAAAATACTTTGTGTAATCATTTAAAAGTAACTGAAATTCCTAGCTTTTGGGGGGAAAATTCCAAAGAAAAATTGGTGGAGTTTCTTCCTTTGAACATCCTTTTTGATAATCTTGGAAATCATACTCTGAGACACAGTATGACAAACAACAAAAGGCAAACATATCAATTCGCAAATTCAATTTTTAAAAATTATACAATTCCAATAATGCAGGAGTAAAACATAGGTTCCCTTACCTCATCATCATCATCAGAATCATTTCCAAACACTGATGGTTTTTGCAAAACAGGGCGCAACTGCTGTGTTTTCTTTGGCAAAATAAGCCCATACCTGCATATTGTTTTTTGAAATAGAAATCACACCATTATCCTTAAATGTTAAAAAAGACATCCTCTACCTCTTCCAGATGAAGCTATCAAGTCAAAACATGTCATAAGCCTTATGAACACACAACAGACTGTTACTGATTTTCAGTGATCTCAAAGTTCTAATATGCCATTTTCTAATTACTGTAAGTTATTTGTAGACCCATGTCAAACTCAAATAACATTTTTATCGAAGAAAAGAAGTAAATAAAGAGCTCAGAAAGGCTGGTAGTTGATGAAGTGATACTAACAGTTTAGAAAAGACACGTTGGTGGAAAGCTCAGTTCATATCCACTAAAGATAAAAACGTTTTAAATTACTCTGTGGTCTAACAAGTCAAGAAAACGGCTTGTTTTTTGTTGTTGCCTTTTTTCTTTTACTGTGTAGTTAACACAGTTTTGAGAAGTTACTGGTAGTGTGTAACCCACGAAAACTTTAAAGAAAAACTTAATAGCCATGGGGAAAGTTCCTATTATTCCTTATTAAGCTCACTTGCTTTGTCTTGGAGCATGTGCGAGAACCATCCCATCAGATGAAACTCATTTAATTCCTCACATTTTGGCCTTTAAGAAGCAAACATCACAGGAAGCCACGTTACGAGTAAGGATTACACATCACAGGTCAAACTTCCAAATACGTACAATATGTGTCTCTTGTGCGGCAACGTGTATCCCAATTCCCTATATGCCTACCCTTTTCTGTGGCTTCTCAGAACAATATTCCTACAAGGAGAAGGGAGGGCGGGAATCAGGACTTGAGCTTCTGCCAAGAACAAGGCCCTTAAGGGAAGCCAGGAATTCTCTTCTTACTGCCCCTGTGAGCATCCAAGTCGGGAGAAACTCAAGCGCGGGGTAGGAAGCAAGACTGAGGGGCCTCAGACCGAGCTTTTGGAAAATAGAAAAGTCTCGCTCTCTGCCCCTCAGCCTAACTTCCTTTATTTCCTCACAAGTTTCTCCCTCAAACTTCAGGCTTCCATCCTGGAAAGTATATGGGGGAGGGGGAAATCTATGTTCCTCAAGACTTCTGGTTGTTCCCCCGTCTCTTTCCCTGACGACACAGCCCCTTCGCTTCCAGCGCACATTAACTCCTCGGCCATAGACACAGTCGTTGTAGTTTCTCATTCCCCAGCCTGACCCTAACTCCCGGATCACTCACTGCCTGCCCGGAATCGCCATCTTGCTCCCGTGTCCGCTGAACGTGGCCGACGTCGACGCCGACATGACGCTAACGCCGACGGCGCACGTAAACTCTCGCGTGGCTTTGGATGCTAGGAACCCGCTTAGCGATTGGCTAGCACTTTTGAGCCACGCCCATTGCTGAGAAGCCGCGCCTCAGGCCTGTTACTTCGTAGCCCACTGGCTCGAAATCAGTGGGAAGAAAGGAATGGCAAGATTCTAGGCTGGTAGTTAGCAAAGCTTGTTTCTGGGGCTAGCAGCCTCAGTCTTCTCTGAGATATTGTTAGAATTGGAAATTCTTGGGTCCTAACCCATAGTTTCTGATTCCGAAACTAAATTTTAACAGTCCTCCGGATAATACTGATAACCCAAGTTTGAAAAATCAGTGCCCTTGGCTAGCCATTCCCCACTCTCCCAAATGTTCATTTACGTATAATTGGAAACAGGCGTAGTGTTGTGTGCTTGTAGTCCCAGCTACTGGGGAGGCTGAGACAGGAGGATCACTTGAGGCAAGAGGAGTCGGAGGCTTCAGTAAGCATAATCACACTGCTGCACTCCAGCCTGGGTGACAAGACAAAACGAAATTCCATCTCAGAAAAAAAAAAGAAGGAAGGGGAAAAAAAAAAGAAAAGCGGTGAAGAAAAGGTATAACTAGGCCAGGGTAATTATGCAGGAAATAAGCTGTATGCTAACAATACCTCATATAGAATGAAAATCATTCCAGGTACCACTGGATTTAGAAATCAAGATCATACGTATTACCTTTTTTAAAAACATTAGCCACATTCCATATGCGCACCACTTAAAAATTTTTTTTCTCTTTTTTTTGAAACAGAGTCTCTTGCCCAGGCTAGAGGGCCTAAGTTCAGACTCCCTGACAGCAACCTCAAAATCCTGGGCTCAAGCAATCCTCCTGCCTCAGCTTCCCAAATAGCTAGGACTGCAGGCGCCTGCCACAATGCCCAGCTAATTTTTCTCTTTTTAGTAGGGACAGGGGCCTCTCTTTTTTGCTCAGGCTGGTCTCCACGTCCTGAGCTGAAGGGATCCTCCTACCTCAGCCTCCCAGAGTGCTGGGATTATAGGTCTGAGCCACTGTGCCAGGCCCAACCCCTCACTCTTGACCCATTCCAAACTAGTCTTGAAGAGATCTTTTCAACTACTGACAGAAGCATGTTGAAATCTCCAATACAATTGTGAATTTGTTTCCTCTTTTAAATCTGTCAGGTTTTGCTTTATGTATTTTGAAGTTGGTTATAAAAACATTTAGGATTTTTTTGTCCTCCTGCATTAGCCTCTGCCTGGGACATCGAACCTTTTTTTCCTTTTTTTATCTGCCAAACATTGGAGGAATAAGAGTTGTCTTGGGCCACACATTAAACACACAAACACTAACGAAAGCTGACTAGCAAAAGAAAAAAGGTCCATTCATACTTTTTGAAATATCTAACACTACAGATAGGGAAAAGAAGTTCTCACAAAATCAGACTGTTGCCCACTGGCCACAGGTTGGACACCCTTGCTAGAAGTTATGGCATTAAGAACTGGTTCCCTAGACAGGGCATGGCGGCTCACACCTATAATCCCAGCACTCTGGGAGGCCAAGGCAGGTGGATCTCTTGAGCTTGGGAGTTGGAGACCAGCCTGGGCTCCAAAATAGAAAAACTAGCTGGGCATGGTGGCAGGTGTCTGTAGTCCCAGCTACTTGGGAGGCTGAGGCAGGAGGATAGCTTAAGCTACTTGGGAGGCTGAGGCAGGAGGATTGCTTGAGCCCAAGAGTTTGAGGTTGCTGTGAGCTATGACTCAATAGCACTCTTCCTAGTGTGACCAACTGGCACTTTGTCTCAAAAAAAAAAAAAAAACCAAAAAAAATCAACTGGTCTTCTTTATTTCTCTGTCTACTTACTTTGATATTTATATAACTAGCTTTTTATTTTTTATTTATTTATTTTTTTAGACGGAACCTCAAACTATCCCCCTGGATAGAGTGCTATGGCTCACACACAGCAACCAAGCGAGTCTCCTGCCTCAGCCTCCGAAGTAGCTGGGACTACAGGCACCCGCCACAATGCCCGGCCAATAACCAGCTTTTTAAAAAATTAATGTTAGCATAGTATATCTTTTAACATCATGATACTTCTAATCTATTTTAATCTATCTGTATACTCATTTTTATTTTTATTTTTAGACAAGGTCTCCCTCTGTTGCCCAGTTTGGAGTGCAGTATAACTTAACTCACTATAACCTCAAACTCCTAGGCTCAAGTGATCCTTCTGCCTCACCCTCCCTTAAATTTATATAAATATATGCAATAATTATATATATTGCATATATATATGCAATAATAATATATACAATATATTTAAGCCATACTTCTTGTTTTTTATTTTCTTTTTAAGGGAGTAGCTTTAGGGTTTTGTTTTTTCCTTTGTGTGTGTGTGTGTGAGACAGTGTCTTGCTTTGTCCCCAGGGTAAGGTGCAGTGGTATTATCATAGCTCACTGCAACCTCAAACTCCTGGGCTCAAGAGATTCTCCTGCTTAACCTCAGAGTAGCTGGACTACAGGAGTGCAACACCATGGTAAACTAATTTTCCTATTTTTTGTAGAGATAGGGTCTTGCTCTTGTTCAGGCTGGTCTCAAGCATTCCTCTTGCCTTGCCCTCCTGGAGTACTAGGATTATAGGACTAAGCCCCTGCACCAGGCCCTAGGGGTTCTAGTATACATCTGATCACAATCTACCTTCAAGCAAGAATATACCACTTAGGTAAGTATAAGAAACTTACAAAAGTATCCTTCCATTTTCCCTCCTGGATTTTTGTTGTTGTCACAACTTTGCTTTTACTGATGTTATAAATTTACAATAATTTATTTTTTGTCAGTTTTTAAAAATGATTTTTAAGGCTGATACGGTGGCTCACACCTGTAATCCCAGCACTCTGAGAGGCTGAGGCAGGTGGATTGCCTGAACTCACAGTTTGAGACCAACTGGAACTAGAGTGAGACCCCATCTCTAAAAATAGCTGGGTACTGTGGCGGGCACTTGTAGTCCCAGCTACTTGGGAGGCTGAGGCAAGAGAATTGCTTGAGCCCAGGAGTCTGAAGTTGCTGTGAGCTATGACTCCACAGCACTCTACCAGGGGCAATAAAGTGAGACTCTATTTGAAAAAAGAAAACTATTTTTAAAATAAGAAAAACATGTTTTCCCACATAATTACCATTTCTGGTGTTCCCATATCTTTGTGTATATCCACATTTTGGTCTAGTATAATATCTTTTAATTTTTGAATTAGTTTTATTGAGATGTAACTCAGGTCTCATGCAATTCACCCATTTAAAGTGTATAATTCAATGGCGTTTAGTATAGTCAAAGAGTTGTACTACTCGCACCACAATCAATTTTAGAATATTTTCAGTACCCAAAGAAGAAATTGTATACCCATTAATCACTCTTGTTTTCCTCCAAACCTCCCAGCTCTAGGCAACCACTTATCTTCTATCAGTTTTTGCTTCATGTATTTTGAAACTCTGTTGTTATTAATAGGTGTAAAAATGTTTAAGATGGGGAGCACCTGTACCTCAGTGGGCAGGGTGCCAGCCACATACACCAAGGCTGGTGGGTTTGAGCTCAGCGTGAGCCTGCTAAACAACAGTGACAACTGCAACCAAAAAATAGCCGGGCATTGTGGCAGACACCTGTAGTCCCAACTACTCAGGAGGCTGAGGCAAGAGAATCGCTTAAGCCCAAGAGTTTGAGGTTGCTGTAAGCAGTGATGCCACAGTTCTCTACAGAGGGCAATATAGTGAGACTCTGTCTCCAAAAAAAAATGTTTTGGATGGGAGTGTGAGATATGGACAAAAACTTATCTAATGGGTACATGAATACTATCTGGATGACAGCCACACTTACAACCATGACTCAAACATATTTGTACCCTCAAAATACTTTGAAATAAAATAAATAAATGTTTAAGATTGTCATGTCTCTTAACTGACCCCATTTCATTATGAAATAACCTTTTTTTTTTTGAGACAGTCTCACTATGTTGCCCTTGCCAGGTAGAGTGCTGTGGTGTCACAGTTTACAGCAACCTCAGACTCTTGGGCTCAAAAGATTGTCTTGCCTCAGCCTCACAAGTAGCTGGGACTACAGGCACCCACCACAATGTCCAGCTATTTTTTTGTTGCAGTTGTAATTGTTGATTTTAGGTGGCCCAGGCTGGGCTTAAACCTGCCAGCCTCAGTGTATGTGGCTGATGCCCTGCTCACTGAGCTATGGGTGCCACCTGAAATAACCTTCTTTATCATGATAATATTCTTTGTTCTGAAATTTATGTGTGTAATATTATTATAGCCACTACAGTTTTCTTTTGACATTAATTCCAGGCAAAACAAAAAGATGTGCAGGAATGGAAAACAATTGTAATTTACTACATGGCTAAGCCCTAAATAGCATACATGATTATCATGATGTAAGCACAAAATATCGATTTATTCCAACTTAAATTACCATGTAATAATATTAGAAAGAATAGATGGGAAGTGTGTGTGTGTGTGCACTCAGTAAAGGAGCTAAAGCTTTGTTTGCATTGCATACTGGGAGGCTAATAGATACTATCTAAATCATGGGGGAAAAAAGTAACACAAAACCATATTATTTAGCAATATGGAGGTAACCATAAAACTATAGCCAAAATAGGGGTTGACAAATTTCTGCTGCAACAGACAGTAAATCTTTTGGGTCTTGTGGCCCATATGGTCTCTGAGGCAAATTACTCATCCTTGCCCATGTAGCGTGACAGTAACCATAGATGATACGGGCATAGCTGTGTCAATAAAACTTTATTTACCATAATAAGCAGTGGAGCAGATTTGGCCCGTGGGTTGTTTAACAGCTCCTCAGCAAAAAGAATTGAAAGTAGTTGACTCAGAAGCAAGGAAAATGGAGGTGAGTTGGGTCTGGGAAATACTCTGGTCTCGACATACCTTGTGTAACAGGATGACTTTTTATCAACATGTGTTACTTTGCTAAAAATAAAAAGAATAAAGAGTAAAATATAAAGCCCCCTACCAAGAGCTTGAAGAGACTGAATGGGGAATTAGTTACACCAAAAAAAGCTCAATATTCTAGATAATTGGAGTTTTTGAAATGGTGTTTTGAATTCTGTATTCTCCAAATGCCTTTGGGACATTGTAATGAAGCAGTCATGGGATTTTCCTAAAGCTAGAAGACTGATTTCTCAGATGCAGTCTTGCAGACAGTTCTTTAACCATTTGGTAGAGTCTATAGTACTGGTGGTAACTGTAGCAGTGAACCAAGGGCACAGAGGAGCTTCCTAATATTTTAGAAACCAACTTTGGTAACTTTAGCTGGAGAATGCTGAAAAGATGGAAGCGAGGTGAATCGGTATAAGATAATATCATCACTACCACACTCCTGATGGTTACAGAAGAGAGAATTCCAACCACTTTAGACTTCTGGAAATGGGCGGAACGAACTTCAGTGAACCCCTATATGATTTTCATAATCCTCTTTCTCAACTAACTTTTGTTTACCAGAAAAGGGAGATTTTTCTATAATACAAAAGAACTGAGATTCTGAAGGCCCCTGGGCAGACTTCCTGATGCCAAGCTACACCACCCCCCAAAACTTGCCCCCCAGTGCACCCAGCCCCTTGTTAGTTAAACCACAACCTGCCACCAGGCACATGGCCCCTCCTTTAAAGCCCTATGGTGTCCGTTAGAGAGAGAGATTTGAAATAGCTTCTCCCATCTATCATATCAAAAATTCCTTTATGCCTTGGCAATCCTTGTCTCAACAATTGTATCTTTTTTTTTTTTATTGAATGGTAACTATGTACATTAATGCACTGGGGTACAGTGTGGGGTTTTCACTCACAATCCAAAACACTTCCATCAAACTGGTTAACATAGCCTTCATGTCATTTTCTTAGTTATTATTTTGAAACGTTCACATTCTACTCTTAAAAAGAACAATTGTATCTTTGTGTCATGAGCAACTGGACCTAGACCAAAACCACCTTGTGGTTTTAACAACACACACAAGACTTTAAGAACACAGCAGTTGAGTTCGGCACCTGTAGCACAGTGATTACCGTACCAACCACATACACTGAGGGTGGTGGGTTTGAACCCGGCCTGGCCCAGCTAAAAACAACAATGACAGCTGCAACAAAAAATAGCCAGGTGTTGTGGTGGGCGCCTGTAGCCCCAGCTACTTGGGACGCTGAAGCAAGAGAATGGCTTAAGCCCAAGAGTTTGAGGTGGCTGTGAGCTGTAATGCCATGGCATTCTACCAAGGGCGACATAGTGAGACTCTGTCTCAATGACAACAACAAAAAAAGAACACAGCAGTTGGACTGGAATTGCATCCAAGACAGCTTTGGGAGTCTCTGCACCCAAACTCATGGATCTCCCAGTTAATCTTTTAACATTAATGTTACTAATGTTAACGTCACAACTTTCAGTCTCCACTTCTCCTTGTGCCCATTCTTCTCCCCAGTCAACTACTCACTCCCTACACCTTTTCTCTACTCGTACTTTCTATTAACTTGTAGTGTCTGGAAGGCAATATGCTTCTTCTTTAAGGCCTGTCATGACACCTTTGGCCTCTCTAAACACTTAATATCCTTTTAGACATTGCCCCTGCTGCTATTTCCCAGTTTTGTTTCTCCACAGTTTGGATATTTCCTATACTAGGCCATTTCACAAATTGACCTCACTTTGGTGAAAGGCCAACTGCAATTCAAACAGCTGTGGCTGAAGAGCCAGTCTCATGAAGCAAAATATGGTCCTGCAGAGGTGCCTGATCAGTTGAGGTCTGTGAGCAGGACAGTCTTAGTTCAGGCAATAAATTGAGGGGGAGGGTTGAATACACTTAATGACTAGGAGATGGAACACCTACTGAGGTGTTAAGGACAGAAAAATAGGTGGTGTTTATTTATTACTTTTAAATTTAACACACACACAAATTTTTTTTTTTTGAGACAGAGTCTCATGGTGTCACCCTTAGTAGAATGCCCTGGTGTCATAGCTCACAGCAACCTCAGATTCCTGGGCTCAAGTGATTCTCTTGCCTCAGCCTTCCTAGTAAGCACCCGCCACCAATGCCTGGCTATTTTTAGAGGCAGGGTCTTGCTCTAGCTGAGGCTAGTCTTGAACTCTTGAGCTCAGGCAATCCACCCACCTTGGCCTCCCAGAGTGCTAGGATTACAGGCATGAGCCACTGCGCCCAGCCAAGTGGTTGCCTAGGGCTGTGGGTTGGGGAAGTTGGGGGAAGACTGCTAATGGGTATAAGGTTTCTTTTCTTTTCTTTCCTTTTTCTTTCTTTCTTTCTTTTTTTTTTTTGACACAGAGTCTCACTCTGGCACCCTACCATGGCATTGTCATAGCTCAAACTCTTGGGTTCAAGTGATCCTCTTGCCTCAGCCTCTCAAGTAGCTAGGACTACAGGTGCCTGTCCCCATGCCTGGCTAGTTATTTCTGGTTTTAGGACAGACATGGTCTTGCTCTTGCTCAGGCTGGTCTGATAATCCACCTGTCTCAGCCTCCCAAAGTGCTAGGATTACAGGCATGAGCCACTGTGCCCAGCCCACATATAAGATTCTTTATTATTTTTTTTGAGACAGAGCCTCAAGCTATCCCCCTGGGTAGAGTGCCGTAGCATCACAGCTCACAGCAACCTCCAGCTCCTAGGCTCAAGTGAGTCTCCTGCCTCTGCCTCCCAAGTAGCTGGGACCACAGACACCTGCCACAATGCCCGGCTATTTTTTGGTTGCAGCCGTCATTGTTGTTTGGCGGGTCCGGGCTGGATTCAAACCCTCCACCTTAGTGTATGTGGCTGGCGCCTTAGCCACTTGAGCCACAGGCGCCGAGCCATAAGATTCTTTTGTTAAGGGATAGTGTTTCACTTGAATGATTATTAAATAAATTGAATCAGTCTGGCTTGTCATTTCCTTAATTTTGGTTTCTAAAAACTGACAGTATGGTCCTTAGCCCAGTAAGCAGGTGGAAGGTGTTGGTGAGATGTCTGGGATGCTGGCAAGGGCCATCAACCACCCTACTTCACCTTGTAGCCCAGGGAGTGGCCTGAAAAAAATGGCAAAAGTATGAAAAAATGTTTTCTATCTCTTTAAACTTCCCCCACTCTTTTTTTGAAACTGAGACCTGCATCCCTGTCCCTAGCAGTGGTAGGACAAGGCTGGGTAATATCTTTTGTTCTTTGCTGACAGGAAGTGGTGTGGCTGAAGTGGTGGAGCTGAGCTGCAGCGATGGAGGCCCAGGGCCAGAGGTCTGCTTTGTCTTTGGCAGAGATGGGACAATTAGAATCATTAACTGTAGTTTTACAATAGCCTAGAACCGAGGGCCCTCGGTTTAAAATGCTCTGTATTTCTGCTTATGTACTGGAAATTTGGTACTTTGGGACAGGAGGCCCCCATTCTTCCTCTTTTGCTGGCAAAGTCATAAACTTCTCTTTCTTTCTCTTCAAACCATTTGCCTTGTTCTTCTGATGTGGCTTCGTGCACAAGTGCTGAGCTTTTGGTACCATTACTAGCTGTTGTGATCTGGTTGACTTATTTACAAAATAAGATAACATAGAGATAATTTATAACACAAAGAAAATAGTAGGACTACCTACTTTATAGGTTATTGGAAGGATCAAATTAGCTATCCTGTGAAAATACTTTAAAATGTGTACAAATGTATGGTATTTGTTATTTTTAAGCTAGAAACCACATTTAGTTAACTTAATTCCCATAGTAATGGTTCAAAACATAGTATTCTGTAAAATCTTCCCTTCCTTGTTACCTAAAATGCCATTTGTATTTAGAGTGAACTCTATAAGCTAGTTCTGAAGCCATCAGGCTATGTGACTATCAGTTTAATATCTTTAAGAACATTGCTCCTAGAAATGTTGCTGCAAGTGCCCTCAAAAGCCCTCTTCCAAATATGAAACAGGCTTATAAGTTAAAACCCGGCATGCGATCACCGGGGAGATGAGGACTGCTAATAACACTGCCATCTTATCAGAAAAGGTTAAAAAGGGACCTCCAGTCTCAAATTATGTTTGGAACACATCACATCTTGTCAACCTAATAAAAGTTTAATTTCCCAAAATTTTATTAAAAATGGACTCTGTCATCAGATATCTGATTGCGAAGATGAAATCTCATAACAGAGCAGTCAAGTTTGTTATAATAATAAGCTTTAAACAAATATAAATTCTTTTTGTAGTTCTTGAACTTGAGAGGGTTTTTTTTGTTGTTGTTGTAAAAAGGGTGTTTTCTTTTTTCCATGAGTCACAGACATTTTTCCACAAACATTTCTGTTCATTAAAATGTAACAAACAGAAATTCATTGTGGGCTGTGCCTGTGGCTCAATGATTAGGGCACCAGCCCAATATACCACAGGTGGTGGGTTCAAACCCAGCCCTGGCCAAACTGCAACCAAAAATAGCTGGGCGCTGTGGTGGGCGCCAGTAGTCCCAGCTACTTGGGAGGCTGAGGTGAGAGAATTTCTTAAGCCAAAGAGTTTGAAGTTGCTGTGAGCTATAATGCCATGGCACTCTACGGAGGGCGACAAAGTGAGACTCTATCTCTTAAAAAAAAAAAGACTTAATTTGTTAAGTAAGGCAAGGGGGTGGAAGAGAGAAAAGGAGCGGGTGGTATTCAGAGAAGTCTTTGAAAAATGAGAAACAATTCTCAGTCCATTTCTTAAAATCTTTATTAACTGTTACACTTTTGATGTAATTTTTTTTTCCTCTAAATCCCCAGACTTTACTTACATAAGTTCAAAGTGATGAAAAATAATTACTCAATCAACCACTGCAGATACGTAGCTCAAACTAAAAGGATACTTTCAAATACATCCTGTGACATACTTATGTTTGGTTGTTGCTACCTTAGCTGGGTATTTTTTAGATAGGTCTTCCTTAGGTAGACCTTTTGGTTTTAGAAAGTGCTGAAAGTGTTAGTAAATGTTTTAAAAGACTTCTTTCCAAATGAGAAAACATTTTATAGTTAACAAACAAAATAGAACACAGTACCAGTTCTGTTATCATATCCATTGTAAACTATCCCCTGGCATTTTTGCATAAATATAGTTGTCAGACCTGGAGGGCAATGGAGGGGTAATATTACTATTCACTGTTTTGTTTATCTCTATGAGAGCTAAACAGATGTGCAGCCAGTGGTATAGGTATTCAAGGACAGTATTACCAATGTTCCATATTTCAATTCGAGAATAATCTGCATCAAGAAAAAAACAAAGTTAGTGTGGATAGTTTTATTATTAAACTACTTTAATAGTAATGTACTTTTATTATTAAAATTACATGTTCCAGTAGTATGATTATAGTTCATTAGATATATTTTGAGCCAAAACCATACTTGAATCTTGCTTAAATATATAATTACAGGAATATGGATAAATAAATTTTTGTATATTCATACAAGGAAATACTACACAGCAGTTAACAAACAGTAAGAGCGCTATATGACATGATGAATGATGGTTTTGATATCTTAAAAACCATCTATCTATTTTGGTTTGTATCTAGCAAACCAAAGAGTAACTTGTAGAACAATATATACTTTTGAGTACCATTTAAAAAAGTTAAAAAATCTAAAAGGTAATATTATGTTGTTATGGATTTGTAGGCAGATAGTAAATTATGTAATCATGTATACAACTGATAAATACAAAATTCATGATAGTATTATCTATAAGGAGGAAGAAAAGAGATTGGGATCATGGATGGGTAGAAAGCCTCAATAGTCTTACAATGGCTTATTTCTGTAAAAACAAAAGGCTGACTTAAATATGGTGTAATGTTTAGATTGGATATAGAATACAGCTCCGCAATGGCTATGCAGGTGTTAGTCTATATTTGAAATATTTAACATTATTTAAAAATATATAGTATCTACACACCATTATGTGTGTAAATTTGTGAAATTGAAAACTGTTAAGCTGTCATTCCTAAAAGTTACTTCTTCCCAGGGGTCAATGACTAATCATCCTGATAGAATGGTCCAAAGGAAGGAATATATACTTGAGAGTTCAATGGATCTAGGTCCTAACTTTGGCTGTACCCCGGCTAGCTTTGTGATCTTGAGTAGGTCACTTAATTACTCCAAGCCTCAATTTCTTCTTCCATAAAATAGAATTGTTGTAAGGATTAATAAGAAAATGTATGCAAAAAATCTGTCACAGAGTTAATAGCAACACTCAAGTGACAAAGTGCAATATTGATTACATTTATGGAATTATTACAGATGCCTCCCACCCGGGATTTGTTTTTGTTATTCCTAGTGTCTAACACAGTGCCTAATCCAGTAAGTGTTTGCCGATTTGAGTTTAATAAACCATTAAATCATACTTATAATTGAGTATGAATTTTCAAATGTCAAATTTTCTATCCAATAGCTTATTAACAGTAATGTTGATTATTATTAGAATTACAAAATAGAACATACTTTATTTTCCTGTTTTATCAACACAAAGGAATAGGGTTCCCTGAATTAGATTAAACTTTCCTATGTTTCGAAGGACCAGTTACAACAAAAGGTACAATGTGAGCTAGGAAAGGCTCATACTATGTGGACAACATTCACAAGTTTCAATTTTTATTTGAAGTTGATTTTAAAAGACATGGAAACAATTATTTTTCTAAAATTCTTTTTGTTTTAAAACACACACACAGAGGCACTGCTTTTTCTCACTCAATTCTAAGTGTTCCATAAATGTTGAATTGAAACATTAAATTAAGGAGTAATTCAATTAGGTTTTTCAAATACTAAAAGTCTTTCCAGATTAGAGCTCAGTATATTAGAGACAATTATGAATAAAAACAAAAACACCAAAATATCACATGTACAACTATTAAGTACCCACAATAATTAAAAAATTCAAAATTTCAAAACAAAAATAAATAAAACAATAAATGTTAAAACCCTTCTTATTTTACATGGTTAGTGGCTGGTACTTGGTAACTACATTATAATTAATTTCATAATAAAATATCTGCTTCAAAAAATAAAAACAAAATAAAACAGATGCTGGGCATGAGAGCACATTAAAAATACTTGATTCATCTCGTTTTATGGGCAATACTAAACCAATCAATATACATTACTGAAGATATTGAGGGTGCTTTTGTTATAATTGATCCTTCTTTCTACAAATTAGCTTCCTGGAAACTGTACAAGATAATGATAGAGGTTTCTAAGGATTGCTTTGATTATCATAGTGTTCTATGTTATGTTATGAATTAAATTAAAGTAAAATAAAATTCACCCAAGGACACCCCTAAACCAGTTCTAATTTTCTGGGACAAAACAGTTCTGCCGCCTCCCGTCTCGTTTATTCTGCCCTCGCCGAATCCCCACTAAAGACCTCTGCTCCACAGGGTTCTTATCTGAACATCCAAACGAACAGACCCCTATCTGCAGCCATTATTAAACCAGTCGCCATCTCCATGGTGATGCAAGGACACTGGGACGGGAAGCGAGGTCACTCTCTTTCACAAGACCCAGTTGCTTATTTCCTGTCTTATTGTTACGGGGCAGAAGCTCCGAATGCGTCTGCGCGATGGTTCCTGTTTTCCCGTGCCTTCCAGAGACCGATGCATTAACAAGGGGCTCTAATGATTTCTCTCTAGAAGCCTCGGTTGCTCTGTTGGGGTCCCCATTAATGGTTGAGCGCTACTGCCCTCTTGTGGGAGGTAAATCCCAGACCGTTGCAGCGACTTCGTACTATATTTTCATGCAAATGTACTTTTATTTTTTCTGTAACCCTAAAAGTATGCTTTTTTGCTTTGCCTTGGCAAAGGATATGGTAATAAACCTATAGTAAATTATTTAACTGTTGTAAATTATTTGAATATATTTAAGCTAGAAAGATTACGGGGTCAAACTTTGGGTATATTTATGGACCTATTAATTCAGAAACATTTACTACATTTATTTTTTCTTTTCAGACAGTCTTACTCTGCTGCCCGAGGCTACAGTGCCATGGCGTCTGCCTACTCACAGCGACCTCAAATTTCTGGGTTCAAGTGATTCTCCTGCCTCAGCCTTCTGAGTAGCCGGGACTAAAGGTGCTCCCCACCACACCTGGCTAATTGTTCTATTTTTAGTAGAGACAGGGTCTCCCTCTTGCTCCGGCTGGTCTTGAACTCCTGGCCTCAAGGGATCCTCCTGCTTTGGCCTCCCAGAGTGCTAGAATTATAGGCATGAGCCCCTGCCCCTGGCTTATTACAGTATTTTTGTAGGTTCTAGTTTAATCAAAATTAGAATCATATAGGGAATTCATTATGCTGGAAACATTGAGCTATAATAGGATATCTCTAAATTAAAACTCCATTTATGGATCCCTGCTTAACACTGTATTAATTAAGTTGAATCCTTTAAGAAGTACAGACAATTACTAAAGATAGGCAAAGCAAAAAGAATGAAATAATCGAGCTTCAAGTTAGGCGGGCACCGTGGCTCATGCCTGTAATCCTAGTGCTCTGGGAGAAGAGGTGAGTGGATTGCTTGAGGTCAGGAGTTCCAGACCAGTCCGAGCAAGTGTAAGACTCCTCTTTAGAAACTAGCTGGGTGGGGCAGCGCCTGTGGCTCAAAGGAGTAGGGCCCGGACCCCATGTGCCGGACGTGGCGGGTTCAAACCCAGCCCTGGCCAAAAACTGCAAAAAAAAATAAAAAAACAAAAAAACCAACCAAACAAACTAGCTGGGTGTTGTGGCAGGCACTTGTAGTCCTGGCTACTCAAGAGGATGAGGCAGGTAGATCTCTTGAGCCCTAGAGTTTGAGATTGGTGTGAGCCAGGATGCCATGGCACTCTACCAAGGGTGACAAAGTGAGGCTCTGTCTCAAAAAAAAAAAAATTTAAGAAAAAGCTAAAATATAACTGCTCCTTTCAACTAACAACTAAGCCAAGGTCAACAGCCTTTGCTGAATGCACCTCTCCTTAATCACCAGTTCTCTTAGTTTCAGTTCTTATTTTATTGCTTCACAAACCCTAAGTTACTCTACTCCTTAACATTATTGCCACACACAGTGAACTGAAGGTCCATGCAACAATACATACTTAAAAGGTATGTGTATTCCTATCAGTTTTTAATGAAGGCAGAACTCATCTTTGCCGTGGCAGCTGTTACTTAATGTCATCGTTAATTTAATGTGGTAAAAAAAAAAATTAATATGGTCTCCAAGGCACTGTAGTGTAGTACCTACCAGGCCATCAGGAAAGAATCAGTGTTCAATGCAGAGGTAAAAATGTATTTTTTTTTGAATTATCAAAGTTAGAGTGAAGGTTTGTTTGAGGATGAGTGATGAGTTCTCACAGCTACATTAGTTTCATTCCTACTGCAAGCATGATTTCTGTACAATGTCACATGCAGCAGGTTTTCTCATGATTTAGCTATAAATAAAATCATGTGTGAATTGAAATCAATGCAATTCATCTTTACAGAAATCCATAGTTTAATGTAATGGCCTCCAAATTCTTTTGATCATGGACCTCTGTCAGTTATGAATGTTGAGCATGTACACCAATATGTGTACATTTATTTCTAAAGTATTTATTTTAAAACATTTTCCAACAAAAATAGAAATTAGACAATGGTGAGTTAAAACCATTATAAATAACAGTCCTTTGATATTTTTCTTGCACCCCAAAGGGTAATTTTAAAAAATCTTCTAGGCTTCTTATACCTGACCTGGGAGACTATCAAGTTAAAGTATGAAAGAAATAAAATGGACAATCCTTTCCTTTTTTTTGAGATAGAATCTCACTTTGTTACCGTTGGTACAGTGCTGTGGTGTCATAGCTCATAGCAAACTCAAACTCTTAGGCACCAGCAATCCTTTTGTCTCAGCTTCCCCAGTAGCTTGAGACTACAGGTGCCCGCCACAACGCCTGACTATTTTATTTTGGAGATGGGGCAGGTCTCAAACTCCTGAGCTCAGGCAGTCCACCCGCCTCAGCCTCCCAGAGTGCTGGGATTACAGGCATGAGTCACTGTGCCTGGCTGAACAATCTTTTTTTAGATAAGTAACATGCATTCAATAGTGCCACAACCTAAAATCCTACAAAGGACTACAGGCGCCTGCCATAACACCTGGCTATGTTCTAGAGACAGGGACTTGCTCTGGCTCAGGTTGGTCTCAAACCCATGAACTCAGGCAATCCACCTACCTCGGCCTACCACAGTGCTAGGATTACAGGCGTAAGTAAGTCACTGCACCTGGCCTCATGACTTTGGTATATCAGTGTCTCACAGCTATGTTTCTGTAGATATGTGGTGGTGTTTTGCCAAGTGGCTTTCATTATTGTTTTTGCATGTTTTTGTGTGCTGTATGATGACAGCTCTGACGTTCTTTCCAGAAAAAGAGTTCCAAACTTACTCTGAAGGGTAGACTAGGCGCTGGCATCAGTTCTTAGCTTCCCAAGGGGAGTACTTTGAAGGTGACCATTGTGATATTCAGCAATGTGGTGTGTAGC
>NW_003852507.1:99988-101836 GCF_000181295.1 Otolemur garnettii
TCACTGTGCCTGGCTGAACAATCTTTTTTTAGATAAGTAACATGCATTCAATAGTGCCACAACCTAAAATCCTACAAAGGACTACAGGCGCCTGCCATAACACCTGGCTATGTTCTAGAGACAGGGACTTGCTCTGGCTCAGGTTGGTCTCAAACCCATGAACTCAGGCAATCCACCTACCTCGGCCTACCACAGTGCTAGGATTACAGGCGTAAGTAAGTCACTGCACCTGGCCTCATGACTTTGGTATATCAGTGTCTCACAGCTATGTTTCTGTAGATATGTGGTGGTGTTTTGCCAAGTGGCTTTCATTATTGTTTTTGCATGTTTTTGTGTGCTGTATGATGACAGCTCTGACGTTCTTTCCAGAAAAAGAGTTCCAAACTTACTCTGAAGGGTAGACTAGGCGCTGGCATCAGTTCTTAGCTTCCCAAGGGGAGTACTTTGAAGGTGACCATTGTGATATTCAGCAATGTGGTGTGTAGCACTTTTTCTAGGACAAGTCCAGAACTTAATTGTCAGACAAAATATGGCTGATTCCTTTGCTTCCTTCAAGTCTTTACATAATCACCGTTTAAAAATTAAAATTTTAGGGCTCGGCGCCTGTAGTTCAGTGGCTAGGGCACCAGCCACATACACCAGAGCTGGTGGGTTCAAAACAAGCCTGAGTCAGTCAAACAACAATGACAACTACAACCAAAAAATAGCCGGGTGTTGAGGCAGGTACCTGTAGTCCCAGCTACTTGGGAGGCTGAGGCAAGAGAATTGCTTGGGCCCAGGAGTTTGAGGTTGCTGTGATGCCATGGCACTCTACCCAGGGTGACAGCTTGAGACTCTGTCTCAAAAAATAAAATAAAATAAAATAAAATAAAATTTTAGGCTCATTCATGGTGGCTCATGCCTATAATTCTGGCACTCTGGGATACCAAGGTGGATGGATCCCTTGAGTTCAGGAGTTCAAAACCAGCCTGAGCAAGAGTGAGACCCAGTCTCTACTAGAAACAGAAAAAACTAGGGCATTATGGGAGGTGCCTACAGTCCCAACTACTCAGGAGGCTGAGGGATTGCTTGAGCCTGAGAGTTTGAGGTTGCTGTGAGCTATAATGATGCATTGTACTCTACCCAGGGTGACAGAGTAAGACTCTGTCTCAAAAAATTTTACAATTTTAGTTAACTAATCATTTTATTTAGAGACAGACTCTCACTCTGTTGCACAGGACAGAGTACAGTGGTGCAATCATAAGCTCACTTAACCTTGAATATTCTTACCACCATGGATTCCCAAGTAACCGGGAACAAAAAAGCAAAACAACCAAAAAAATCTGGAAAAAAAAAAAACGGGTCTTGAACTCCTACCCTCAATTAATCCTCTCTTCTTGGCCTCTACGGTGCTCTGATTACTAGCATGAGTACTGTGCCAGTCCCCTTTCCACCAAAATAAACAACCATGATTACCAGTTGTCTAAGAAAAACTTCTTCTATAATTTTTTCTTCTTTTCTTCTTTTAAAATTTATTTTACTTGTTTTAGAGACAGGGTCTCACTCCGTCATGACTCACTGCAGACTTGAACTCCTAGGCTCAAGTGATCCTCCTACTTTTACCTCCCAAAGTATTGGGATTACAGGCATGAGCCACTGTGCTTGGCTATGAGGAAAACCTCTACCATGAGACACAGAGAACAAAACACTAAAACAGAAAGAAAAAGTAGAAACGAGGAGAAGAAAACTTCAAGAAAATAATTATCACTAAGATCCTCAGAGAAATAAGATGAAATGTGAACAAAATGCTATAGAAAGCAAATAATTGGAGAACAACAAGAGCTCTTAGAAATTAAAACATGCAGGCTC
>NW_003852507.1:102715-107926 GCF_000181295.1 Otolemur garnettii
AAAAAAAATCACTGAATTGTATACTTTAAAATGGTGAAATTTATGGTATGTGAATTATATTTCAGTTTTTTAAAAAAGACAATGGAGCACTGTCTTCAAAATTATCTTCCCTGGCAAAGTACAAATCAAGTATGAGGCTTGAATAAAAACATTTTCAGACAGGAAAGATCTCAAAAAAATTACCACTCATGTACTCCAGAAAATTACTGGAGATATGCTATAGTAGGGAATAGGAAATAGAACAAGAATGAACTAAGAGAATGACAAAGTAAACTCCTATGATAGTGGCAAACGAATCTCAGGAAGGAAGTTTAGTAGCAAATCTGGAGAGTTCAGATAGAAAAAGAATTGAGGCTGGGCAAGGTGGCTCACACCTGTAAGCCTAGCACTCTGGTAAGTTGAGGAGGGAGGAATGCTTGCATTCAGGAGTTCAAGACCAGCCTGAGCAAGAGTGAGACCTTTGTCTCTACTAAAAGTAAGGAAAAAAAAATTAGCTGGACATCATGGCCAGCACCTATAATCCCAGCTACTAGGGAGGCTAAGACAGGAGGATTGCCTGAACCCAGGAGTTCAAGGTTGCTGTGAGCTAGGCTGATGCCATGGCACTCTAGCCCGGTGCAACAGAGGGAGACTCTGCTCTGTCTCCAAAAACAAAAACAAAAGAGAGAGAAGAGAACAGAAGAGAAAAGAAAAAGAATTGAGATCTTTAGAGAGAATGGCTTTGGGAAAACTTTGGAACTAATAAATTACCCGATAGAACTGTCCTTATGGCAAATTATATGGAGAGACAAAAGTAAAGAGTGGGAATTATCAGGAGTTAAAAAGAAAATTAAGAATTTTTTTTTTCCCCCATAGAGATGGAGTCTTGCTATGTTACCCAGGCTGGTCTTGAGCCCCTGGCCTCAAGCATTCCTCCCATCTCATACCTGCTGGGACTGCAGACATAAGTCACTTTGGCTAGCCCTGAAATTATAAAATAAAAGGCATTATTTACTTCAGGAAAAACAAAAAGTAAAAAATGAGGAATAAAAATGTGCTACAATGCTTAACTGTTGATAATATATGCGTAGGCAAAATCATATAAAATTGCATTTTGATCTAACCCCAAATTAAAACTTAACCACATTGGGAGGATGGGGTAACAGGAAACTGATTGATTTAAAATTCACGAGTCAAGGCCAGGTGAGGTGGCTGGCACCTGTAATCCTAGCACTCTGGAAGGCCAAGGCAGGTGGATTGCTTGAGCTCAGGAGTTTGAGATCAGCCTGAGCAAGAGCAAGACTAGTGGCTGGTGCCTGTAGTCCCAGCTACTTGGGAGGCTGAGGTGAGAAGATCTGGAGCCCAAGAGTTTGAGGTTGCTGTGAGCTATGATGCCACAGCACTCTACTTAGGCTGTCTAAATAAATAAATAAAATTAATGAGTCAAAAGATAGCAATATATGCATAATTTAGAAATATAGAGGTATGCAAATGCCAGAAGAAATAGAGTCAAAAAGGGTTGCCTCTGGTGAGGGGAACTGGAGGGTAAAAGGAGATAGAAGGGGTGGGCTAGTGGCTCTTTATATCCTTTTAGTTCCATTTGGCCTTTTAACACACTTTAATAAAAAATACATAATTTTCAAAATTCTTTCATGATAAAAACTTTAACATCCACTAAGATTAAAAAATATTAGTGTCAGGTGGCACCTGTGGCTCAGTGAGTAGGGTGCTGGCCTTATATAACAGGGGTGGCAGGTTCAAACCTGGCCCCGGCCAAACTGCAACAAAAAAATAGCTGGGCATTGTGGCAAGGAGCCTGTAGTCCCAGCTACTCGGGAGGCTGAGGCAAGAGAATTGCCTAAGCCCAGGAGCTGGAGGTTGCTATGAGCTATGACAGTACGGCATTCTACCGAGGGTGATAAGGTAAGACTCTGTCTCTTAAAAAAAAAAAAAAAAAATTAGTGTCAAGTTAAACAGAAAAATGTTCTCATTAAAAATGCTTTTTTTGGCTGGGCTCAATGGCTCATGCCTGTAATCCTAGCACTCTAGGAGGCTGAGGTAGGAGGATTGCTTAAGGTCAGGAGTTTGCGACTAGCCTCAGCAAGAGTGAGACTTATCTTTACTAAAAATAGAAAATAGGCCATGCATATGTCTCACGTCTGTAATGTTAACACTCTGGGAGGCTGAGGCAGGAGGATCCTTGAGGCCAGCAGTTTGAGAGCAGCCCAAGCAAGAGGGAGACCTTGTCTCTACCAAAAATTAGAAAAATTAGCCAGGTGCAGTGATACCTATAGTCCCAGCTACTTGGGAAGCTGAGGCAGGAGGATCACTTGAGCCCAGGATTTTGAGCTTGCTGCAAGCTAGGCTGATACCATGGCACTCTACCCAGGGCAAAAGAGTGAGACTCTGTCTCCAAAAAAAAAGAAAGGAAGAAAAAAAAAAAGAAAGAAAATGGTGGAATGAGAGACCAGATCCTTGCAAAGGTCATGGGTCTCCGGGTAGAAGAGATCAACTCAACTACTAGGTGTACCTTAGGCAGAGTGGCAGGCTACTGATGTGCTACTGTGTGCACAGCTTTCTGGGAATGGTCACTGGAGCCACAGGGTCCCCCATAGGGAAAGATTTCAGCAGCATTCAGGGAAAGATTTCAGCAGCATTCACATGCAATGGCACAGACTGCAGAAACCAGGCCTGCTGAACAAAGCTGCACAATGCTTCTTCATAGGTGACTACTGAAACTAAAGGCAAGACAGCTTCTTAAGAGTTCCACCAAAATATAAAATATACACCTTTCTTGGACTAGGACAAAGTGGGGCGAGAGTTGGCAGCAGAAGCCCTAAGAAAGTGTAGGCACATTACCAGCCCTAATTCTATCCTCTTGGTAAAATCACTGGCTTGGAAGGCTTCATGGTTTAGGAGCTAAGCTGTATAATCTAGCTATTCCTCTCCACTCCAGGCAGAACTTACAGATTTTGTTGGTGGCATTTCATGCTGGGCAGGGGTCGCTGAGTAGGGGCCTAACTTAAAGCTTTGAGCAACAGATTACCCTGCCAGAAGACTCCTCTCTATCCAGCACAGACAGAAAGGCTCCTCAAAGAATTCTTCTCCCTTCCCCTAAACAGGGAGCCTAGGATATCAAGATATAATTGCACCTGCAGGAGAGAAGGTTGGTATTCTATGAATGAACCATAGGTTGGTAACCTATGAACTTTCTTAATTGCTCAGTCTGTAGGGAAGGGCCTATGGGATTCTGGCTTCTGGTTGAGTCCTGCTCTGCTAACTGCAATTAGAATTCCTGCCACCTGAGGGCACTATTGGAAAGCAAAGCGTAGAGGGGAGCTTTGGACGTGGAGCTTAGGAATCAACTAGGATAGTTCACAGTAAAGGCAAGCAGAGAAACAGAAATTTGCATGTGTTCTGAAACAAAGGAGCTGTGTATGAAGATGGGAGGTAATTCTTATAGGCAAATTGAAGATGAAGACTAATGAGATTGCCTTGAGGCTTTGGTACGATGTCTTTGGTCTTCCTTTTGGTTGGGAATAGGCTTGCTAAGGACAGAGAGCCAATTTCCTGTAGATCCCTCGAAGGTAGAGGGGCCTGCTCCTCGACCCTAGCTCCCACCTGACCGAAGGACAGAATTGGACACTAAGTCCTGGCCAAGAAGTGGAGCATCGCCGAGAAGATACAGGAACCTGAGCAGCAGGGTCTGGCTTTTGGTCAAAGGTTGGGAGTTGGGTGGGGATCAAGTGGAATAGGGACTGAGGAAGACTGTCAGTTAGACAAACTAGATGTACATAGAGGTGGAGGGATCCTGGAGGTCACTGCTGGACTAAATCTACTCCAAAGGGAAGTACAGCAACCAGGTGGGGCCAGGGGCACTGACATAGAAAACATTTCTTCTGGAACAGTGAGCAGTGAGCAAGTATAGAATGAGTATACAGAAGTATATACTAAACACGTATTCATTTTTGTTGTTGCTGTTGCAATTGTTCCTCTTAAAAAATAGCAGTTTAGAAGAAGTTATACCTGTAACTCCTATGAATCCAGAGGCTCTCATGGATTTGCCCAGAGCCATGAGGCTACAGTGGAAGCCCCATTCCAAATGGGAATTCCAGATGTGACTCACATCATTCACATTAACTCATGCTAACTTTTATGTGAAACTCATATGCTCTCCTCCAGTGCTCCCAAACTTCTGGCCAGATGATGTCTCTTTGTCTGTCTGTCTGTCTCCCCCCCCCCCACCCATCCATCCATCCACTGCTCCACCACCCTGAGCAGAGTGGCTGTCCTCCCCTAGATTGCCGTTTCCTTCCTCTTGTCCTAGCAGCTTCTCTGATTCTGAGTATCTCAGCCAAAAATACCAAAGCAATCCAGAAAATATCCAGCCACACGATGTGAAAAATAGAGATAAATGTGGCTGAATACTTTCTGGACAGTCCTTGACTATGTCACAGAAATCCAGAGGACTCTTCTGACTTACTGTGGGGCCTCCACAGAGAGTCAGAGAAGGGGAGGAGAAGAAGGATAGTTTTAGGAAGCAATTTCTATATACGTCATTTTCCCAATTTATTGTTTTTTTTTTTATAAGTTACAAAGAAGAAGCAAACTTTAAATGTGTTCCTTACAGGTCCACTCACACACATAGCCTGAGGCCTCTGGTGGGGGAATACACACCAGTGCAGGGAGACATGCCTTTGTTCAGACATTTACTTTTACATGTGGCCTATCCTCTGCCAAAATTGCTTATCATCTTCTCCAATTTGACAAACTTACTGCTTTCCATTTCCAGTGATTCTCGTCCTCAGAGGAGTCTAATATTTTGTTTAGTTCTTTATTGAAGCTAAAGATCATAATAGCCTTTTTGCTTACTGTTCCTATCCTCACTGCAACCCTTATTTGCTTTTGTTTAAATGAATAATGCACATGTAGTTAAATACGTGGGAGATATGCTTTTGAATTCTCATATGTGTAGAATAGACAATGACTTTGGAGAATGATTCAATGAATTACAGACAGTGTCCAGTTATAGTTACTTACAACTGTAACTCCTTTATAAAAACTGAGTTTATGGGCTTGGTGCCTGTGGCTCAAGTGGCTAAGGCGCCAGCCATATACACCTGAGCTGGTGGGTTTGAATCCAGCCCGGGCCTGCCAAACAACAATGACAGCTGCAACCAAAAAATAGGCAGGCGTTGTGGTGGGCGCCTGGAATCCCAGCTACTTGGGAGG
>NW_003852507.1:108434-113105 GCF_000181295.1 Otolemur garnettii
AAAAAAAAACTAAATTTGTGAGTCACTTGCTTTATTCTAACAAAATCTCTTAATTATAGTCGTGTTTTTATTGCTATCAGTATAGATTTAGGGTATAATTAAGGGAAATTTACCTCTGATAAGTTCATCAATGAGCTTTATATTGATTTTCCGAAGCTCAGAAGTTGGATCAAAGGTAGAGAGATTTTCAATTAAATATCTGTCAAAATACTGCGAACAAAGAACAGAAGAAAAGTTATGAGATAATCAGCGAGTAGAAATAAAGTACTTGGTTCATCAATCTACATAATTTCATCTATATAGATTTTAAAATAGGCAAAACCAATCCATGGTGTTAAAAGTCAACATATGGTTACCCTCGGGATGTGTGTGTGGGGGTTGCCGGGGTGATGCAGAAGGGGGAAAAAGGTGAGCTTTCGGGGATGCACTACAGTTCTGCATCTTGATCCAGGTGCTGGTTACATGAATGTGTTCACTGTGTGAAAATTCTTGCATTTGTACACTTATGATTTGTGCAATTACGATTTGTACAGCTAAATCTATATAGGATGTTTATCAATAAAAAAACCCAAAAAACTTATGGCCAGGTGTGGTGGCTTATGCCTAAAATCCTAGCACTCCAGGAGGCCAAAGCGGGAGGATCATTTGAGCTCAGGAGTTTGAGACCAGCCTGAGCAAGAAAGAGACCCCATATCTACTTAAAAATAGAAAAATAAGCTGGGCATGCTGGGCATGGTGGCAGGTACCTGTAGTCCTAGCTACTTGAGAGGCTGAGGCAGGAGGATAATGAACATAGGACTATGAACTTGCTGTGACCTAGGCTGATGCCATGGCACTCTAATGCAGGCAACAAAGTGAGACTGTCTCAAAAAATCAATCAATCAAAAAAAAAACCAACTTACAAATTGACACTTATCCCAATCTCCAAAGTCACTTGAAAATTCCACCTCTGGATGAAAGAACAAGATAACCGCCTTCAGGATGTTATGCACCAGGTTTATGTTGATTCTTGACTGGATGTATTCATTGTCTGCCGCAGAAGTTGGCCCTCCTTCATGACTGCAATTATAGAGCAACAGTGACACAAAGTCTGCAGGCCTGAGTAGCTGGAGACTTTCCTGCAGCTCCAGCAGCATGATTCGGAAGAAGATGATTCCTGCCCGCTGGACTTCCCCTACATTTTCAATCTCTGGAATAAAAAGATGACATCTCATATTGCTTGCTGTTCAGTCAATCACTTACATCATTTTGTCATAAAATTCTGAGCACATTATAGTAAACCTTTACTTTTTCCCCAGAAAAAGAAGACTATATCCTACGGTTTTAAACAATCTTAGTTTCTTTAGCCAAGAAAGCAAAAGAAATCAATGGAATTACACCCAGTAAACCTCAAAGGAAGAAGCCTTGAAAAAAGGTAAAAAGCTGAGTGTTAGAATTAGACTTTAGTTTAAAAATATGCTCTCCCCACTCTTAGTTCTATTGTCTCTCTGAATACCCTTCTCCTCTTCTGTGAGAATGGGCTAATCCCCACTTTCCTGGTGAGCTGTGGGAATTAAATGAGATAATATATGTAAAAGTGATTAGTTTCAGGCCTGACACATAGCGAACGAACACTCAAAAGACACGAATTTTCTTCTCTCTTCATATCCCACGCTATTGTAATGACTAGAAATCTCCCGGCTCAATCCCATATGATGTTACTCCTCTAATTCTATTCACTTCATTTTAGGTAGCCAAAGGTTTCTATGCCTTCGTTCCCCCTTACTCTCCAAGCTGTTAATGTGCTAAAAGTAGCCTAGTGGATGTGGAATCATAAAAACTGTGGTAGAGTTTGGCTCTGCCTTTAGCTTGCTACTAGGCATTGGGTAATCCACTTTGCTTCTGTGGGCTTTAGCTTCCTTATCTGTAAAATAAGGTGTTCCGATTAGCTAATGCTGTGTGACATTGTGAAAGTTTGCACCCCAACCTAGGTCCAAATCTATCCTTCACTATTTGTTAATTGTGTGGTTTGGGGCAAGTTCTTTACTTTTTCTGAACTTCACTTGCCTCACCTGTAAAATGGGACATCACCATTCACCTCACAGGGTTACGGTAAGGATTAATGAAATTATATACATATATATCTTTCTATATATAAATATAAATACAATATAAATAGCATTTATAAATATAAATAGAATTTATATATAAATTATAAATTTATATATTTATATTTCTTAATATAAGTAGAATTTCTATATATATATGTGTATATATATGTTTTGAGACAGAGTCTCACTTTGTTGCCCTTGGTAGAGTCTTGTGGCATCACAGCTCACAGCAACCTCAAACTCTTGGGCTTAAGCAATTCTCTTACCTCAGCCTCCCCAAGTAGCTGGGACAATAGGTGCCTGCCACAGCGCCAGGCTATTTTTAGAGATGGAGTCCAACTCTGGCTCAGGCCGGTCTGGAACTTGTGAGCTCAAGCAGTCTACCTGCCTCGGTCTCCCAGAGTGCTGGGATACAGGTGTGAACCACCAAGCCCAGCCCTGAAATAATATATTTAACGTTCTTGACACATCACAAGGCATTTAATAAATGCTAGTTCTATCTTGCCTTGTGAATCCGTCTAGTTCTAAAACTGTATGATTCTAACCAAGAGTATGTAATTCCATGCTCTTTGTTTTAATCTACAGACAATGCTCATTAGCCTAAAACTGCATTAGGGAATTCATTTCACAAGGAAAGATCAGTATATTACAATAATTTTAGAAAATGTATACTTCATTGCACTGTCTGTAATCTCCCCCAAACCTATAAAACCCATGAATCCAGACTGTTGCTGCATTCACAATACCTAAGACATATTTTTTCGTTATCTCTCCAGAGAATTCGCCAAGTATTTCATAGCAGGCAGCTTGGATCACCTTCACCATTTTCTGCAGGTCTTTATATTCTTGATACAACAACATTCTATTTCTGCCAATGTTAACATCCAGGACTCCCAGAGCCTCTCCTGTTCGCTCACGAAGCGGAATTACTATGTGCGTTTCTCCACTGGCAGAGGCCAAGACAACTTCTGAACTGTCTGCACACTTGAAGAGGAAATCCCTGAAACCCAAACCAAGTAAGCACAGGATATTAAACATTCCAGCCAAACGTACTGAATCACTCTCTCTTGTCCTACCTCGCTGCTGCCATGCCAGCCCTTGTTGCTGTTTCATCTGCCTGAAACACTCCATGCCTTGATTTCTCATGGCTCTGTCCCTCAGTTCACTCATGTCTCTGCTCAACTAACCCCTTGGTGGAGAAGCCCTCCCTGACTACCCTTTGCTAATTATCCCTTGCTGCTTTATGTCTTCATGATAACTATTAATAGTAAAGATTCATCACCAGGCATAATAATAAAGCCATCATTGGTTAACAGACTTCCTCCAAAGGCATTTGCTCTAAGTTACACACAGGAATCCGGGGTTATGAGTCTGGATGTTCTAAGGACTCTATAAAACTCTGGTTTACCACAAGGAATAATCTGTGTGGGAAACAGCTTGATGCTGAAGGAACATTCTGGTATCAGGCCAAACTAAAGTTTACTTAACAGATGTAATTAGATATCAAATTAGCCTGCTAGTCTGAGATTACTAGGTTAATAGGTGTGTTTTCAGTTAAGATCTGTTGTGCACCTGTCCAGAGGTTGGTAGCTTTCCTTGCATTCCACAGGGGAGAGCCGTTCTAAGTAATCTAGAACGAACTACTTGTTAAATACAACATTCTCTGCCTCCTCTTCAAGTTTGCTCCTGACTGTGTTCTTTAAATAAAAATAAAACAAACAGAAAAGCCCCACCATATTCACAGGCTAGCTAACATTGAAAGATGAGCTCTAATAAGTGAGTGATGTGGATGTATAATTCGTACTTCATAAATCTGCTTCAGTAAGAGACTTGAGACTTTTGCTGAATTCCATGTTTATAAACACTTTAAAAACACTTATACGTTATCATGCTTAAAACAGGCAATTTTAATATAAAATATCCATGACATTTGTTTTAAAAAGGATTTCAAGGAAAAAGAGATAAAATGTCTAAGAAGCTTTTCTTTAAAAGCTAATCAGGCGTGTGTACTAATAAGAGACAGATGCTGTGTCGTTCAGTCTATAATCCACACTAGGAGGCTGTGTACTGGCAGTCAGACAAAACAGACATGTCCCATACCTGAAGATGCACGACTTCCTGAAAACGGTAGGGGGATTTGTGTGGATTTCTGTTAGACCCTGCTTCCCCGTAACCATCATGTTCCGTAAAACGTAGTCTGAATCCTTGAAAAGAGGGAGAAATTTCATTAGAAAGGCATAGTTAGACCTCATATTTCCACTGAAGCTTTGAGACAGATAAATAGAAAAAAATTAGGAAAGTTTACATGGCTTCTAGCTTTAAAGACAGTGACATTTTACTTATTCAGGACCATTAAGAAAATGGGAATTCACCTCAGAGTCAAAGCATTCTATAATAGACATACTCTTACTTGACAATGTGAATGTTACTTTCTTTGCATTATTATTATTATTGCTTAATATTTATTTATTTATTTATTTTTTGCAGTTTTTTTTGGCCAGGGCTGGGTTTAAACCCACCACCTCCAGCATATGGGGCCGGCACCCTATTCCTTTGAGCCACAGGTGCCACCGATTGCTTA
>NW_003852507.1:113972-119270 GCF_000181295.1 Otolemur garnettii
TCCACCCACCTCGGCCTCCCCAAGTGCTAGGATTACAGGCATGAGCCACCACACCTGACCTTGATATTGATTCTCCTCCTATTTCACTAAACTCTCTTTTTCATTCTCCTTGCTCCCTCCTTATCTCCCTTACTTCTAAGAGATTTTCAAACTGTAGGTCATAACCTACATATGGGCTGTGAGGATATTTTAATGAGTGTTGATCAAAATTTTTTTGGTAGAGACTAGCTTATTTCTCTCTCTCTTTTTTTTTTTTTGAGACAGAAACTCAAGCTGTCACCCTGGATAGAATCATAGCTCACAGCAACCTCCAACTCGGGCTCAAGGAATCCTCTTGCCTCAGTTTTTCTATTTTTAGTAGAAACAGGGGTCTCGCTTTTTGCTCAGGCTGGTCTCAAACTCCTGAACTCAAGTTATCTACCCCCTCAGCCTCCCAGAGTGCTAGGATTACAGGCATGAGCCACCGTGCCCAGCCTGAGATTAGTTTATTTCTAAGAAAGCAGTATTAACATATTCTGTAAAATACACTAAACTATAGGACAGAGAAATTCAATTGGGAGAAATAATGAGGGTAGGGGTTTTTATGAATAATTCCTTTACTTGGAATAAAAAGGAAACTGTGATAAAATAATCTGTAGGGTCTGTATGCTGAATGGTGCTTGGAAGATGAAATGCTTTCTATCTATACTCTGTGACCTTAAGTGTTCTCCCCAACTTTTTTTTTTTTTTTTGAGACAGCTGTCCTGGGTAGAGTGCTGTGACATCATAGCTCACAGCAACCTCAAACACTTGGGCTCGAGAGATTCTCTTGCCTCACTCTATTGCTGGGGGTAGAGTGCAGCACCTGTCATCACAGCTCACTACAGCCTCCTGGGCTCAAGCCGTCCTCCTGCCTCAGCATACAGAGTACCTGAGACTACAGGCATGGATCACTCTGCCTAGCTACTTTTTATATTTTTTGCAGAGACAGGTTCTGGCTATGTTGCTTAGGCTAGTCTACTAAACTGTGTTTTTTTGTTTTGATACAGAATCTCACTATGTCACCCTCTATAGAGTGCTGTGGTGTCACAGCAACCTCAAACTCTTGAACTTAAGAGACTCTCTTGCCTCAGCCTCCCAAGTAGCTGGGACTACAGGTGCCTGGCACAACGCTCAGCTATTTCCTGTCTCACTTGTCTCACTCCTATCTCATTCTCCCTTAGGTTGGTCTCAAAGTTCTGAGCTCAAGGGATCCTCCTGCCCTGGCCTCTCAGAGGCCAACTTAATTTTCTTTATAATTTTGGTGCTAGATAATTGTACATTTTTATGTAGTCAATGTACCAACCTTCTCATAATTGTTCCATCTTGGCCATCTTCCCCAGACCAAGATCATAAATTTTCTCTCAACCCCCACATTCTTAGCTGTTTTATAAAGATTAAAGTCATTTCTCAAGGCCAGCTCTGTGGCTCATGTCTATAATCCTAGCACTCTGGGAGTCCGAGGCTGGTAGATTGCCTGAGTTCAGGAGTTCGAGACTAGCCTGAGCTGGGGTCTCCAAAAATAGCTGGTCATTGTGGTAGGTGCCTGTAGTCCCAGCCACTAGGGAGGCTGAGGCAAGAGGATCACTTTCACTCAAGAGTTTGAGGTTGCTGTGAGCTATGACGTCATGGCACTCTACTGAGGGTGACAGACTGTGACTCTGTCTAAAAAAAAAAAAAAATCCTGTAATGCTGTCACTTAAGATAGCAAACCAGGCACACATGTGAGCCATTTGTTTTTCTCACGACCAGAGGAAAATAAAAAACTGAAGTCTTGGTTTTCTTACCAGCTGTTATATGCCCTTAGTGGGTAAAGACCTTGGGTCTTTGGACAAAGCCCTGTGCATTTCAGAGCTAGCGATGGAATGTAAAATTGCCATATCCCTGACTCTTCTCTTGTTCCCCCTCATCTCTGAGCGATCACAGCCAGAAAGGGTTCTCTGTTCTTAGGGCCTCATAAGATTAGGTTGGGCCCACTTGGCTAAAAGAAGCCAGGAAGGAAGCAGAAAGGGATCTGCTGGGAGCCAACAGACTGGGAGCCAACCAAGCGACATCACTACCCCATCAGGCACCTCCCAGCATCGATCAGCCTTTTTGAAAGGAAGGTACCTTTCCATCCATTCTCATGATATGGAAAATCCTAAAGTTAAAGTTAGGTGAGAAGCAAAGCAAATGTTCAGCAAGGATTCATCACACAGGGTGCCTGTAGAAAATATTGGTGTGATGTAATGGTATCCTTCTAAACCAGCAGTCCTTCCTCCCTTCCCACATCGCCCATGATTCTGGTGGGTGTTGCCAGGTTCTGCAAACTCTCCACCCCAGTTAAAGGAACACATCTCAGGATGAGTCAAAAAGAGTTTCCTCTCTTGGGTTTTCCAAATTGGAACTTTTTACTGATGCTTCCACTAAACATCTGACTTGCCCTGTGGAGAGAGCCCATTTTTAGCTGGAAGGACAAAGGCAAAATGCAGACACAAGTAAACATGAGAAGCAGAGAGATAAAGAACAAGAGCCCTGAGTGCATGGAATCCCTGGATCTGGTCAACTGGGAAGCCAGCTTGACTTCTCCTCCCCTTTCGTCATTTTGGTAGGTGAGTCAGTCAAGTCTCCCCTTTGCCTAAGGCAGTTTGGGGTAGATTCCGATCACAACCACAGTTCTTGAGTTGGGGTCACGGGAAAAAGAACCCCAGTTATCCTAATAGCTAATTAATATGGTTTTAAAACATTATCAAGAGTATAACATCTGGAAACACTGTTATTTCCGAGAAGCCTAACACGGCTGAGCCTTGCCCACCTGGTTTGGGCTGGGCTCCACAAGGTAAGTAGTGATGGAGGCGATGCTGGACGTGATGTTATTATAGAGCCAGCCGATGCCGGTGATCACGATGTGGAGAATGTGCTCCCGGCTGTGGACGAAGTGGTAGGCAGTGCTAAAGACACCGGCAACCCCCTGTTGGAACAGAAAATTCAAATTGTCTTTTTTTTTTCTTTAGTAAAGAACTAATCAGTAATACATTAATTGGATTATCTTCTTACTTAATTATAATCTACCTCCTACAAATTATTATCGGTTTTCAAAAGGCAGTGTTCCAGATACTACTATAAGAAAAGGATTAAGACATCAAAGGTAGAAAGAGATTTTTACGCTGTCTAATATCCAGTGAAATTTGTGATTTGTTCTGTCAGAGAGTAACAAGATATTTTTTCTTTGTTTTCTTATTTTCTTTTTTGTGACAGTCTCTCTCTGTTGCCCTGGGTAGTGTGCCATAGTGTCATAGCTCACAGCAACTTCAAACTATTGGGCTTGAGAAGTCCTCTTGCCTCAGCCTTCTGAATAGCCAGGACTACTGGAGCCTGCCACAATGCCTGGCTAGGGTTTTTTTTCTATTTTTAGTAGAGATGGGGCCTTACTCTGGCTCAAGCTGGTTTTGAACTCCTGAGCTCAAGCAATCTACCCACCTCGGCCTCCCAGAGTGTTAGGATTACAGGCGTGAGCCACCGTGCTCAGCCAAGATACTCTTTGAAATGAGAAAAAAAAGTTTAAAAGCTAAGAACCAACGCCAGCCTTGTGCAGATGGATAGGAACTTCCCTGATCTGATGCCAGTGTTAATGTCTGCATCTATACATGACTGCTGTCCCTGCTTCACAGTATAGGACATGTTTGGTTCCAAGGCTTGCAACATGCTAGATTACACAGTCCTCCAACAGGCAAAAAGAGACGGAGAAGGGATGGCAAATCCTTAGCATTCATCTGTGGGGTTGTCAAAAAAAAAAAACCCTAGGAAATCACAAATTCTTAAAAATTATATGTATTTTTTTCTCCCTTTAAAAAAAATTCAGATTAATATGAGGGTACAAACCATTAGGTCACAATGTTTGCACTTGTTAGGTAACATTCAGTTGTGTCCTGTACCCGGGAGGTGTGCCGTGTACCCTTATATTGTGCCCATTAGGTGGGAACTCACCAATCCCCCTTCTTCCTCCCTGTTCCCCTCTCTCCTCCCCTGCCAACTTGAACTGAATTGAGTTTTTCAATTATATGCATTTTATATTAGGATTCAAGCCATCTAAGGGCAACTCAGGAGCCTTTTATCTCCAAGGGGTAGAGAGACAATTTATAATTCATTTTGACAAACTCTCTAACAAGACTATATATAGTTCACCAACTGAGAACTCCATACTACTGCATTTTACTTCTCTTTTTTTGAGACAGAGTCTCACTATGTTGCCCTTGGTAGAGTCCTGTGGCATCACAGCTCACAGCAACCTGACTCTTAGGCTTAAGCGTTTCTCTTGCCTCAGCCTCCCAAGTAGCTGGGACTACAGGTGTCTGCCACGACACCCTGCTATGTTTTGTTGCAGTTGTCATTGTTGTTTAGCTGGCCCTGGCTGGGTTCAAACCTTCTAGCCTTGGTGTATGTGGCTGGTGCCATAACCTGTGGGCACCAAGCCTGCATTTTACTCACACATCATTCTTATGCCAGATGAGAATTAATCCTACTATTAAAAAGAGGTCCAGAGAAAGAATCTACCACTTTCCTGAGTTATCAAACCAGCAAGTAGAAAGAGAAAATGAAAAATAATGGTAAATAAATGGTAAATGGTAAATAAACATAACAAATAAACATTTGTTCCCCCAAGGCTTATGGGGGAACACATGAGAAGGGTATGGCAAGTTTCTAACTTGCTGCTATAGCCCACAGTCCATTGCCTCTGTGAAGGCTTTCAATCTTCCTGCATTGTACTTTTTACCCATAAAATTCAATCAAAAGGCTTGTAGAAATGGTCTTGCTATTTCATAGCCTTAAAAGTGCCTGTCAGCTCAGTGCCCAGAGCACAGTGGTTAGGGTACCAGCTACATACACTGGGGCTGGCAGGTTCCATCCCAGCCTGGGCCTGCAAAACAACAATGACAACAACAACAACAAAATAGCCCGGTGTTGTGGTGGGCGCCGGTAGTCCCAGATACTGGGAAGCTGAGGCAAGAGAATCATTTAAGCCCAAGAGTTTGAGGTTGCTGTGAGCTGGGACGTCATAACACTCTACCAAGGGCAACAGCTTGAGACTCTGCCTCAAAAAAAAAAAAAGTGCCTGTTGTTTTTGTAATATAATTTGAAAACACAAATACTCAAGAAAGACTTAGGCTTTTTTTCTGTGTTCTTCTTCAAAAACTATAACACTGAAATCAAGAGCTATGGGGATGCATATCAACTTTAGCACCATTTGTGGAAGGAACAAAGGATTTCTAGGTACCACTATTAATAAAACACAAATATGTC
>NW_003852507.1:119512-126751 GCF_000181295.1 Otolemur garnettii
AACTGGTTTCAGGTTTCACTTTCTAAAAGTATCAGAGAGACCATCGTACCATTGCTCTTATAGACATCTGTGACTTACCTGATAGAATCGAATCTCATGAGGTAGGAAGATACTTATTTCACGGGGATCTTTAAGAGTGTCAACAGCCAAGACACCAAAGATCCTCATATATGTATCCTGAAGAGGCAGGGCCAGGAATGAGCCATTACAATCATTCTTATGACGGGTATGGTTCCAGAAGAAGATGTTCCCATGGTACTGAACTTGGGGGACATGAATTGGCTTCCCTTCGTCCACTACTGTAAAGCTGAAGAAAAAGAATATGAGTATAGGAGAAAGGCACAAGAGGCAGATTTAGATTAAGCCATGGGGGGAACTAGATTGAGTCTCCATTCATAATCATTGGCATTAAATGTCAGAGAAGTCAACTCAGGTAAGATTACCAGTTTAAAGGGTCTGACTTGAAAAAAAGGTTTAAAAAAAATAAGCTTACATCTTTATATGTATATATATATATATACATATGTATGTATGTATGTATGTATCTATCTATCTATCTATCTAACAAGCTTAGATCTTTACAGAGAAAACATATGCACAGAAAGGATGCTGGAGATGTAACTTACAGAGCAGGCAGGAATAATTGAGCTGATACTGTGAAGCAGAGTCCCTGTGTGGCAAATCATCGCCCAAGGTTGAGCTGTAGAAATGCCCAGGTGAAATCATCCGGGCTGGATGCCCATCAGCTCCTACTGTAGAAGCATTGGTGACTTGAGGCGTTTCTCCTTTGACAGCTGATGAGGATTTGGATGCTAGTTTACTTCAGATAGGGAATTATTTTTTCAGAAGGATGAAACTAACCTCCTCAAGAAGTTCTTACCTGATTCCCTTCATGTCCCTGTAGAGCACTTTGTTCAATACAAATGGAGCATCATCTAAGGTACAAGCCACGTTCCTCAACAGAACATTTCCTCTATCAGGCAGTTGTTGGTTTTCTTCTAAGAGGGAAATATGAGCACTGATCTTCTTATTTCCATGGGCATCAGCATCCTATGGCGAAAAATTTCTGAACGTGTATTTGCTAACAGCCAAAGAACTCCCCTAGTATATCTCCCTTCATTAGCCTATTTGTGTATCTGGCCCAAATAATTTCATTTTCCTGTATAGGTAATGCAGATATTACCATTTGCAGGCAGTGGGGAAAAGGCTGACACCACAACTGTCCCCCCAAATCGAGTTTTAGGGAGTAGAATAATTTCTCTCCCATAGCATGCACCTCAATTTGATTGGTTTACTGGATAAACAAAAACAAAAATCCTCTCAAATCTACTCAAATTTAGAGGTTTAGAACTTGGATCCCTTTGAATTGTAGTCAAATTGTTTGGGCTTCAGTTAAAAGTATTGATCTTAAGGAACTGGAGCAAGAATATGCCTTCATTTCACTCAAATTCTTGACCATCTAATATGATGTGAATAGGAAAAAAACATTCCAAAGCATTTTTTTTTCCAGACAGAGTCTTACTCTGTCACTCTGGTAGAGTACCCTGGCGTCACAACCTCAAACTTCCTGGCTTAAGCAATCCTCCTGCCTCAGCCTCCTGAGTAGCTGGGATTATAGGCACCCACCACAATGCTTGGGTATTTTTTTCTATTTTTAGTAGAGACAGGTGTCTCCCTCTTGCTCGGGCTGGTCTCAAACTCCGGAGTTAAGGCGATCCAGCTGCTTTGGCCTCCCTTCAAGCAATTTTTGAGATATTTGGATATTTTATCTATGTCATTTCAGGACTGAATTTCCTGAGGCTTAAGACTGCAGACTCACTACAACTAATGTTTCTAATTAAAATAACTGAAAATTCTCTATACCTAAATATTATGTTACTAACACTAGCTAGTATGTGTTAATACACACATGGAACATATCCATAAGTTGGTTCTCTTAGGGTAGCACAGATCTCTGAAGCAAGTTTGAGTAGTGCTTCATCTTGAGTTGTCTCCTGGTCCTGATGCACTGTTTCCATCTACATTAGGAAACTGAGCCATTCAAGAGATGATTTCATTGTTACTATTTAGCTGAGATGATTGGTGAGCCATTGCCTGGATCAATGGATTCGTGATCTATGTAGAAGGCCCCTCTGCTCTCTCGGCCTGGGAGGAGCAGGAATCAGGAACTCTCTGAAGAGGTGGAAAGGCTATGGCTAGTGGCCCCTGGGGGCCATGTGTTCTAAGTGACAGGATTGTGAAATAGTCTTAGCTTGATTCTAGTCAGTGCCGTAAAATACTGTGTGATATTGGATTCTACTTTGTATTTATGATTTAAATTGCTCCCTTTTTTTTTTTTTTTGGAGACAGACTCAAGCTGTCACCCTGGGCAGAGTGCCGTGGCATCACAGCTCACAGCAACCTCCAACTCCTGGGCTCAAGCGAGTCTCCTGCCTCCGCCTCCCAAGCAGCTGGGACCACAGGCGCCCGCCACAACGCCCGGCCATTTTTTGGTTGCAGCCGTCATTGTTGTTTGGCGGGCCCGGGCTGGGGACTCGAACCCGCCACCCTAGGTGCACGTGGCTGGCGCCCCAGCCGGTTGAGCTATAGGCGCCGAGCCAAATTGCTCCCTTTTAAACTGACCCTCCAAATATCATGGCTGGGAGATGCAACTTGAACTCCTTGCACATCTTCTTATTGGTATTTTTCATTCTCTATCTATTGTCTATTCTAGGTTTATTTGACTCTCAGAACAAATGAAATTAGAAATTCCAAGACATCTTTTCTTTTTTTCTCTTTTTTTATTAAATCATAACTGTGTACGTTAATGCATTTATGGGGTACAATGTGCTGATTTTATATACAATTTGGAATGCTTACATCAAACTGGTTACCATGGCCTTGACCTCACTTAATTATTGTGTTAAGACAATTATACTCTACTCTTAATAGATTTGGCATGTACCCTTGCAATATGCACTGTAGGTGCTACTGTAGATGTTTTATTCATTCTAGTACATTACAAATGCTCCAACCTCTAGGAGATTTGCAACTAGAATGATTGCCAGTGGGTAAGATGGAAGCAGAGAGGTGATTTTTCAAGAGAATTCAGTATGTCCCTCTTTTGCAATCATTGTATATCACCTACTCTGAGGAAATGTTTCCTCATATATATCACTTTAGAAAACATACCTGGGTGAGGGCCTTAAATGTCTCCGTATACACTGGCTCCAGGGACACCCCACTTTTCTGTGCTGCATATTGGATTTGGTGTAGCCATTTTCGTCTGGCACTATTCCTCAGACCCTCAGTGTGGCTCCTCTTTAGATTATTCATCAGAAATTCCACCACACTTTCCAGAATTTGATCTTCATTCCCCCTGAGTTCAGATACAACCAAATCTATGTATTTCTGAAATTGTTTTGAAGACAACCTCATTTCATGATCAGGGTGTGGCTTTGGAAATTGGAAGTGTAGTTTAGCTAAAAAACAAACACAAAACCAAGAACTAACCAAAAGTTGATTTATCAGTGGGGGAAATTTTTATTCTCCTCTTCTAGTGAACTGCAGCCCTTGACAACTGCTCTCCTGGAAACCCAAGTATCCCAAAGACATCTCTGAACATAGTAGAATATTTCACAGTGGCTTCCTATGCTGAACTCAATATAACTCCAACATCATTTTCTTTGTTTTATTTTGTTTTACTTCTACCATTCAGCCTGGTGAAACCTCAGGGCCTACTTTGACTCCTACATTTGTCCTCTAAATCCACTTAATCCTATTCTGTTACTCTTTGACAACATGGCTAATCCTTGTGCCACTCTTCTCTGTTCCTACTTTCATAACCCCAAGCCATTTTATAGCTGACTTATCTTTTTTTTTTAGAGACAGTCTCACTTTGTTGCCCTCGGTAGAGTGCTGTGACATCCCAGCTCACAGCAACCTCCAGTTCCTGGGCTTAGGGGATTCTCTTGCCTCAGCCTCCCGAGTAGCTGGGACTACAGGCGCCTGCCACAACGCCCAGCTATTTTTCTGTTGCAGTTTTGGCTGGGGCTGGGTTCGAATCCACCACCCTTGGTATATGGGGCTGGTGCCCTACTCACTGAGCCACAGGCGCTGCCCCCTATAGCTGACTTATCACTAGTAAAATCAAAACACAACTGGAATTATCAATTCCCTGATTCAAAGTCCTACCATATTTGAATGCAGTCTCTTTCTAATCCTATTTGCTCTTACTACAATATAGGAGTTATTTGCTCTAGTATGCCCATTCTTCTCATGGTTCCTGACTATGCCTTGCATGCTTTTGCATCTACACGTCTATTTTTTTTAATTGTATAATCATGAACCTACTACCAAACCAGAACGTTATCAGGAACTTACATTTTCCTCTATGATCTACCCTATTCCATCCTCTGCTTCCCCACACTCTTACCAATTCCTGAAATTTGGCTTCATCTTCTCCCTTTTTCTTTTCCCAATATTCTTACATGTGTACTGTAATTATATAACAATGTATATGTGTATATGTATACTCACACATACACACACATTGTTGACTTCTAAATAGTACATGATTTAGTTCTGCCTGTTTATAAATGTAGTTTTCTGAAACTTGCTTTTATATGCACCATTATGCTCCCATAGCCATCCATGCTGTTTCTGTAGCTGCGACTCATTCATTTTCACCACTGTGTGTTATTATGTGAGTATCCCATCACCAATTTATTTATTCTCCTAGCAATGGGTGTTTAGGTTTAGGCCATTTTTGATATTTTGCTATTATGAATAGTGTTATGAGCATTTTATACAATGTCTCCTGATGCGTATGTGCAAGTTGCTTTGACAGTTGATATAAACTAGAAAGTCAAAGGGTATGTACTCTTGCCCTTCAAAGTATAACTCAAACTCCCTCCTTCTTCAAGAAGTCTTCTACCATGATTTCTCCTCCTGAAAGACATTAGCATACATTCTGTACCATTTATTTGACAATGAACCAATTCTACCTTGTACTGTCGTCATATTACCATGTGTAAGCCTCCCACTTCTGTAGTTGAACATTCATTGATTTTTGTTCTTTAGCATCCACTCATTATTCTCTTGGTATTTGTATGTTGAATTTTGCTTTGGGGAAATCTCTCTGCCCTCATTTCAGTTCACATGTTTAAGTGGGTTCCACTCATAGTTCTAGAGGTGGGGCATGCATCTTAGGTGTAAGCCAGTCAGGATACACTAGTCCTCTAGCCAGAGCCGAATTTTTGCTTGAATGATTAAGAAAAGGACACTTTTTATGCCCACTGAACTTGAATGAACTTGTGAGAATGTGAAAAGACCTGGTCACAGAAGGGGAGGGGTTGGTGGTAGCAATGGAGCTACAACATAGAAGAGAGCAGGGCCAGACCAAAAGCAAGAGCAAGAGAAAGAACAAGACACCCATTCTAATGTTATTATTTGAATTCCCAAAGCTAGTTGTGTCCTGAACTAGCAATGGACTTTCTCATTGCAGGAACCAATACATTTCTTTTTTGCTTAACTATATTGGATTAAGCTTTCTATTACTTGATCCAAAAGAATCCTAACGTCTACAGTCCTCCATTAGATTAAAACCTGTGGGGTTTTCCTCTATTTTTCTTCTTTCTATTTTTATTGCTTTCTTGAACAATTTTGTCCTAAAGCCATTAGGTGGGACAGAGCAAGGTAAGCATCTGCTTGTGGTCAGCAGAAGCCACAGTAGTACAGAGCAGGAGATCAGAGTTTAAATGGGTTAAGGACGGCATCTATGCAGGGATGGCTTGGCATTGGCTGTCTAAGCCTGAGCAGGGTGAGGAGGGTGTCCAGGTGGAAGGACAACCTTCAGCCCATGGGGATAAAGAAGGTGGCCCTACAGAGAGGTGGTGTACCTTGGGGTGCCAGAACCCAAACAGGATGAAGAAGACAACCACATGAGGTATTTCATCCTGAGCAAGGGAAAGGCGTACATTTGAAGGCACAGCCTGGTCTGGAAAATTGGAACCTAAACAGGGTGAGAAGAGTATCTCTGTGGAGGGGCCATCCAGCATGGGCAACAGAGCCCAAGCAGAGTGAAAAGGAATTCCTGATGTGGGGTCAGCTCAACGTCGGGAGTCAGAGTGGACTGAGGAGGTCAATCTATGTGAAAAGGTCCCGCGGCATGCCATGTCAGAGCCTCGGGAGCGTGGAAAGGGCTGCTCTGGTGTGAGATGTCAGAGGCTAAGCGCAGTGAGGAGGACAGATTAGAGTGGGATGTTGCAACTTAGGTGTAGTAAGAAGGAAATCAATGTGACAGGGCAGCAGCAGCAGGAAGAGATAAATTTTGTATAGAACTAATGGATTGATTGGGAGGTTGATCAAATGAGTAAGTATTTTTAGAATACAACAAGCCAGAGAGATGGCAGCTTTAAGGTAAAAAGTTAGAATTAATCCTGTTGGATTAGACTTGGAAATATCAGTGTGAACTCATGTTTTTTCATATTAAAGAGAAAGTGCTGTACAAAGGTAAGTGTTTGTCTACATACATGCATACATGTGTGCGTGCACACACACAGACACCCACACACACACTCCCTACATCTGACCACTGAGAAACCTGGGAGTAGAAACCTATGAGCAAAGAGTTCATGTAGAACCCAGATACTGGCTTGTAATTACCATTCTCCACTAAAAGAAAGCAGATTTGTTGAGGAAATGGATGCTTCCAGAGTGAAAGCAGGGAAGGTGTAAATGCACTGGACGGTCTCATTGCACCAGAAAGCAAGGAAGTGCTCAGGAAATGATGAACACATGTTAAAGTGATGCAGGAAACTGGCCATGTCTTAAAAAGCTGAACATACACCTTCTGGCGCCCCACCCACTGAGCTACAGGCACTGCCATTTATTTATTATTTTTGTTTTTATTTTATTTTTATATAAAAGTTTTTCTTTTTAAGAGATAAAGTCTCACTCTGTGCCCAGGCTGGAGTGCCGTGGCTATTCACAGGTGAGATCCCTCTACTAATCAGCACAGGTGTTTCCATCTGCTCTTTTCTGAGTGGGCTGGGTCACCTCTTCTTAGGCAACCTTGTGGTTCCCTGTTGCCTGGAAGTCACCATATTGATGCCAAACTTAGTGTGGACACCTAATCAGTGGCATAGCACACTACATCCCAGAATTCCTGGGCTCAACCAATCTTCCCACCTCAGCTTCCTGTGTAGCTGGGACTACAGGTGTACTCTAGCACACTCAGCTATTATTATTATTATTATT
>NW_003852507.1:128051-141628 GCF_000181295.1 Otolemur garnettii
GGTGCCTTAGCCTCTTGAGTCACAGGCACCGAGCCAAGAGTTTCCCTTTCTACACATCCTCACCAGCATTTGTTATTTTTTGTCTTTGTAATAGTAGCCATTCTAACTGGGTAAGATGATATCTCATTTTGGTTTTGAATTGTAATCCCTCAATTAGTCATAATAAGCATTTTTTCATATACCTGTTGGCTCTTAATATATTTTCTTCTGAGATATGTTCAGAAGAGAAATGAGATATATTCAGCTCATTTGCCCATTTTTTAATTGAATTATTTGGGTTTTTTTGCAATTAAGTTGTTTGAATTCCTTGTACATTCGGGATATTGATCCCTTGTTAGATGACCAGTCCAGGGAACAAAGGTGCTCTGGAAGTTTGGGCCCAGGGAGCAGGGTGTGGCTGTAATTCGGGAACCTGAGCCAATAGAGTGCAGAGGATGGGGCCCTATGTAGTAGTGACTCTACCCCCTGGGCTGATGAGGCTCAGCAGTATCTGTGAGATCAGATGCAGTGGCAGCAAGTGCCTCAGAATAGCAGAACACAGACGTTATTTGGCCGTAAAAGTGAGGGAGGAACACCACAGTGATGACTCCGCTCCTCAGGGAGGGAGTTATCTCAGCTGTGCAGACTCCGAAGGGGGCTAGTCAAGTTGTAGAGAAGCAAGATACTAGGTGTCTGGCCTATAGGGTGAAGTGCACAGCTCAGCCACTGCACTGTTTCCCTGGGACACTGGTTCTCAACTTTCCTAATGCTGCGGCCCTTTAATACAGTTCCTGTGGGTCCTGACCTACAGGTTGAGAACCGCTACCCCAGGGCATGGGTTACCCCATCAGCTCAGCCCTGGGGTGTGCAACTGCTCAGTTTGGTCATGGCACCAGTTCCCAGAGAGTGAGGTACTGCTTCAGTTCAGTCCTATGGGGTGAGACTGTAATGGGCAGCCCAGACACAGCTTCCCTGGGCTTCAGACTCTGCTTCAGCTTAGGTACTAGTGTGCATCATTGCTCTAGGTAGTCAAGACACTGTTCTGTGGCCAGGCGAAGTGGCTCACACCTATAATCCTGCACTCTGGGAAGCTGAGGAGGGTGGATCCCTTGAGCTCAAGCGTTTAAGACCACCCTGAGCAAGAGTGAGACTTTGTCTCTGAGCAAGAGTGAGACTTTGTCTCTAAAAATGCAAAAAAGTAGCCAAGTGCTGTAGTGGGTGCCTGTAGTCCCAGCTACTCAGGAGGCTGAGGCAGGAGGCTTGCCTGAACTCAGGAGTTTGAGGTTGCTGAGAGCTATGATGACACCACTGTACTCTAGCCTGGGCAATGGAGTGAGACTCTGTCTCAAAAAAAAAAAAAAGACACCGTTTCTTGGGATACAAGGTGCTATTTCAGCTTAAGCATGGGAGGCATGACTGATGTGAGCACTAAGGTACTGTTTTCCCAGGCAGGAGGCAGGGTACTACTTCAGCTCTAGCATGAAGGGGTGGACAGAGGTAAAGGTGGAGCCGCTCTGCCTCTGCCTGGGCCCATGGAGAAGGGTACAACAGCTGCGTGCAGCTCAGCTTGGGAATATTGGGCTACTGGACCGGGGTGGTTTGGTGGTAGCTCAGCCTCAGGAGAGAAGTGGCGTTACAGCTACTTAGTGCAGCAGTCACATGGGTCACAGAGGCATGTGTTGGTTTATCCTCTAGGGAGATGCAGCTGGGTGGACGCCAGGCAGCTCCTTTAGCTGGCTCATATCTGTGAGGAGTGCAGGGGACCCCAATAGTGAAAGCACATGTAGTGAGAATAAGTAAGAACAAGATGGAGTCTGTCAGGCTAGGGTAGACACGACACAGCTGGTCTGGTCGGTTTAGGTCTTGCCTGACATTCGCCCAGAACCATTCATATTGTTTTGTAAATTTAGCTCCCACCCTAAACATGCCTATCTCGAGTAGTTTAGGTGGATTGATTTGGGAGGTTAACTTTGAATTTGAATGTTGTAATAGGTCACTGAGTTATGCTGATTATTATTTGGAACAGGAGTTAGTGTGGTCTTTGCTTTGAACTTTTATGGATAAAACTGTAATTTTGGAAATGGAAGAACAGAACAGTCTTGGGGAGGTTACTCTCACTGTTCTCCAGAATCCTGGCCTTCTGACAAAGTTTGGTGGCCCTATTCCCATCTCTGCATATTGGCTGACAGTGACAGGCAGCCAGACCCTCTTCGTCCAGTAACATTGAAACCCAGCTATCCAGACCATTGCCTACTGTTCTCTACAGAAATTGGTTCTATGTTATGACATTTGCTCATCTTATAAGTGGAAACCACCTCAGTATGCCATTTTTTTTTGAGACAGAGTCTGGCTCTGTCACCCCAGATAGAGTGCCATGGCACTAGTTCATGCAACCTCAAACTCCTGGGTTTAAGCAATTGTCTTGCCTCAGCCTCCGGAGTAGCTAAGACTACAGGCATGTGCCACCACACCTTGCTAATTTTTCTATTTTTAGTAGAAACAGAGTCTCAATTTTTCTCAGGCTGGTCTTGAACCCCTGAGTTTAAGTGATCCTCCTGCCTCAGACTCCCAGAGTGCTAGGATAACAGAAGGGAGCCACCAGACCCAGCCTCATTATGCCTTTTGGAACTTCATTAGGTAAGTTCTCTTTGGGTGCAGTCTAAGGTAAGTAGTATGGTATAATGTCAAGTTTGCAGAAGGCATAGTTACTGATGAGAACATAACAATTGATATACTTAGGTACATTTGAAGATCAGCAAATACAATGATTTTTGAAAGGGATGAAGAGCTTAACTAACCTTGAGGGTTGTTTCCCTCTTGCACTATATACTTTACAGATTGAAAATCTAGTATGCCAAAGTCCTCAGATAAATTCTTAAACCTGGTAAAAAGCAAAATAATTTAAGCTAAGATCTAATAAAATGAAGAAAGAAATTTAGTGTAACATCCTGGAATGAGAATTTGAGTAGCTTTTGATTGGGAAGTATTGACTAGAAGAAAAAAATACGGAGGGAGAAAAAGTCATTAAGGAGAGTAAGAAGTTAGTAAAGTGAAAAGAAACTTACAAGCAGTCAGACTTGAGGAATGAATCAGACCTTGTGAAGGCAGATGGATGACACAAGAAGAGAAAACAGGCAAAACTATGGAATGGTTCGGAGTCTTTCACCTTACGAGTGAAGGTACGAGTGAAGGTAGACAGTTACACGCAAGGACTCTGACTCTATAGAGTTAAGGTCTTGGACAAAGCTCTCTGCAACATATTCCATTTCTGATTGTGTTGACAAATGCACAAGGATTCCAATATTTCCACATCTTTGTCAATACTTGTTATAATTTCTCTATTTTTAAAGATACAGCCTTACTTGTAGGTGTGAAGTGGGATCTTGTGGTTTTAGAACAACCAGTGTTTTAACCACGAATGCATGATAGTACTGGGAAACTTGAAACCAAGTTGTTACCACAATTTAAATGAGATCGTTCTCATGTTTTACCTTTCTTCATAGATTCTTTTTCCATTCCATCCCTGTATGTGTACAAGAGTTCATCAACTTCCTTCAGATCCAGGAAGCCTGAGCCATCGCTGTCCCACTTCTGAAAGAGGGCCTCTAGGAGTAGCTCCCGTCTGACTTCGAAAGCATTTTGTCTAACCTAAGGCACATACAGAATAACAAAGCATAAAAGACACAATGTTTACTGTGTTTATTCCTCCCCCAGCAAAGAGCAGCACCTTTGAAGCATAATGTTAGTGGAAAATGTCGTGATTATTTTTAATCCCTTACATGTCCTTTCTCTAGAAATGCCATTTCATCTCTAGACCAAAAACATAGGCATTCTCTGCATTAGACTAAAACACATTAACTTAGAAAAGGTGTTATCAGTCTTAAGAGTTTTGGGGTTTTTTTTTGCAAATTTCTTCTATGAACCTGAATAATTTTTTTTTTCTTTTTCTTTCTTTTTTCTTTTTTTAGAGTCAGGGACTTACTTTGTTGCCCAGGCTGGGCAGTGCTGTGGCACGATCATAGTTCACTGCAGACTTGAACTACTGGGCTTGAGCAATCCACCTCAGTTTCCCTAGTAGCTGTAACTATAGGCACATACCACCACACCCAGACAATTTAAAAAAAATTTTTTTTTTCAATCTGAAAGCAGTCACTGTTTATTAACTGACTAGGTTACAAAAACAATCAGGGCAGACACCTTAGTTCATTCCTCTAACAAGCCTATTGATTTGGTCTTCCCTGTTACCAGCATCTCCGCCTTCTACAAAGTGGGTTGTCTTTTTCTTCATTCCCCCCGTGGAGATGATAACTTGAATGGCCACAGAAGTTATTTGCTTCTTTGAAGTGTTTTCCAACAGTACAGATCTCATGAATCAGATCCTCCATGCAGATATGCCATATTTACCAAGAGATTGTGCAAACTGTTATCAGTCAATGCAATTCGTTTCTTATTGATTTTGCCATAACCACGCTTGTAGATTAGCTCCTTTACTGACTTCAGATCTGGGTACCCCCCTGCAATATACGGTTCTACAATCCTCAGCATGTTAATGGAAGCCTTGTTGAGCTTAACAAAAGTTCCATTGAAGATCAGGTGAAGGCGAAGAAGCTGCAACACCTTTCAGACTGTTGGACTCACACCATTGATCCCTCTGATCCTGATGACAAAGGCCAGTTTGGGTTCTGCAGGTACATAGAAATTGCCAGCTTTTCCTGCCATTCCAGCCATCCGAATCTCAGTTCTGTACATCTGCCTGTGTTCTTTATGATAATGCTTAGCTTTTTCATAGATAAGCTTCCTCCCTGCCTTTCAAAGCATCTTTTTTTTTTTTTTTTTTTGAGACAGAGCCTCAAGCTGTCACCCTGGGCAGAGTGCCGTGGCATTACAGCTCACAGCAACCTCCAACTCCTGGGCTCAAGCGAGTCTCCCGCCTCCGCCTCCCAAGTAGCTGGGACCACAGGCGCCCACCACAACGCCCGGCTATTTTTTGGTTGCAGCCATCATTGTTGTTTGGCGGGTCCGGGCTGGGGATTCGAACCCGCCACCTTAGGTGTACGTGGCTGGCGCCTTAGCCGGTTGAGCTATAGGTCAAAGCATCTTTTGGGCACATTTCTTTCTCAGACGCTTGATCTTCAGCTCTGCGATATTCTTTCGCTTTTTCTTAAGAGTTTCTGGCACAGCAGGAACCTTCTTTTTCTTCTCTTCGACACCCTCCATGGTTCCAGCCCGAAAAAGAGGAAGCTCTTTAAATTTTTTTTGTAGAGATGAGGTCTCCCTATGTTCCCCAGGCTGGTCTGCAACTCCTGGCCTCAAGCAATCCTCTCACTTTGGCCTTGCAAAGTGCTGGGATTACAGGCATCGTGCCTAGTCATCTAGAATCTTTGATCATTTCTTTTCGACTTCCTCCTTGGTTGTTCAAGAATGTGTTTACATGGGATACCCTGCCTAGCTTCCTGGTTGGGTGTGTTTTGTAGTGACGGGGAATGAATGGGAGTGTTCAAAAAATGAAATTGGCTGTGTTAAAAAATTCTTTTTTATATTTAACATTGACTTAACTAGACATTGATTTAATTTGCCATTTAAAGTTTTCACTAGGTTAATCTAATTAATTAGATAGTAATTGAATTAATATCTAGATAGATTTAGTTGCAAAACTAAAATGAATATACACACCTTTTGGGTAAATGGGAGAAACTGTAACTGAAGAGGCAAAAGGGAACTGTCTAGAATTGGGTTGAGAAGACTCATAAGGCTAATGAGATTAATGAATAAGCTTAATTAAACTAATTTACATAGGTCATATAATTTACATAGTTCAAACACAGTTACATGTTTAAAAAAGCCAAAGTATATGTTGTTATCTATCACCAAAGTAAGTTCTTAGGAAATATGTACTACCCGGGTGCCCATAAATAAAAATATATATTCAAGCCAGGTGCTGTAACTCACACCTGTTATCCTAGCACTCTGGGAGGCCAAAGGGAATGGATTGCTTAAGCTCAGGAGTTCGAGACCAGCCTGAGCAAGAGTGAGATCCTGTCTCTACTAAAAGTAGAAAAACTAGCCAGACATCATGGCAGGTGCCTGTAGTCCCAGCTACTCAGGAGGCTGAGGCAAAAGGATTGCTCAAACCCAAGAGTTTGAGGTTGCTGTGAGCTATGGTGCCATAGCACTCTACCCAGGGTGACAGAGTAAGACTCTGTCTCAAAAAATATATATACGTATATATATATGCCATAATCATACCCCAGGCATATGTACTTGCACTCACATAGCAGACAGGTAATATATACATGCACATTTGCTCCTCAGAAGCTTTAGAGGAGGAAAAAAACAAAAAGCTATACAATATACCATCTTCTGACAGGAGCAACCATGTTATCAGGAAAATTAGTTCCCTGGAGTGTGATCTTTGAAGACTTGACAGTAAAATAAAACATTTAATGGCTATGCTTATTGAAATAAAGTGATACATTTGGTTGTACATCTTTTTCTGAGATAGAGTCTCACTTTGTTGCCCAAGCTAGAGTGCTCTGGCATCAGCCTACCTCATAGCAACCTCAAACTCCTGGGCTCAAGTGATCCTCCTTAGCTAGGACTATAGGCACTTGCCATAATGCTCAGCTAATTTTTCTTTTGAGATAGAATCTCACTGTGTTGCCCTTGATAGAGTGCTATGGTGTCATAGCTCACAGCAACCTCAAACTCCAAGAAGAGCTCAAGTGATCTTCTTGCCTCAACCTCCCAAGTAGCTGGGACTATAGGTGCCCACCACAACGCCTGGCTATTTTTAGAGACAGAGGTCTCTCTTTTGCACAGGCTGGTCCTAAACTCCTGAGCTCAGGCAATCCACTGCAATCCCAGAGTGCTAGGATTACAGGCCTGAGCCACCATGCCCAGCTTTTTTTCCCTTGTTTTTCAGTAGAGATGGGGTCTAGCTCATTCTCAGGCTGGTCTCAAACCCCTGAGATCAAGAGATCCTCCAGCCTTGGCTCCCAGAGTGCTAGGATTATAGGTGTGAGCCACGGTGCCTGGCCTGATTGTACATGTTTTAAGAAGAGCCACATGAGGAGCAATTGAGGCTTAGAGATTTACTTATAATGTAGCAGGAAACCAACACAGACAGAAGACTCGCTTTTACTTTCCTGCCTCAACAACAGTAACCTCACTTGCATTGATAAAAAATATTACCCACCTGTTCTAAGGCATTCATTTTCTCTTCTTCTGTTTCAACATAGCCCGTCTTAAAAAAGAAGATGAGGGCCTCACTGATATTCAAGGGAACATCTTCACCCACAAATGTCTCCAGGAGTTGCACGAACTGGAGCAAATTTAAGGAAAGTCTATTGAAGGCAGTCCTGTGCCTTATTTTCTTGTAAGATTGAATATTTCTGATAATTGGGTGTAGGTCTGTCAAACAAGAAACATACATGAAGCAGTAAAGTGAACAATTCTTTCAAACCTTAGGGAAAATATGTAAGTACCTATAGAAATGGACATCTGCTATTTTTGAGGTTGCTATAAGATATGATGCCACGGCACTCTGCCCAGGGTGACAGTGAGACTTTGTCTCAGATTTAAAAAACCCATATATGTATACATACACACACACATATATCATAATCATATATCATGCCCCATAATACCCTATAATCATACCCCATGCTCCCTTCATGAGAACAGCATCTTCCTTTTTTCTTTGGGGAAACATTTCTCCTCCATGTCAGTTAAGATGAGTCAGGTTGTACTGAGCCTCCCCACCTTGCACCTTGGATGGCTGTGTGATATAGTTCTGGCTAACAATTCACATATGATGGCAACATAACCCACTATTCAGGCCAATAAGAATTAGCATGCATTATTGTATACATGATCTATGCGTTTGTGATTTAATAAAAGAAAAAAAAAGAATTAGCCTCAGAACTCTTGGAGCAACTATTAGGGAAGAACCATTCCTTTTTGTACTCCCATTGCTGAACCAGTAGGATATAAGCTTAGAGATGTGCTCATGGCCATTTTTGCCATAATATAGAGAACACTGCCTCAAATTGAAAGTGACACAGGGCTGAGAGGCAGCGAAACAGTATCCTGTTGCTATTGTTGAGCCCTTGGACCCAGTTGTGTCTGAAGCCAGCTGTACTCTGAACTTCCCAGTTAAATAAGTAAGTAAAATATCACCATACAATCCTTCCTCACAAGAGTCTTCACTAATATATTTATCTTGAAGCTTAGTGTTATATTCCATAAAATCTCAGCAAAGCTACTTAAGTGTGGTTTATTCATTGATTCAATCATTCATGTCTTTATGCCTTCTATATGAGACTTGATATGATTTTTTAAATGATTACCAAATAAAGAACATGAAAGATCTCTATAAAGAGAACTATGAAACTCTAAGAAAAGAAATAGCTAAAGATGTTAACGAATGGAAAAACATACCATGCTCATGGCTGGGAAGAATCAACATTGTTAAAATGTCCATACTACCCAAAGCAATATACAATTTTAATGCAATCCCTATTAAAGCTCCACTGTCATACTTTAAAGATCTCAAAAAAATAATACTTCATTTTATATGGAATCAGAAAAAAACCTTGACTAGCCAAGATATTACTCAGAAATAAAAACAAAGCAGGAGGAATCACACTACCAGACCTCAGATTATACTGTAAATCAATAGGGATCAAAACAGCATGGTACTGGTACAAAAACAGGGAGGTAGATGTATGGAACAGAATAGAGAACCAAGAGATGAACCCAGCTACTTACTGTTATTTGATCTTTGACAAGCCAATTAAAAACATTCAATGGGGAAAAGATTCCCTATTTAACAAATGGTGCTGAATGAACTGGCTGGAGACCTGTAGAAGACTGAAACTGGACCCACACCTCTCACCATTAACTAAGACAGACTCTCACTGGATTAAAGATTTAAACTTAAGACATGAAACTATAAAAATACTAGAAGAAAGTGCAGGGAAAACACTAGAAGAAATCGGCCTGGGTGAATATTTTATGAGGAGGACCCCCCGGGCAATTGAAGCAACACCTAAAATACACTACCAGAACCTGATCAAACTAAAAAGCTTCTGCACAGCCAAGAACACAGTAAGTAAAGCAAGCAGACAGCCATCAGAATGGGAGAAGATATTTGCAGGTTATGTCGCTGACAAAGGTTTAATAACCAGAATCCACAGAGAACTCAAACGTATTAGCAAGAAAAGAACAAGTGATCCCATCTCAGGCTGGGCAAAGGACTTGAAGTAAAACTTCTCTGAAGAAAACAGGCACACAGCCTATAGACACATAAAAAATGCTCATCATCCTTAATCATCAGAGAAATGCAAATCAAAACTACTTTGTCTCATCTAACTCTAGTAAGATTAGCCCATATCACAAAATCCCAAAACCAGAGATGTTGGCATGGATATGAAGAAAAGGGAACACTTCTACACTGCTGGCGGGAATGCAAATGAATACATTCCTTTCGGAAAGATGTTTGGAGAACACTTAGGGATCTAAAAATAGACCTGCCATTCGATCCTACAATTCCTCTACTAGGTATATATCCAGAAGACCAAAAATCACATTATAACAAAGATATTTGTACCAGAATGTTTATTGAAGCCCAATTCATGATTGCTAAGTCATGGAAGAAACCCAAGTGCCCATTGACCCACGAATGGATTAATAAATTGTGGTGTATGTACACCATGGAATATTATGCAGCCTTAAAGAAAGATGGAGCTTTTGCCATTTTCATGTTTACATGGATGGAGCTGGTACATATTCTTCTTAGCAAAGTATCTCAAGAATGGAAGAAAAAGTATCCAATGTACTCAGCTCTACTATGAAACCAATTTATAACTTTCTTCTGAAAGCTATAACCCAATTATAGCCCAAGAAGAAGGGGAAATGGGAGAAGGAGGGGAGGAGGGAGGGTGGATGGGTGGAGGGAGGGTAATTGGTAGGACCACACTTATGGTGCATCTTACACAGGTGCATGTGAAATTTACTAGGTGTAGGTTATAAATGTCTTAACACAATAACTAAGAAATGCCAGGAAGGCTATGTTAACCAGTTTGATGAAAGTATTTTAAATTGTATATAAAACCAGCATATTCACACTGTACCCCATGACTGCATTAATGTACACAGCTATGATTTAATTTAAAAAACACAGCACATTATACTCCATGATTGCATTAATGTACACAGCTATGATTTAATAAAAAAAAAAATGATTACCAGCCAGGTGTGGTGGCTCACACCTGTAATCCCAGGACTTTGGGAAGCTGAAGTGGGAGGATTGCTTGAGGCCAGGAGTTCAAGACTACCTGGGTAACATAGTGAGACCTTGTCTCCACAAAATAAATTTTAAAAATTAGACAAGCGTGTTGGTGCATGCTTATGGTCCCAGCCACTTGAGAGGCTGAGAAAGAAGTATCACTTGAGACCAGGAGTTTGAGGTTGCAGTGAGCTATGATCAGAGTACTGTACTCCAGGTAAAAGAGTGATACTCTGTCTCAAAAGTTAAAAAAAAAAATTACCGATATAATTTTTATATACAATGGTAAAGCAAAATTGAAATAAAGACGACTAGGAAGAAGAACGTGAACTAGCAGGCCACAAGAGCTTAACCAACACCCTGTATTTCATCTTTCATCCAAATAGAAAGTTTATTTGATCAAGGCTTACAGGAGAAAAGAAAATTTGCAGATAAGAAGAAAATAATCTCAATCTAATTAGCTCTACTACTTGCTGATGTGAAAGGCAAAATGATGTCATGGCATTTTAGCAAAATATAAGTAATTTTTGAACTACCATTGTTAAACACATGGTTTATCTTAAAGCTAAAAACTACTTTTTGCTCTGTTGAGCACAACTTTCTTGGCAAGTCTTCAAAACCAAGACAGATTCTCACTTGTCTCACATATTTGGAGGTGGACCCAGGAGGAAGAGCTGAAATAATCTCTATCTAATATCTGATTACCTGTATATGTTTGGATTCTAGCTTCGAAGCAGTTGTGAGATCATATAATGGTACAAAAAAATACATACTAATATCATCTGTTCTAGAACAGAAGAGCACCTATTGGTAGCACTTGCCACAAATAATAGCACACCACCGCCAAAACATCCATTTTGTGTCTGTTTAGATCTGTCTTCTCAGGGAAAAACAAATGCAAGGATCACTCTCCCATGGAGTCTCAGCGAAATCCAATCTTTATCACAGAGTACCCCAGTGTATTAAATTCATCTATTGGATTGCCGCTTATGCTTCCTAATTTCATTGTTAACACATACCTGCGTACCTGGAGTTACCATAGATTATGTCTGCCTGTTTCTCATCTTCAAATTCAGCATTCAGGTTCCAGTTACAAGCAAAAATTTCACCTGTAAAAAACATATTTTGCAGCATAGCAAATTTATCTTCATTTTCACAGTGTTTTTGTTCTAGAGGTATACATGAAAGGAGAATTAAGTGAGGAGTTACCCGACCATGACTTTCCGTCTATTTGGGGGGACTTGGGTTCACAGGATTTGTCTTTAGGAACTTCCTCGTTTGTGGTTTCTAAAAGGTACAAAAGAAAATAGTTATCAATTGGAAATTTCATGTTCTATTAGATTTCTAAAGTCAGTGAATGATAGAAAAATGCTTTGTATACAGAAAATCCCCAATCCTACTTCCCCATCTATATGGTGTCATAAACCACAGTGATAGCACTTAATAACTGTAATTATGGAGAGCAGGTCTGTGACAAAAGCTATTTGTTACATCCCAATTTGGCCGTGCAAAATGAGAGCTACATTTCCCAGTCTCCCCGTCATTATACAACAGTATCCCCTATGTCTGTGGAGAATAGACCTCAGGGAATACTTGAAACCGCAGATAGAACTGGGCTCTAATATACTCTTGCAGTTGGAAGTGTAACAGCAAAACTAGCATGAATTTCTTTTTTCTTCTTCACATTTCATCATTTGTTCATACTGGAGAACTTAACCTCAGTATATGATTTTTTTTTCCTTACTGAGAGAACTTTCACATTAAATGAAGCACTTTATGGCTTCTCTGCAGCATATCTGAAATGCCAGCATCACTACTCTTGTGCTTTGGGGCCATTATTAGGTAAAAGAAGGATTACTTGAACACAAGCACTGCAAGACAGCCTCAGTCAATCTGATAGTCCAGACGGCTGCTAAGTGACTAATGGGCAGGTAGCACAGACAGCGTGGATACACTGGATAAAAGAATTACTCATGCCAGGCTCATGATAGAGCAGGTGGCACAAGATTTCATCACGTCACTCAGAATGGCATACAATTTAAGATTTATGAATTGTTTATTTCTGGGATTTCTCATGTAATATTTTCAGACTTTGGCTGATGATAGGCAACTAAAACTGTGGAAAGCAAAACCTTGAATAAGGGGTGGACTATTGGCCAGGCGTGGTCACTTATACCTGTAAACTCAGCACTCTGGGAGGCTGAGAGAGGAGGATCACTTGAGCTCAGGAGAGCTTCAGCAAGAGCAAGATCCTATCACTACCAAACATAGAAAAATTAGTCGAGAATTGTGGCAAGCACTTGTAATCCCAGCTACTTGGGAGGCTGGGGCAAGAGGGATTGCTTGAACCCAAGAGTTTGAGATTGCTGTGAACTATGATGATGCCAGACTGTCTCAAAAAAAAAAAAAAAAAAGATGGGGAAGTGCTGGGTGCAGTAGCTCACGCCTGTAATCCTAGCACTCTGGGAGGCCAAGGCGAGTGGATTGCCTGAGCTCATGGGTTCAAGACCAGCCTGAGCAAGAGCAAGACTCCGTCTCTAAAAAAATATAGCTAGGCATTGTGGCAGGCACCTGTAGTCCCATCTACTTGGGAGGCTAAGGCAAGAGAATCGCCTAAACCCAGGAGTTTGAGGTTGCTGTGAACTGTGACTCTACGCACTCTACCGATGGCAACAAAGTGAGACTCTGTCTCTTAAAAAAAATAAAAACAACAGAGGCGGGAGAGACTACTGTATGCCTAAATACTGACCAATGAGATATGAATAAACATTATAAGACTGAGGTAGGAGGATCGCTTGAGCTCGAATGTAATCAATTTATTTATTTATTTATTTTGAAACAGGGTCTAACTCTGTTGCCTGGGCTAGAGTGCAGTGGCACCTCACTGCAGCCTTCAACTTCTAGTCTCAAGTGTTTCTCCTGCCTCAGCCTCCTATGTAAGTGGGACTACATGTGCATATCACCACATCTGGCTAATTTTTCTATTTTTTTGTAAAGATGAGTTCTTACTATGTTGCTCAGGCTGGTCTCAAACTCCTGGCCTCAGGTGATCCTCCTTCTTTGGCCCCTCAAAGTTTTAGGATTATGGGTGTGAGCTACCATGCCTGGCTAAAGGAAATTTTAAAAAGTGGTTTCTGGTATCAGATTCCACATTTAAAACAAAAGGGTTTCTTAATGCCTTTTCAGAAACTCTAGTAAAACTTTTCTGTATGTAACAATGCCAAATGGAAATTGGACAATGGACATTGGACTGGACAACAATGCCAGTCTACACAAATGGACTTAATAGTGCAATAGAGGCTTGGTGCCT
>NW_003852507.1:144368-151077 GCF_000181295.1 Otolemur garnettii
TGCCCTCATGCCACAAGACTATCCCCTTCATCTCCCCAGAACATTTAGTAGTTAAGCTGTAAAATAGTGATTGTCAATATTTTCAGGAATATTTCATGTATATCACTCACAGATGTTTAAGTATCCGAGTAATAAATCCTCACACAGAAATAAAATGTTAAGTGCCCATCAACCCATGAATGGATCAATAAATTGTGGTATATGTACACCACGGAATACTATGCAGCCTTAAAGAAAGATGGGAGACTTTACCTCTTACATGTTCACATGGATGGAGCTAGAACATATTCTTTTCAGCAAAGTATCTCAAGAATGAAAGAAAAAGTATCCAATGTACTCAACCTTACTATGAAACCAATTATAGCCCAAGAAGAAAGAGAAAGGGGAGAGGGAGGGGAGGGGAGGAGGAAGCATGGGTGGAGGAGGGATTTGGTGGGACCACACCTACGGTGCATTTTACAAGGATACATGTGAAATTTATTAGGTGTAGAATATAAATGTCTTAACACAATAACTAAGAAAATGCCGTGAAGGCTATGTTAACCAGTTTGATGAAAATATTTCAAATTGTATATAAAACCAGTACATTGTACCCCATGATTGCATTAATGTACACAGCTATGATTTAATAAAAAAAAATAAAATGTTGACATTCTTTAGAAAATACAGCCATTAAAAGACTTTTTTTTTTGAGATAGAACTCACTCTTATCTCCTGGGCTAGAGTGTAGTGATGTCATCATAGCTCACTGAAACTTCAAACTCCTGGACTCAAATGATCCTCCTGCTTCAGCCTCCCAAATAGCTGTGACTACGGGCACACACCAGCTCATTTGGCTAATTTTTCTAGTTTTTGTAGACATGGAGTCTCACTCTTGCTCAGGTTGATCTCAAAATCCTGGCCTCAAGAGATCCTCCTACTGGCTGGGCACAGTGTCTCACGGCTGTAATCCTAGCACTCTGAGAGGCTGAGGTGGGTGGATTGTCTGAGTTTAGGCGTTTGAAACCAGCCTTAGCCAAAGATAGACCTCATCTCTAAAAATAGCTGGGTGTTGTGGCAGGTGCCTGTAGTCCCAGCTACTTGGAAAGCTGAGGCAAGAGAATCGCCTGAGCTCAAGAGTTTGATGTTGCTGTGAGCTATGATGCCATAGCACTCTACCGAGGGCAACATAGTAAAACTCTGTCTCAAAAAAAAGAAAAGAGAGATTCTCCTACTTCAGCCTCCCAAAGTGCTAAAATTTAGGCATGATGAACCGGCCTGGCTAAAAGACTTTCCTCTTTAAAAGATACACGGGGCACAGTGGTACATGCCTATAGTCCCAGCTACTCAGGAGGGTAAGGTGGAAGATTCACTGGAACCCAGCAGTTCAAGGCCAGCCTGGTCAACATAGCAAGACCCTGTCTCTGAAAAAAAACATTCAATTAAAAAATATATATATTATATTATAAATTAATTAAATAAAATATATATTATATGTAAAGTAATATAAAAAGGATATTTTACTGTATCAGTACAGTAAACATACACGTAAAAATGCTTGGGAGAAGGAAATATTTTTTCTTAGAAATATTAGAATTCTAGGTTGGGCATTAAAAATAGAGTTAGCATTGCTAACTCAATTTCCAAAACATTCAGACTATTACTAAAGCACCTCTTCACTTGAATGAATTTAAAATTGAGTTCTAGCTGAGTTCTGTCATAACATTTTCGAGTATTGCACTATGGTAAAAAAGTACTTCTAGTTGTGATCAAGAGTGAATTTTGTGGCAGAGTATGGTGGTTCACTCCTGTAATCCTAGCGCCCTGGGAGGCCAAGGTGGGTGGATTGCTTAAGCTCATGAGTTCAAGACCAGCCTGAGCAAGAACGAGACACCATCTCTACTAAAAATAGAAATACTTGTCTTGCCTCAGCTTCCCAAGTAGCTGGGAGTACATGTGCCCACCACAACGCCCAGCTTTTTTTAGAGATGAGGTCCCAGTCTGGCTCAGGCTGGTCGGGAACTCCTAAGCTCAGTGTGGTGCATACTTATAGTCCCAACTACTTAGGAGTCTGAGGCAAGAGGATCTCTTGAGACCAAGAGTTTGAGGTTACTGTGAACTATGACACCACGATACTGCAGCCAAGGAGTATCTACCTCAAAAAAATTTTTAAAAAGTTTATTTAATCAGGGAATAAACAACTAGATATAGCTATCATGATCTAAAAGATGTTATATAAGATTACATAGCAGTAGATTGATTTTGTGTTATCATATCAGAGTATCATACTACTTCAGCTGGAACATATTTTCTCTGAGTGATACTTACATTGTCTTGGGTTTCGGAGTAAATGTCTAAGCATTTCTGAACTTTGGTCATAGAATATTTCCAGCAAGGCCAATGTTCTCTGCCGATCCAAAAATCCCACCTAAGCAGAAAGTTTGTAATTAGTTTTTACATGAAATTTAAGATTTTTATGCATTTTGAACATGGCTTGTTGAAGATTTTATCACTATCACACCATCATCATTGTATGTAAATAAAAGCTGCAGTGTCAAAATCAGGAAAACTATATCTTGCTTTTAGGCTTCATTTGACTTCTCTGTTCTATGACATGTCAAAATGCCTTACATTTATTAGATGTTTAACAAATACTGGTTGTTATTGACTTCTCAATTGCCAAATTCAATGTATAATGTTCAGTTCTGATCTAACCTTACCTGAGAATGTTACTTGCAATAATTAAAAGCGTCCTAGTTGTTCTTTTTTTGCATTGCTTAATTTTGAAAAAAAAAATTAATTACAGAAAAGGATGAAACCAACATATGATATGTTCACCATACCCAGAAATAATGATTGTTAGCATTTTGTGTATGTGCTTAAGAAAAAACTGACATAGTACGTATATAAATTGCTTTCATTTATTCAACATTGCGTCTTCAAATTGCTTTCATTTACTCAACATTGAGACCTAATCCATAAATGGAAAGAAACATGTTTTATTCCCTTCACCTATGATATGGCATTCTGCAATATAAAAACACCTTAATTTTTTAATATTCCTCTATTGATGGACATTTAGACTATTTTCAGTATTTTGATTATTGACATAATGCTGCAGTGGATATCCTTTTCTTTCTTTTTTTTTTGGTTTTTGGCCAGGGCTGGGTTTGAACCTGCCACCTCCGGTATATGGGGCCGGCACCCTACTCACTGAGCCACAGGTGCTGCCCTCTTTTTTTTTTGGCTGGGGCTGGGTTTGAACCCACCACCTACAACATATGGGGCTGGCGCCCTACTCCTTGAACCACAGGTGCCGCGCTTTTTTTTGAGATAGAGTCTTATTTTGTCTCCCTCGGTAGAGAGTGCATAATGTCACAGCTCACAGCAATCTCAAACTCTTAGGCTTAAGCGACTGTCTTGCCTCAGCTTCCCAAGTAGCTGGGAGTACATGTGCCCACCACAACACCTGGCTATTTTTAGAGATGAGGTCTCGGTCTGGCTCAGGCTGCTTGTGAACTCCTAAGCTCAGGCCATCCACCCTCCTCAGCCTCCCAGAGTGCTAGGATTACAGGTGTGAGCCATCGCACCTGGCCACTGGATAGCCTTATACACATTTCCTTGTGTGCATGTGCAAACATTTCTCTAAGGCAAATAACTAGAAGTGGAATTACTGGATTGTATAATGTGTACACTTTCAACTTTTGTGGTTACTACCAAATTGCTCCACAAAATGCCCACATCAGCACTGAAGCACAGTATCATTTCTTCACATCCACACCAAAACTTGATACTGTTTTTCCAATCTGATAGATAAGAACGGTATTTTATTATTTTAATTTGCTTTTCCCTGGTCATTAGTGAGAATTAGTCTCCCTCCCTCCCTCCCTTCCTTCCTTCCTGCTTTCCTTCCTTTTCTTCCTTCCTTTTTCTTTCTTTCTGATAGAGTCTCATTTTGTTGCCCAGGGTAGACTGCCATGGCATCAGCATCACTCACAGCAACCTAAAACTCTTGGTTAAGCAATCCTCCTGCCTTAGCTTCTTGAGTAGCTGAGACTACAGCTGCCCACCACAAAGGCTGGCTTTGGCTGATTTTGAACTCCTGACTTGAAGTGATCCTCCTGCATTGGCCTCTCAGACTCCTAGGATTATAGTCATGAGCCACTGCACCTGGCTGACATTTAATATATTTTCATATATTTATTATATATTTGGGTTTCCTCTTCTGTGAAAGGGTATTTCCTGTTATTTTCCCATTCTTCAGTTGAGAATAATAGTCATTTTTTTTTTTTTTGAGACAGAGTCTCTCTCTATCACCCTGGGTAGAGTGCCCTGACATCATCATAGCTCACAGCAACCTCAAACTCCTGGGTTCAAGTGATCCTTTTCCCCAGCTTCTCAAATAGCTGGGACTACAGGTGCCCACCATTATGCCCAGCTAATTTGTTTTTTTTTTCCTACTTTTAGTAGAGATGGGGATCTCACTCTTGCTCAGGTTGTTCTCCAACTCCTTAAGCAATTGCTTAAGCAATGCACCTGCCTCAGCCTTCCAGCGTGCTAAGCTAAGATTACAGGCATGAGCCACCATGCCCTGCCTATTTCTTATTTAAAAAAATTTTGATACGGATCATTGTTACCTACATAACAAATATTTTTTCCATATTTTAATTTAACTTTTGGTAAGTTTAGCCATATCAATGTTATCCATTAATTTTGAGGTAGTCAAATATATTAATCATTTCCTGTATGGTTTGCATCTGTTTTTTTTTGTTTGTTTGTTTTGTTTTTTTTAAGTAGAGATAGAGGTTTCACTCTTGCTCAGGCTGGTCTTGAACTCCTGAGCTCAAGCAATCCACCCAGAGCATTAGGATTACAGGCCTGAGCCACCACGCCTAGCCAATAAAACTTCATTTTTTAAATCAGAGAAATTCTCCCCAACTTTTTCTTCATTTATAAGTGCTTTTGGAATATTTAGACTTTTATTTTTCCATTAATTTTTTAAATTAAACCTTTTAAAAATATATACCAAATGCACAGAAAAGTACACACATCCTAAGTACATGGTTTTATGAATTACAGAATATAAACACACACAGAATATAAACTTTCTCAAAGGAGAATAGTAAACTTTAGTAGAGGGCAGGGCTTTGCTTTAAAAATCGAGGGATCTACAATTTGATTCCACTATTGCAACTTGTCATAGCATATCAGGTGCCACCCATACTCCAAATACTGAAGGGATCTTCTGGATAATAAGGCATGAGGTGAAAAAGAGTTTTTGCACTACCTAGGAAAGCCTGCAAAGCCTTTTGTTGCTCTGGGATCCACTCTGGCAACTGATGGCTCAGTTAAAGCATAAAAGCAACACGCATACCTGTGCTCAGTTAATTTATAAAAGTAGCATATACAAACATGGCAAGAGTTATTTCTAAAATGTAGAAATCGTCCAATAATCGTCCAATCGCCTTTTTCTTAGTGCTAGGTGGCATAGGATACAGCAATTGACCTTATACTTGGAAACACTGGACTGCTAAAAATTTTACCAAGGTAGTAAACTTTGGGTTTCTTTTTTTTTTTTTTTGAGACAGAATCACACTATTGCCCTCAGTAGGGTGCCGTGGCATCACAGCTCCCAGCAACCTTCAATTCTTGGGCTTAAGTGATTCTCTCGCCTCAGCCTCCTAAGTAGCTGAGACTACAGGCGCCCACCACAATGTCTAACTATTTTTTTTGTTGTAGTTGTTGTTGTTCAGGTGTCCCTGGGCAGGTTCAAACCCACCACCCTTGGTGTATGTGGTCGGTGCCATAACCACTGTGCTATGGGTGCCGAGCCTCTGTTTTTGTTTTTGATATCTGTTTATTTGTTTCTTTATTTTATTCTGGCAGAGGGGGGAAAGTTCAGGAGTTTCTATTTGGTCCTTTCTACTATAATAGTCCTCAGTTCCAAATCTGGAAAACAAATGTAAAGATTCTGTTATTGCTGAGTGTGTCTATTCTAATTAAACATTCAAGAACCAGAAATAACCATAGCTAAATCCACAGATTAATTGGGCCTGTGCCATAAGTAGCATGACCTCAATAAGTAGCATTTATCACCTGACATCCATAAATCCTTACTTTAAGGAATGGTCCACTGGGGTGTTTTAGGATCCAAAGGATTAGTGTTAACTTGGAGTCAGTGTCTAGTAATCCCTGAAAATCTGAGGCATTTCCCTTTTCTCAATGCATATTCACCCTAATGAGTACTTACAGGCCCTTTGAGGAAAGTCTCATGTAATTCTTTTCTAAGACGCTCAAGCCCCCTTTCAAAGAGTTCTGGGTGTATAAACTGACTTAAGTCTGGTGACTGTATGAGAAGCCAGTATTCTCCATTGTGCTGTCTCAAGTCATATTTCTGGCTCCAGAGTTGGTGCTTTTCTGTATATATATCCAGGTAATAATATAGTAGATATCCTATCTATTTAATTCCTAAAGAAACCATCTATGAACACCAAGAAAATCCAAGTGGGCCAAAAGATTCAGATGGCCACTTTAACCCTCACTGTTCATTAGGATAATGCCAATTATATACACATGTTTGGGAACTAAAGAAATAACCACAGATAAATTGAACCTATTAAAATAAGGCCTTGGGCTCAGTGCCTGTGGCTCAAGTGGCTAAGGTGCCAGCCACATACACCTAAGGTGGCAGGTTCGAATCCAGCCCGGGCCCGCCAAACAACAATGATGG
>NW_003852507.1:151746-164540 GCF_000181295.1 Otolemur garnettii
CAATCTCAAACTCTTGGGCTTGAACAATCCTCTTGCCTCAGCATCCCAAATAACTAGGACTACATGCATGCACCACAATGCCTGGCTAGGTATTCCATCTTTAGGAGAGCTGGGGTCTATCTAGCTCTTGCTCAGGCTAGTTTTGAACTCCTGAACTCAAGCAATCCACCTGCCTTGGCCTCCCAGAGTGCTAGGATTACAAGTGTGAGCCACCACACCCAGCCTTCCTTAATTTCTTGAGTATTTTTCAAGGGAGTGTCATTTGAGCTGTCTTGGGCAATATGGTGGAGGTGCATACGTACAGGCTACATAAAAGAAATGAATTTCAGCAATCTTAAAAAAAATCTGGCAGGGCAGTGCCCATAGCTCAGTGGATAGGGCGCCAGCCACATACACTGAGGCTGGAAGGTTTGAACCTAGCCTGGGCCAGCTGAAACAACAATGACAACTGCAACAAAAAAATAGCTATAGTTCCAGTTACTAGGGAGGCTGAGGCAAGAGAATAAGCCCAGCAGTTTGAGGTTTCTGTGAGCTGTGACACCACGGCACTCTACGGAGGACGACATCATAGTGAAACTCTGTCTCCAAAAAAAAAAAAAAAAAAAAAAAATCTGGCAATCTTGAAAGCCTTTAGATTTCTTCCTGTACAGTATCCTGAGAAAATGCTGGAATCTCAATCTCAGTGAATGTTAGGCCATTTTTTAGTCAAGCTTTCATATAATCTATGAGATAAATTAAAACATATGTACACTAAAAGACTTACACATAGGGCGGCACCTGTGGCTCAGTGGGTAGGGCGTCGGTCCCATACACCGAGGGTGTCGGGTTTGAACCTGCCCCAGCCTAACTGCAACAAAAAATAGCTGGGTGTTGTGTTGGGCACCTGTAGTCCCAGCTACTCAGGAGGCTGAGGCAAGAGAATTGCCTAAGCCCAGGAGTTGGAGGTTGCTGTGAGCTGTGATGCCAAGGCACCTACCAAGGTCGATGGAGTGAGACTCTGTCTCTTAAAAAAAAAAAGACTTATACATGAATGTTCTTAGCAACTTCATTCATAATAACTCCAAATTGGAAACAACTCAATGTTCATTGACTTGTGAATAGATTAAAAAAAATTGTGACCCCCCCTCCCTGCCCCCACCTTCTGTGGCTGCTATCCTTCCTCTTTAGAGTCATATTGGATTCAGGACTTACCTGTGAAGCTTGCAGTCTCTGAGCTACATCCAGGACATGAAGCACAAGGGTTTGCTGTTGTTAAATTTCATCCCAATCTAACTAGAATTTCCAAGAATGTCTATTATGTTGCCCTCAACCTCCAACCCTGACTGGGGCTCAAGGATGGGGGATCAGGCACCAACCCTGACTTAGGGACCCAGACAACTTTTAAGCTTTAGTCACACCCACTTCAACCTCCTTCTCCTATCAGCTGGTCACAATTTCCTAGTGATAGAAAAACTGCTTTGATGTCATATTTTACATTCTTCTTTACTCTATGACTTGCCATTCTTCCTCAAGAGCCCAGCAGTTTCAAGTGTCTTTAAATTTAATAATCATAGGCTAGAATAGCATATTTTAATAATACCTTCAGAGGGAAGGTAAATAGAGTCTCTAGAATAAAGAAGTTCATTGGGTTTCTGAGAGATATTTCTAATCAGTAGCTGAGACAAGAATTCTGAGAGCCTAGACAATAGATTCAAGATCACTTTGACCTTCATGCTGTTTCTTCAAAGCAGAAGATGAAATTCCCATGTGAAAGAAAGATACTCTGTCTGGACTAAAAGGAAAGGCAACACTCTTATCTTTGAGGATGAGAAATTGAGACCAAGAGAATACCGCATAAGGCTTGTTAGAATCACTCTTCTAAGTCTCCACACATAATTTAGCCACATTTTCACAGTTTACTATTCTTTGCCTAATCTGATATAGAAGTAACTGATACTAACTGCTTCTTTGAGTCTTCATTTCCCTTTGAGGGCTCCTGTGCCATGTAAAACTTACAAATAAATTTGTATGCTTTTCTCCTATTATTCTATCTTATGTCAGTTTAATTCTCAGACCCAGGATGGAGGTGGATTTTTTTTTTTGAGACGGAGTCTCACTTTATCGCCCTTAGTAGAGTGCTGTAACGTCACAGCTCACAGCAACCTCCAACTCCTGGGCTTAGGCGATTCTCTTGCCTCAGCTTCCTGAGTAGCTGTGTCTACAGGCACCTGCCACAACGCCTGGCTATTTTTTGTTGCAGTTTGGCTGGGACCAGGTTTGAACCCACCACCCTCAGGATACGGGGCCAGTGCCCTATGCACTGAGCCACAGGTGCCTCCCAGATGTAGGTGAATACTTTTTTTTTTTTGAGACAGAGCCTCAAGCTATCCCCCTGGGTAGAGTACCATGGCATCACAGCTCACAGTAACCTCCAACTCCTGGGCTCAAGCGAGTCTCCTGCTTCTGCCTCCCAAGTAGCTGGGACCACAGGCGCCTGCCACAACACCTAGCTATTTTTATTTTTTTTTGGTTGCAGCTGTCATTGTTGTTTGGCAGGCAGGGCTGGATTTGAACCCACCACCTTAGGTGTATGTGGCTGGTGCCTTAGCTGCTTGAGCCACAGGCGCTGAGCCAGGAGAATATTTTTCTGCCTTTACACTTCTAAGATCAGCACATAACTACTGTTTGAATGATGGCAAGAAAACTAAAGAGCACAAACAAACTTCTAAATCCCTCTAATTCCCCTAAATACAGTTGAACCTTTAAAGTTGACCGACTCCGGACATTGACCACCTCCTAATTTTCATAGCCTGGACACACATCTCATGTACCTATCAGTACAGTAGGCCTACTTCCTTATCTTGATCACTTCCGTCAAGTTGACCAGTTTGTTATGGTCCCTTGTGTGGTCAACTTATAGAAGTTCTACTGTATTATCCCACTATGTTTGATATGGCATATGAGTTGGTATTAAATTGGCCAACAGAGACCAGTGCCCTTCAGGCATTTACCGGGGAGTAAGATTTGGATGCCCATGTCACCCAGTAGTCATTATAATCTCTATTAAAAGAAGGATTGCCTGAAAGACACATAGATATTTCAGATTTTATAAAATCTATTCCTGACATTAGCCAAATCAGCAGGAACCTAGACTGCAATGTATTGTTGTTGTTGTTGTTGTTGTTGTTGTAGTTTTTGGCCGGGGCTGGATTTGAACCTGCCACCTTCAGCATATGGGGCTGGCGCCCTACTCCTTTGAGCCACAGGCGCCGCCCCAATATATTGGTTTCTTTAAGAATTGCCTTTGCTGAATTGCTGTCCAGTGTGCCATCATTTGCCTACAGTTAAGGTGGTTATAGGAAACTGCCCTAAAAAGGTCATTGTTTCACTTATTCCAGGCTCATCAGAAAGGATGTTCATTTCATCACATAGGGTCCCTTCAATGAGTTCCTCCAGGAGAAACTGCTAACTATAATTTGAACCTCAAATCTGTATACTTAGCACCAGTCTGTAATTATCTTATAAAGTTTGTGGAAAGTATGTTTTGTCACGTTTTCCCTTTCACATTCACAGCTAGGAAGCTTAGATCCAAATTTGTAACCAACCTACAGTATTTAGGTCATTATGGCAGCATTTTTGAGATAGGGAAAAGGCAGGCCCTTGCCCAATAAAGCGTCGTTAAAGACTGAACCTGGTCTCTGATAACACAAGAGATGGAAAAACTGTCCCAAACTAGCTAGAACCTAAATGGCCACAAAAAAAATCATCTCACTCTTGCTCAGGCTGGTCTCAAAATCCTGAGTTCAAGCAATCCACCTGCCTCAGCCTCCCAGAGTGCTAGGATTACAGGCATGAGCCACTGCGCCTGCCAGCTTTTTGTCTTTTGGTTTTGCAATCACCTCATGCTTATTATACCCTATTATACCCATCTTAATAATGTATTAGCATACTAAAAGAAACTCCTATGGGGCCAGGACAGTTTACAAATGCCGCAGCAATGCCTTGCAGTGTGGTCTGCAAACAGGTGCCAGACTCTCATGAGAAAGGTACAACCATTGAGGATAGCATCTAGACAATTTTATAGCCATTTGAGGAAGTAATTGATTACTTTGAATCTGAGAATTTAAAAACTGAACTGTATTTTGCATGTTCTTTTTTCCTCCTAGTAATCCATTTTCATTTTCATTCAGTCCACAACAGATTGAAAATTTAAAACATCACCATCAATAACAGCCTAAAACTAGTCTTTCATCACAAACAGTTTGAGAAGTAACTGGTTAAGGGTCCGAACCCACCTTCCCATGGTCACAATGTAGGAAGAGTTCAGCAAACATCCGCCTCTGCATGTCGGATTTTATGAACTCCCGGAATTCATCTGCATAGAGGCAAAGGTGCTTAAGGAGTTTCTCGAACATTTCATTTTTAAAGTCTGCAATATGCGAAATGATGTACTGCAGGAAAAAAAAAAGAGAGAGAGAGAGAGAGAGGGTAAATGATTGACTTAGAGCCTTGCTCTTGACTGGCTTGGATTTTCCCAAGGATTCAGAAATACTGGCTGCAAAATGTTTCCATGTCATTTGCTTATCACTCAGATGAAGTGGTTTCATGTTGGTGCTGCTCTATAGGCTGTGATGCAGAGAGGTAACCAATGGGAATAGATATCTTTGGAAAAATTTCCGTCTAGATCACATCAGCATTATATTATGTGGAGGGCAGACTTTGGTCACAGAATGAAATAGCAGCACTGCTGATAAAATGGTGCTTGTAAATTGAAAGTTTTAAACATCAAATATAGTTTTTCTACTGGCATATGGAATATAAGAACATGTGTGTTCCAAGACGGGTTTACATTTAATTATTGGCATGTAAGAGATGGGGATCCTGGGTAGCTTTTTGTCTTTTGTTTGTTTATAGTCTCACTCTGTATCCTCGGTAGAGTGACATGGTGTCATACTTCCCAGCAACCTCAAACTCCTGGGCTCAACAATCCTCTGGCTGGCCTCAGCCTCCCAAGTAGCTGGGACCACAGATGCCTACCAAATGCCCAGATAGTTTTTTCTATTTGTAGTAGAGACAGTCTCACTGTTGCTCAGGCTGGTATTGAAATCCTGACTTCAAGCAATCCATCTGCCTCAGCCTCCCAGAGTGCTAGGATTACAAGCATGAGCCACTATAACTCACAGCTTTTTGACTTTTGGTATTGCAATAAGGCATATTTTACCAGTGGGGTTTTTTTTGTTGTTGTTATTGTTGTTATTGTTGTTTTGGAAAGTGTAGGGGCTAAAAACATGTATAATATTAGGCCATTTATCTTAATTCCTGTTGAATAGATTTCCAGAAGTGAGAATGCTAGCTTAGAAGGCAATTGTTTCTATGTTTTTTGTGGGGTTGACATGCTGCTCATAAGTTTTTGCACTCCCACCACTAATGTATGAATGGCTATTTCCCCTCAGTCTCACCATCAATGTGTATTGATGTCTGGATTTTTGATAGGCTGAGAACAAATTACATTCTTCTTTTAACTAATTAATTTTTTTTTAATGGGACAAGGTCTCACTATACTGTCAGGCTGGTCTTGAACACCTGGGCTCAAATGATCCTCTTGCCTCAGCCTCCCAAGTAGCTGGAACTACAGGTGCCTGCTACTGTGCCCGGCTACAAATCACTTTCTTGATCTATACCTCATTATAAGAGATAGAAAGTATCCAGTGACAGAGAGAAATGATTGAGCACTGCACAAGTTTTTGAGTGGATGTATTAGCCCAGCTCACAGTCAGTAATTTCCTCCCCTCCTCACAGCACAGAGGTAGCCAAATTTATATTGCATGATCCCACTTCCCTCGCCATCAATGACTGGATCAGGGGAGAACACTTAACCTGACTAAGGTCATCAGATTCTCTCTATAGGAATTGGGGATTAGAACTGAGGCGTGGCCAGTGATCTTTGAGTGGATCTGGACTTGTGATGTGTAGAGGAGGCAAAACTTCCCCTCTGCCATCTTAGAGTCTTTAGCTGGGCCTGAGAATTAAATTATGCAAAATGAATTAACCCGAGAAAACCAAACAAATTTAATGTAAGTTTCATGTGACATGGGAACCCTCATAAGGAAATTAAGACCCAAAGAAGTGGCAAAATTGACATGGTTAGTTTGAACAAAGAGAGATAATTGTGGAAAAGTAACTAAATTATGTAGGGAGGGTAAAGGGAAGATAAAAGATAAGAATTATTTTAACGAGGTCTGTTTGTACAGAATTCTCTTGTCTAAGATTTCCAGCTACAGAATGTTTCCTTTCTCTTGGTAGAGAGAGGGCATCTTTCTTAGAGATTTTAATCCCTTATTTTCAGGAAGGAAAGGAGAGAATAAAGTGCTCTTCTTGTATCTGTGGTTTTTCTAGATCCTTTAGCTCAAAATAATCCTTATGCCGAAATAGCATATTTTAAGTTAGTATATTCTGCCACCCTTTGAATGTAAAATTGAGAGTTGTCAGACAGCCAGATTGCTCCATGTAAACCAAGGCTGCAGAGGAAGTCTGTCCACGGAGACAAAGTCTGGAAGCTTTCAAGGTCCCTATTCTAGTCCCTTCCTAAAGTCCTTGGATTATGCATATTTCATTTTCAGCTATATTAGTTCAGGTTGGTTTCTGGTTCTTATAATCAACATGTTCCAGTAATTTGCCACTAAAGAATCGTAATTTGTTTAAAATGCAACATTGTTTCTGGCATATTTCCCTGATGCATACTTTCTCAAGGTGATACTTCATTTCCTCATTGCCATCTAGGCAAACTTTGAATATGTTCTTAAAAGACATGTTCAGCTTGAATCCGTACTAATGAGTCATAAACCACTATTCAACGGGCTTAAAGATCAAGAGGAAAATTTACAGCAGAGCAAAAAACACTTTTCTAAATAATCGGTTCCCTTAGTTGTCATTCTTCTTTTTTTTTTTTTGTGAGACAAGAGTCTCACTATGTTGCCCTCAGTAGAGTGCCATGGCATCACAGCAACCTCAAACTCTTGGGCTGAGGTGATTTCCCTGTCCCAAGTAGCTGGGACCACAGATGCCCGGCATTTTTTTGTTGTAGTTGTCATTGTCGTCTTAGCTGGCCCGGGCCAGGCTTGAACTCACCTACCTTGGTATATGTGGCCAGTGCTGTAACCACTGTGCTATGGGTGCTGAGCCAATTATTCTTGAAAAATAAATGAGCACAGTTCTTTTTGAAGCCTGTCTAAATTCAAATTCCAGTCTCTATATTCCTTCATTTGTGAAATAGGTATCATAGTAGGTGGAATCTCTCTGGGTCATCGTGAGGGTCTTCTATACGACCCTATCAAACATACATAGTTTGGGTATTTCAGGTAATAAGTTCTCTATAGCCATTGCTCTTGTCTACTCTAGAGGCAGATAAGCAACTGGCCAAGAAAGTTTTCTTCATTGAATAAAACAGTCCTCTAGCTGACATACAACTTTCAAGGGAAAATCCAGTGAGATCAATGATTCACAGAGTGTGATCGCTAGACCAACAGTATCAGCATCACCTGAGAACTTGACAGAAAGGCAAATTGAGCCCCATCCCAGATTTAGTGAATCAGAAAATCTGCATGGCCAGCAATTTGTGGTTTAACAAGCCCCTCAGATGATTCTGATGCTCATTTAAGTTTGAGAATAACTGAACTAGATTACCTGGAGTAACTGGTCTTAATTAGTCCAGTATCTTAAGATCCTGTTGTTTGGTCCTTACTGATTTTTCACTTGAGTAGTATTATTCTAAATTACTCATGTGATAGAATTATTGAATAAGTGACATTTCAGCAATATTATGACTCAATCGCCAAAGCTAAAAGAAGAAATCTCTGGTTTATGAGAATCATCCTGTTTTATATTATGCTGAGAATTCAAAACCACAAGTTTTCTGGCTATGGAAATGCTATTGAATCAAGAATTAGTTAAAGGCCAGGTACAGTGGCTCATACCTATAATCCTAGCACTCTGGGAGGCTGAGGCAGGTGGATTATTTGAGCTCAGGAGTTCAAGACCAGCCTGAGGTGTGAGACCCTCCCCATCTCTAAAAATAGCTGTGTGTTATAGTGGGCACCTATAGTCCCAGTTACTTGGGAGGCTGAGGCAAAAGGGTCACTGGAGCCCAGGAATTTGAGGTTGCTGTGAACTATGATGCCATAGCACTCTACCAAGGGTAACAAAGTGAGACTCTGTCTCAAAAAAAAGAATTACTTAAAACCTCTCTCTGAGAGACACATCAACATTCTGGATTTCTAGTCTATGGGTTTTCTAAATTAGCATATTCTGATTGTAGGCTGGGTGGCATAAAGTCTAATAGTTGCCAATATTAACTACAAATCAAATGCCAAAGAGAACAATTATTGAAGTTTGCCAGTGTCTCTCATAAAAGCAGAAAAGAGTGAGAATACATGGGAGGCTTTGTGCTTTCATACCCTTCCAAGGAATGAATCAAATTGATTGCTTGGATTAATTTAAGAATATAATTACTACTCCTCTTTAGTTTAATAGCTCTGTGAGTTATTAAACATTCTAACTATAGTTAATCACATTATCTCTATACTCTAGGTCCAACTGTAATGAATTCTGGGCTTTATCTTTCTAACTTAATGCTGACAATGTGGAAATTGTCACCTTTAATAGAGTGGTACCTACTGTTAGGTTCGATGGCTCTGGACCATTGGGGTTCATATTTATTTGTAATTGCAGACACACTAGAGAGTTGACGAAGCAGGTGATATAAGAGCAATAGGAAGAAAACTATGTTTGGAAACTCTCTTAGCTATTAACTTCCCAATTGTATTTGTAAGCCCTGATAGTTTATAAGAAGTCTGCAAACAAGAGTACAGAATGTTGAAGTAAACAAATATTTGCTACAGTGTCTTTTATTGAAGAAATGGTGTGTTCATATAGCCTTTGGGAAGAAAATTAGCTTTCCAGTTTCAGGAAGAAAATTTTTAAGAAAAAATCAGTGCTAATTATATGCGGACAGTCCCCAACCTATGGTCGTTCAACTTAATGAATTGTTGCCTTTATGATGACACAAAAGCAATATATATGTTCAGTAGAAACTCTCCTCCCTCCCTCCCTCCCTTCCTTCCTTTCTTCCTTTTTTTTTTTTTTGATAGTCTCACTTTGTTGCCCTGGGTAGAGTACCGGGGTGTCATAGCTCACAGCAACCTCAAACTCTTGGGCTTGAGCTATCCTTTTGCCTCATTTTTTCTAGTTTTCTTTTTAGTAGGGGTCTCACTCTTGCTCAGGCTAGTCTTGAACCCCCCAACACAAGCAATCCATCTGCCTTGGCCTCCCAGAGTGCTAGGATTATAGGTGTGAGCCATCATGCCCAGCCCCCAAAACTGTACCTTCAATACCCATACAACCATTCTGTTTTTCATTTTCAGTATAGCGTTAGACAATTTTGCCCAGCTGCAGCCTGTATGAGGCTAAACTATAATGTTTGGTAGGCTAAGTGTATTAAATGTATGTTCAATTTATGATATTTTCAACTTAGTTTATCCATATGCAACCCCTATCATTAGTTGAGTGTATGTACTTAACAAAGGATCAGCTACCTTTTCTGATTTTTTAAAACTTTGCTTAACAAACAAGTTGAACAAAGGCCTCATTTAATATTCAGATTTTTAAAAATGGCTCCTGCCTCAGGGTTTGGCCTTGTGGTCTGGCTCTCTGGGGTTCTCCCCCTTTCTTTTAGAAACTTGGCTCTTGGCTGGGTGCAGTGGCTCATGCTTGTAATCCTAGCACTCTGGAGGCCTAGGCAGGTGGATTGCCTGAGTTCATGAGTTTGAGACCAGCTTGAGCCAGAGCAAAACCTTGTCTCTAAAAAGAAAATAGCTGGGCATTGTGGCAAGCATCTGTAGTCCCAGCTACTTGGGAGGCTGAGGCAAGAGGGTCGCTTAAGCCCAAGAGTTTAAGGTTGCGCGAGCTGTGACGCCATAGCACTTTACAGAGGGCAACAAAGTGAGACTCTGCCTCAAAAAAGAAAGAAAGATAAAAAGAAACTGCGGTGAGGCACTCTTTTACAAATGGAACTTTACCCTGGAAGGGAGAACAATGTAACCTAAATATTGTACCCTCCTATTAATTTGACTAAGGTTTAAAAAAAAAAAAAGAAACTTCACTCTTCCTTCAACTGCCCCGGGGGGCCTCCCTGCCGGCCACACAGCACAACACCTTGGCACTGTGGTCCTCACCCCTCTTATTCTTTTCATTGGATTGTGAGGCTCCTGGATATCTTTCCTTCTCTCCCTTCTGTGGCTTTGCTCACTGCTGTTCCCCCAGGCCCAGCATAAGCCCTGACACATACAAGGTGCTCAGTGAACACAAACACTGAATGAAAAAAAAAAAATGGCACAATAACCCACAGAATTTTGTCCCTGCTGGTGAATGTTAGGTAATGTAATGTGTTATATCCCCACAAAATTCATATGTTGATGACCAAACCTCCAGTACCTTAGAATGTGACTGTATTTGGGAATAGGGTCTTTAAAAGGTAGTTAAAATAAAAGGAGGTCTCTAGGGTGGGCTGTAATCTTACTAGTGCCCTTATGAGGAGAGGACATTTTGACACAGATGTGTACAGAGAGAAGACTCTGAAAACTCAGGGGAAAAAATGGCCATCTACAAGCCAAAGAGAGAGGCCCTCAGAAGGAACCAACCATGCCAACCTCTTGTTTCAGATTTCTAGCCTCCAGAACTGTAAAAAATTAAATTTCTGTTGTTTAAACCTCCCTGTCTGTGATACTGCAATATGGCAACACTAGAAAACTAATATAGGCAATAAGGAACTTCCAATAAAGCAGTTCCTTGACCACATGGGAAGAGTCACATCAAATTGGAGGATAGTTGGCTTATCTCCTCTCATTCCCCTGGCTTAGAATTCTCTCATTTCTCCCCAAGGTGTTCTCATACATTCTCCTGACATATTGTTGCTCTGCCTCCCCAAAGCTATTACTCTTCTTTTTTCTCTTTCCGTGCCACAGCTCCAGTACACGAAAAATAAAATGAGTGTGGCTCAGTGCCTGTAGCACAGTGGTTACAGCACCAGCCACATACACCGAGGCTGGCAGGTTTGAACCCAGCCTGGGCCAGCTGAGCAGCAGTGACAACTGCAACAGAAAAATAGCCGGGGATTGTGATGGGCACCTGTAATCCCAGCTTCTTGGAAGGCTAAGGCGAGAGAATTGCTTAAGCCCAAGAGTTTGAGGTTGCTGTGAGCTGTGACAACACAGCACTCTACTGAGGGTGACATAGTGAGACTCTTTCTCAAAAAAATAAATAACATAAAATAAAATAAGTGAAACAAAACAAAAAATATTTAAGATATAGATAGGTAGGTAGATAGATAGAGACAGAATATAAAGCTATTTAGACAAATGTCCTTGTAGGAAAAATGCAGATCCTGATTTAGTAGAATATATTAAGTGAGAAGACATAATCTCTGGATATAATTGATGAAACCCTTCTCTTTAAAATTTAAACTTGGAGCCTCATTAGTTTGAAGGCCTCACAGATTGTATAAAACAATCCCGTAAGGAAATGATCATCTCAGAGTGGACTACCACTGAGTAGAAACACAGTGAATCCCAAAAAAGAGAATCCAGGCAGAGGCAGGATTATTTACTCCTAGGCAAGGGATATAACAGTTCTTCAGTGTGACAGAATCAAAAGTTAATATCTAGGGTCAGGCATGGTGGCTCATGCTTGTAATTCTAGCACTTTGGGAGGTCAAGGTGAATGAATTGCTTGAGGTCAGGTGTTTGAGACCTGGGACATTGTAGTCAGACTCTGTTCCTACAAAAAATAGAAAAATTAGCCAGGTGTAGTGGCAGCTGCTTGCAGTCCCAGCTACACTGGGAGGCTCAGTCAGGAGTCGGAGCTTGCAGTGAGCTGTTATCATGCTGCTGCACTCCAGGCTTGGTGACAGAACAAGACCTTGCCTCCAAAAAAATCTCCTTTTCTAAATAAGTAAATATGTGAACTTCACTATATAGTATTTGCAGTTTTTGCATATAAGTATTGTTACACCGATTATATGATTCAGGAGTTAGCCTCAGACTGCTTGCAGCCCAGACCTACTGAAACATGCTTCTGAGACACTGACTTTCACTTTCTACAGTCTTACCATAAACAGGAGTTCTTTTCACTTGTTGCAGGTAAGTAGGTAGATGTGTAGCTAGAGTCTCTACAACAATCAGATGGACAATAAAGTCAGGAAAGGATGTAAGTAAACAAACTAAATTCCTCTTTGAGAGTAACCAAATGCCTCACTGTGCCTGGTCTCAACACTGAAAGTCCCATGTTCTAGAAAATGCCTGAGTCCCAGATAAGCCAGGATGATTTTGACGCCCTATACCTGCCAACAGTATAATCCTTGTAGGGAACTCCGGTGAACCTCTGTTTGGAGTGTGCTGTGTTGTTTCCTGCTTTAGATAACAAACTATCTCTGTAAGTATTGGCATCCTTTGCCAAAAAAGAAACTATAAATGTTAGCTGTATCTGCAGTATCATTACATCACCATTTTTTTTGATAACCACATATAGTAAACTATATTTAGAGTTCATATTCCACGGAATACAGCCCAAGGAGTTCAGAATATTCCACCCCCAAATATGCCACTTTTCTATAAGAATTATTTTGAACTAAAAATGCTTTTTTTTTTTTTTTTTTTTTTTTTGAGAAAAAGCCTCAAGTTATCCACCTGGGTAGAGTGCTGTGACATCACAGCTCACAGCAACCTCCCACTTGTGGGCTCAAGAGGCTCCTGCCTCTGCCTCTG
>NW_003852507.1:164827-170761 GCF_000181295.1 Otolemur garnettii
TGAACTTGTCTCAGCCTCCCAAGTAGCTGGGCCTATGGGAACCTGCCACAATGTCCATCTAGTTTTTCTATTTTGAGTAGAGACAGGGTCTCAACTCTTGCTCAGGCTGAGCTCAGGTGATCCATCCATTTCGGCCTCCCAGAGTGCTAGAATTACAAGTATAAACCACCATGCTCTCCCTCCTAAAAACGTTTAAAAAGCAGTAGACTGTGCATGGAGGCTCACACCTATAATTCTAGCACTCTGGGAGCCCAAGATGGGTGGATAGCTTGAGCTCACGGTAGAGACTAGCTTGATTAAAAAGCATAAAACTATAAATAGAAAAACTGAGGCAAGAGGATCACTTGAGGCCAAGAGTTGAAGGTTGCTGTGAGCTATGACACCATGGCATTCTACCCAGGGTGACAGCTTAAGACTCTGTCTAAAAAAAAAAGCCCTGCAGCTACAAGTTCACTCTGATCTTGCATTTCTTGTTTCTTTTTCTTTCTTTCTTTCTTTTTTTCTTTTTTTTTGTAGAGACAGAGTCTTACTTTATTGCCCTTGGTAGAATGCCATGGTGTCACAGCTCACAGCAACCTCCAACTCCTGGGTCTAGGTGATTCTCCTGCCTCAGCCTCCTGAGCAGCTGGGACCACAGGCGTCTGCCACAACGCCCAGCCATTTTCCTGTTGCAGTTTGGCCAGGTCAGGTTTGAACCCTCCACCCTCGGTATATGGAGCCAGCACCTCACTCACTGAGCCACAGGTGCTGCCCCCCGTTTTTTTTTTTTTTTTATGAGACAGGGTCTTGCTTTGCTGCCTGGTCTAGACTTCAGTGATGTCATCATAGCTCATTGCAGCCTCAAACTCCTAGCCTGCCAAGTAGGGGGGACTACTGGTGTGCACAACCATGCCTGGCTAATTATTGTTGTTGTTATTATTTTGTAGAGATAGGGGTCTCACTCTTGCTCAGGCTGGTCTTGAATTCCTGACCTCAGGCCATGCTCTCACCTCAGCCTCCCAAAGTGCTAGGATTACAGAGGTGAGCCACCATGCCTGGCCCTTCCTTCTGTTCTTTAAAAACGGAACATGAAGTTCCTTTGAGAAAGATGACTTCCCTATACTAGAAGGAAAGTAATATTCTTATCATCAAGGATAGGACATTGAGACCAAGGGAATTCTGTACAGACCTTGTTTAAACAATTTTTATCCTCTAGCTTTCCCATGTAATTTAGTTGCTTTTTTACAACTTACTATTCTTTGCCCAATTCAGTATATAAGAGGTCATCTCTGTGTCTCTAGGTCTTCATTTCCTTATGAAGTCTCCTGTGTTTTATAAAAGTTCTATTTGTCCTTCTCAGGTCGAATTAATTCTCAGGTCCAGTAAGGGATAAAACCTAGAAGGGTAGAAGTAGTATTTTGCCTCCCCTAGCATTCATTCATTCTCAGTATAATCACAAGATAAATAACATATAAATATTTGTTACTGATAACTGGGAATGGTGAACATAGTGACAATAGGAGTCAAGATCCTCATGCCTAGCGTGAGCAAAGCTGATAAGCAGGCCACGCAGTGAATAGCCCTTTATGTAACAGTCTTTGTCTGAGAAAGCAACACTTTGTGTTACTTTGGAGGTGAGAGTTTAGGAGACAAACTGAAACCACATCAGGGCCAGGATGCAACCCAGCACAGAGCCAAGTGATAAAATCAGAACTAGAAGTGTGTGGATCTCTGGAGCCCTAAGAAGGAAGAAGGAGCATTTGCATTAATAATAGGTCATCTTCCCTCTTGGAGTCTTTGCAGGCTCTCCTCTGCCCTAGGCCATCATATTCCTCACTCCATGAACCTTTGCATGACAGGGGTTTTATATGTAGTTAGCATCAATGGCTTAGAGATAAGCAAGTTTCTTTCCCTCGTACATGGTGATGCCCTGTTCTTCAGTTAGCATTTTTCAGCACAGAAATAGAAACTCTTATTAAGAACTCAATAGCACACAGCACATAGACAATAAGGACCTTGGCCACTATATAAACAATTGCTTCTATTTGGAAAATGGATTCCAAGTTCCAAACAAGTGACTTACAGAAACTTTCATGGGGGGAGGGGAACGTAACCATTCATGGGACTTTTATTTTAAAAAATCATGGGCACCTTAACAAGTCAGTATAAGATTTGTCTTAAAATGCACCAAGAAAAATTTAGACATACTTATCTCTCTTTTAGACTCCTCTTAAAGCAGATTATTAGGAGAGAGTCTTTATCAAAACATGGGGAATTTACTGAGCTCAAAAATTCCAGGAAATACAAAAGAACCTTCCTATTTAAAAAGTTAACTGAATTTTTGATAATCATATTAATGATATTTGAAGTACATACTTGAAAACATAAATAACTAAAAAGTTAACTAGAATGTTTGATAATCACATTAATGATATTTGGATAAAACATCCATACTTGAAATGGTTTTCTTTTGTTGATAAACAAATTAACCAACCAGATAATAAAATGGAAGGGTAAAGCCGCTGTAAGATTGAAATCTGGGAGTTTCAAGGGGGATTTGCCAGCCAGGCACGGGGGCTCATGCCTATAATCCTGGCACTCTGGGAGACTGAGGAGGGTGGATTGCCTGAGCTCACAGGTTCAAGACCAGCCTGAGCAAGAGCGAGACCCCCATCTCTAACAATAGCCAGGTGTTGTGGTGGGTGCCTGTAGTTCCAGCTAGTTGGGAGGCTGAGGCAAGAGAGTCACTTGTACCCAGAGGTTTGAGTTGCTGTGAGCTATGATGTTACTGCACTCTACAGAGGGTGACAAAGTGAGATGGTCTCAAAAAAAAAAAAAAAAGAAAAGAAAAGAAAGAAAGATCCACCAATCAGTACCTGCTTACTCCTGGACTGAACACAAGACGGTTACTTTTTCTAATGGGTGGCCACTGAAATCTAAGGGTTAAGACTTCTACATGGTATTTCTTTTCAAACTTGTAGAGGGAGCACAATATCTATTTCCATAACTCAGCACCAGTGTTAAAAGTAATACAAATAGGGCTGGGTGTGGGGGTTCATGCCTTTCATGCCAGCAATTTGAGGGCAGAGGTAAGAGGAACACTTGAGGTCAGAAGTTCAAGACCAGCCAAAGGACATTAATGGGACCCTCTTTTTACCAAAAAAAAAAAAAAAAAGTAAAAAATTAGCCAGGCATGATGGGAAACCTGTAGTCTCAGCTACTCAGCCGGCTGGATCGCTTGAATCCTGGTGATTCAAGGCTAAAGTGAACTATAATTGCACCACTGTACTCCAGCCTTGACAACAGAGCAAGACTGTATTTAAAATAAAATAAAATAAAAACAATACAAATGGTAAGTTTTGTCTCTTAGAATGAGTTGTCTTTGGGGAATCAAAGTATTCTGAGAATTTAATACAAATTTGATCTGCTCCTAAAACAGATTTCTGAATATTTGACTTATAAAACAAAATAAAACAGAAAATTCCAAATAAACCAGTACACGCTACATTTTAAACTGTTTCTGACATTGTTTAAACTAAAGCATTGTTCTTAAGGTTCCTGTTGAAGTGAGGAAACAAGTTATGGCAGGTAAAAGAAATCTAAAACTCATAACCACCAGATGAGTTTCCTACATGAAACCTACTGTATTGAAATTTCATTTTCTTTTGCTATGCATTCCTCAGCAGCAATGAATATAATAGTTTGTAATGTTTGCACTTGTCCATTGCTTTGTGATTTTGTGTGTGTTGCTTATATTTTGATTCTCCCCTTTCCAGATCCTACCATGGTCCCATCCAGTGTGTGTGTATATGCAACCCCCACCCTCTAACAGAGGGACACAAATTCCTGTATATGCCTACAGACACATTCCCACACAAGAATGCATTGCTGTAATGAGTAAATAGTCAATATATACTTAATAACTAAGAGACGAGAAGTAAACATCCTAAAATAGTTACTCTGGGTTTTCATTTACTACAGATGAAAAGTGAGAGATGGATCATAGTCAATAAAAACATCATAACCTAAGGAGACAGAGCTGTCCTCAAATGAGGTCTGACAATTAAGCTGCCGAAACCGTCTTGGAAAAAGTGCTTTGAAGGGTAAACTAGGCGCTGGCATCAGTGCATAAGGGGAATACTTTGAAGGTGATTGTAGTGATATTCAGCAACGAGGTATTTCGTAATTTTCCTGGTATGAGTCTGTGAACTTAACTGTCTCATCCAGTCTCTCCATCTTGAAAACTAATTACATTGCTTATTACAAAGGATCAGAGAAGCAATTATATGGTACAGTATCTCCACTAGGTGGCACTTATGCGTAATATCTTGTTGTTACGCCCAACATTTATAATAGTTTTCTTCCAGTTTCACTGCTTGAGTGCTGATAATACAGCCTTAAAGCAAATCTGTTTAAAAGCAAGTGCTCCAAATACTACTTCTATGTCACAAAAGACGGTCCAATGATTTGATGATCATATCATTAACAATTTTCAATAAATAATTGCTATATAAGTAATACTTTCTTGGTTCTATCTGGGTAATTACTCTTCTTCATCATGAAAGTGCTTGATTGTATGCTGTCTGAATATCAAAAAAAAAGAAAGTGGGAAATACCAGGAAAACAAATATTAATATCCAAACCATCCATCAAAACAAAATTATGGATATAAAACAAATTACACATTTAAAGGAAAAATGATATAAGAGTGATTTATTCCTAATAAGACTTGTATAAACTCATTCACATCCTATCTAACACATTTGTAGATGGAATTCCAACGTAACTTTCCTCTCTCATTTCTCATCCTTTCCCAGTCACATGCCTCACATACCAGTCAGACTATTATTTCTTACCATGTAGCAGTGTAGATAAATCATACTCTTTCAGTATTTTATCTTACATGTTATTCCCCTTCCTTCCTAGAAAGTCCTTCTTCCTTTTCTGCCCAGCTTCTTAAGACTCAGACTCAACTATACACACTGTGACATCTTAGCTTCCCTATTCTATTGGTGTTCTTCTGATGACATGCTGAAATCTTCTAGTATAACCTTCATTACAATAATTTGCCTGTTTCTCTCCTCTGTCACACCTATAACACCAAAACTTGGTATACACATTAAAAAATGGGTACTATGGAGTTGAAAACATTCAATTGCATTGGTTCAGAATCACATATTTTCAAGGTCAGGCTTAAGTCTGGTGTGGAAGATGAGAGTCAATTGCCATCCCATGAAAGATGAATTTACATTATCTTGGGGTGTTTCCTTATGGGGTCTCACAGTATATTTACGTTAAAAAAAACAAATAGGGCCCAATCTCCTACTATAGACTCTTAAGAATAGCACTTAGATAAAATACAACTTAAACTAAACTGACAGAACATAAACATTCTTAGAAATAACAATCAAAATTTTAAAAATTTAAATTAAATAGAGGACAATATGCCAAAGAGAAATATGTACTCACATGTTCATTGCAGCATTATTCACAATTGCCAACATACAGAAGATCCACTATCCATATCAATATATGGATAAAGAAAACACGGTACATACACATTGGAATATACACTATAGAATACTATTCAGCCTTGACAAAGAAGGAAATGCTGTCATTTATAATAACATGGATGAACCTGGAAAACATTATGCTAAATGAAATAAGCCAGGTACAGAAAGACATATGGTGATCTTCCATGATCTCACATATATGGAATCTGAAAACGTTAAACCCAGGAAGTAGAAAGTGGTTAGGTAGTGGTAACAGATTGGTGGTTAGGAGGGACTAGGGGTTCAGTGTGGGAGTTAGGGAGATGTTGGTCAAAAGGTTCAAAGTTTCAGAGAGATAAGAGAAATCAGTTTTGACATATATTGCAGAGCAAGGTAATTATAGTTAATAATAGTGTAAACTTTCAAATTGCTAAGGGGATAAATTTTGGTTAAAATGTTGGTT
>NW_003852507.1:170813-171832 GCF_000181295.1 Otolemur garnettii
AGAGCAAGGTAATTATAGTTAATAATAGTGTAAACTTTCAAATTGCTAAGAGGATAAATTTTAAGTATCTCACCATAAACAAATAACTAATGTGATCAATATGTTAGCTCCATTTAATCATTCTACATTTTATGTGTGTATATATACCTATGTATATCTCAAAACATCACATTGTACCACATAACCATTTATCATTATAATCTGTCAATGTGAAATATTAACAAAAACAAATAAATTAAATAGAGGGACTGAACAATAGGGGAGAAACAGAAACTACAACTGAGAATTAAAAGACTAATTTTAGGAATTCTCCAAAAATGTGTCAAGAAAGCAGAAAAAATATATATAAAAGAAAAAAAGAAATAACGATACAAAAAAAACAGAACTAAAATGTGCCAGGGAGGGTTACTCTAGAAATACAGGGAAGGTTCAATATTTGGGAATTTATTGATATAATTCATTATATTAATAGATTAAACTAATATAATCACATGATTATCTCAATAAATAAAATAAGATTTTTGAAAATATCCAAAATTATTTTTGTCTTTTAAATATACTCAGTTAAATTAAGCCTAGTGGGAAATTCTTAAAGTTGGTATTTATCGAAATGGTCATCATAAACCAAGAGCCAGACACTTGTTGAATAAATGAATGAATAAATAGATGGAATAGAAGAGAACACAAAACCAAAGGCTGCATTTGTTCCAGAGGCACTGCTCTCTAACGGAGTCAGAAGAGTGACCAGAACAGGAAACCTCAAGCCACTCAGCTAGAGATTCAAAGTGAAAAAAATCTGGTCTCATTCTCGGAAGAAAGTCAAGAAAGCATCTGTACCATATCAGAAAAAATAAAAATTAGGGCAGAACCATCCAAGCACAAAGAATAAGAAAAGAAATAGCATAGGAATGTGGTGATTATGCAAACATAACACAGGAAGAAAAAAAAGCAAATAATAGATGAAGTCAATCTAGAAGAAAATAGCTCGAGGAGAAGAAAGAAGTTTCTGACAATAGCTT
>NW_003852507.1:172569-176039 GCF_000181295.1 Otolemur garnettii
CCAAGACATATTTTATTTAAACTCTTTGATGATGAACTTCAAGTCATGCAGGGTAAAAAAACCCAGTCAACAGGATAATAAGAACTTTTCTTTTGTTGTTTTTTTCCCCACTGTTATAATCAGGGAACATAGAATAATGCCTCACATATGATAAGCACTCAATAAAATATTTGTTGAATTAATAAACAAGAATGAAGAAAAAATTGATGACACCAGGCTTCTCCACAACGTACAGAAAACAATTAAGCAATGTTTATATTGTTTATTTTAATTAATTATTTATTTTTTTAGACAGAGTCTTACTATGTTGCCCTCAGTAGAGTGCTGTGGCATCACAGTTCACAGCAATCTCAAACTCCTGGGAGTAAGCAATTCTCTTGCCTCAGCCTCCCAAATAGCGCCACAGGCGCCCACCACAATGCCCAGCTATTTTTTTGTTGTAGTTGTCATGGTCGTTTGGCAGGCCCCAGGCCAGGTTCGAACCCAGTCCTGATGAGCTACAGGTGCAGAGCCTATTTTTATGTTTTTATTTATTTTTTGAGACAGAGTCTCACTTTGTTGCCTCATACCTCACAGCAACCTCAAACTCTTGAGTTCAAGCAATTCTCTTGTCTCAGCCTCCCAAGTAGCTGGGATTACAGGCGCCTGCCACAAGGCCCACCTATTTTTAGAGATGGGGGTCTCTCTTTGGCTCAGGCTGATCTCGAACCTGTGAGCTCAGGCAATCTATCCACCTCGGCCTCCTAGAGTGCTAGGATTACATGCCTGAGCCACTGTGCCTGGTCCTGTTTATATCGTTTAGAGATGAAAACAAAATACAGCCCAAACACAGTATACCATCCAAGGTATGGTTAAGTATAAAGGCAATATTTAGATATTCTCAACATGCAAGAACTCAGAAAATATACTACTCATGTAACCTTCTCAAAAAAAACTACAATAAATTCAGTAAATTAAGAGATGAATCAGTGCTGCCATGGTGACTCACATCTGTAATCCTAAACCTTTGGGAGGCCAAACTGAGAGGATCACTTGCAATCTGGAGTTTGAGACCAGCCTGGGTAATAAAGTAGACCCCATCTCCACAAAATTTTTTTTAATTAGCTGGGTGTGGTAGTGCACACATACAGTTTCAGGTACTTGGGAAACTCAGATGGGAGATTACTTAAGCCCAGGAGTTAGAGGTTATAGTGAGGCCACACATTTGGGCCACTGCATTTCACCTGGGAAAGTGGCATAGCAAAACCCAGTCTCTAAAACAAACAAACAAACAAATAAACATACAAAAACCAGAGATATGAATCAATATAAATAAGATATTGCCTCGGATCCATTTAAATATTGGACTTAGACTAATCAACTATGGCAATTATAATTATGGAAAAGAAAGTGAAAAGGGTGAATTTAGAGAAAATAAAAATTAGAAAAATAACTAAAATTAGAAATTGAAAAAAGAAGGGAAGACATGAGAAAATACTTTTCTTTTTTTTTGAGACAAAGTCTTAAGATATCACCCTGGGTAGAGTGCTATGGCATCACAACTCACAGCACCCTCAAACTCTTGGGTTTAAGTGAATCTCTTGCCTCAGCCTCCCAAGTAGCTGGGACTATAGGCACCCCCTACAACACCCGGCTAATTTTTGGTTGCAGTTATCATTGTTGTTTAGTAGGCTCGGGCCAGGTTCAAACCTGCCACCCTAGGTATATGTGGCCGGCGCCCTGCCAACTGAGCTACAGGTGCCACCAAGAAAATTCTTTTATAGTAGGATGCCAGCTGTTATTTCTAAAATTGAGATATATGATTTAAAGAAATAATGACTGCAACCTTTTATGTTTTATATACTGGTATATAAACATATATGGTCATTTTTTAGAATGCTTTTAGAATACATTTTGTGAAGATATGTTTAATTTCAATAATTCCCTTATTTTCATTTTAGTTTCTTTTTCAAGTGTAATTATATTTTTATTTTTCAGGTTATCAAAATTTATAACTTCTTCCTTATCTTCTACATTGGTATTACTTATCTATCTATAGCAACATATTATTATCATTTTTCTTTTTTTGAGACAGAGTCTCACTCTGTCCCTAGGGCTAGAGTCCCATAGGGTTGGCCTAACTCACAACAACCTCAAACTCCCGGGCTCAACCAATCCTCTAGCCTCAGCCCCCCAGACACCCACCACAACTCTTGGCTATTTTTTATTTTTCCAATTTTTACTCGAGACAAGGTCTTCCCCTTGCTCAGGCTGGTCTCTACCTCCTGAGCCCAAGAGATCCGTGCTCCACAGTCTCCCAGAGATCTAGAATTACAGGCTTGAGCCACCATGCCTGGCCAATAGCAACATGTTATGTAAAGCTGTTTTGAATGATGTTCACCTAAGATTGACAATGGTTACTTCTGGGTAAGAAATCCATGGGTATAAAATCCTCATCTTTATAATTTTATGTGTTATCTGAATTCTTTTTAAGGTCATGTATAATTTTTTTTAAATTGGATAATTTTTCCCTAGAAAAATATTCTAAGTGATAAGAATTAATTTTGGGTGATGGGGGCTGGCACAGTAGCTTATGCCTATAATCCTAGCACTCTGGGAGACCAAGGAGAGTGGCTAGCTTGAGCTCAAGAGTTCCAGACCAGCCTGAGCATGAGCGAGACTTTGTCTCTACTACATCATGCCTGTAGTCCCAGCTACTTGGGAGGCTGAGGCAAGAGGATTATTTGAGGTTGCTGTGAGCTATGATGCCAGGCCACTCTGTCTAGAGCAACAGAGTGAGACTCTGTCTCAAAAAAAAAAAAAAAAAAATTGGTAATGGGAATAGGCATATCATTACTCTATTTTTTGTATTTAACTGTTTTTCTTAAATTCCTCATCCTGTTCTCATCTGAGTACACATTAGTAGAATTTCATAAAATTAGATACAGTATAAGATTTTGACTCAAGAGTTATTAAGAGTATTTAAAAAATTTTCAAATGGTTGAACTTAATTTTTGTTTTTTAGGCAGAGTCTCACTCTTGTTGCCCTGACTAGAGCTCAGTGGCATCATCATAGCTGACTGCAATCTCAAACTCTTGAGCAGGCAATCTCCTCCTGCCTTGGCCTCCCAAGAATCTGGGATTACAGGTGCTTGCCATAATGCCTGGTTACTTTTTTTATTTTTAGTAGAGACAGAGTCTCTCACTCTTGCTCAGAGTGATCTCAAACTCCTGATTTTAAGTGTTCCTCCTATCTTGGTCTCAGAGAGTGCTAGCATTGTAGGCGTGAGCCACTGCACTCAGCTGGTTGGACTTAATTTTTAAGTTTATTATTTTCCAGTTGTACAACATAATAATAACAACAATAATATGCCATAGTTCTACTTTTTGGAACTTATAAGGTTTTCTTGGTGACCTATTTTTGATAAATTTTGACCAAAATTCTATGAAAACTGGAACAGGGTCATGGTGGGGAATTATTATATGCTCAT
>NW_003852507.1:176420-178268 GCF_000181295.1 Otolemur garnettii
CATTTGATAAGAGATTGAATATATAAAGAACTCTTATAACTCAATGATGAAAAGACAACCCAATTTAAAAATAGTCAAAGGATCTGAGTAAATATTTTCCCAAAGAAGATATGTAAATGACAAATAAGAACATGAAAAGGCATTCAACATTATTTTAGCCATCAGGGAAATGCATTTCAAAACCACAGTGTGCTATCACTTCACATCCACAAAAATGGCTGTAATAAAAAACAAAACAAGGGCTCAGAGCCTGTAGTTCAGCAGCTAGGGCTCCAGCCACATACAACGGAGTTGGCAGGTTGGATCCCAGCCCGGGCCTTCCAAACAACAATGACAACTACAACAAAATAATAGCTGGGCATTGTGGCAGGTGCCTGTAGTTCCAGCTACTTGAGAGGATGAGGCAAGAGAATCACTTAAGCTCAAGAGTTTGAGTTTGCTGTGAGCTGTGATGCAACAGCACTCTACTGAGGGTGACATAGTGAGACCCTGTCTCAAAGAAAACAAAATAACAACAAAAAAAGCAAAAGATAATAAAAAGCGTTGGCAAAGATGTAAAACAATTGAAACCGTTATAAATTGCTGTTGGGAATGTGAAATGCTGCAACCACTTGGGGAAAACAGTTTGGCAGTTCTGCAAAGGGTTAAACGTTACGTTATGCTATGACTCAGCAATTCCACTCCTAGATATATATCCAAGAGAAGTGAAAATATATATTCGTGTAAAAACTTATGCTCAAATGTTCATAGTTGCACAATTCACAGTAGCCAATAAATGACGACAACCCAAATGTGTCTATCATCTGAGGAACAGAAAAATAAAAGGTGGTATGTGCACACAAAGGAATTTTATTTGGCAATAAAAAGAAATAAAATACTGATACGTGATATAATATTATAAGTGCAAGAAGCAAAAAAAAAAAAAAAAAAAGAAAAAGACACATATTGTATAATTCCATTTATATGAAATGTCCAGATTAGGCAAAGCTAGAGAGACAGAAAGTAGATTACTGGTTGCCTGGGGCTGGAGGTGTGGAGGCAACTGGGAAGTGATTGCTAATGGGTATGGGATTTTTTGGCGGGGGTGGTGGTGGTGGTCAAAATGTTCTAAAATGATTGTTTTTTGGTTGTTGTACTACTCTGTAAATGTACTAAAACCATTTAATTGTACACTTTTAATGGGTGTAAGGTATGTGTAGTAGGTTGAATAATGGCCCTCAAAAATACCAGGTCCTTAATCCCTGAATCTATAAATCCCTAAATCTATACATGGGAAAAGAGTCTTTGTAGATGTGACTAAATTAAGGATTTTGAGATGAGGAGATTATCCTGAATTATGCAGGTGGACCCTAAATGCAATCACATGTATCCTTTTAAGAGGGAGATTTCTCAGACAGAACAGCCGGAGGGGCAATGTGACCAGGTAGAGGGAGCTGTGATGCAGCCACAAGTTAAATATGCCAACAGCCATCAGAAGCTGGAAGAGGCAAGGAACAAATTCTCCCATAGACCCTCCTGAGAGAGCCCAGCCTTGCCAACACTTTCATTTTGGCCCAGTGATAACTGATCTTAGTCTTAGGCCTCCAGAACTATGAAAAAATAAATTTCTATTGTTTTAAGCTACCAAGTTTGAGGTAATCTGTGACAATAGCCAGAGGAAGTAAATACAGTATATAAATTAAATCTCAATAAAGGTGCTACAGAAGAGTTTTACTATCTCCACAATTTTGTACATTTTTTTGTTCATTTATCTTTTATTTCTAATATATTTTTATATATTCTATTACATTGTGCTATAAGCTCATAAAGCTCAACAGAGTCCTAAATCTGCATTAATTTTTAAATTTT
>NW_003852507.1:179145-180281 GCF_000181295.1 Otolemur garnettii
ATAGTAGTTCTCTTAACTTAAAAATATTTATTCCAATGATGTTACTTTGGCAATTTATGAAAATAGGGGCTCTGGAATAAATTCATACTTAAATTGAACAGGGTAAAGAAGTCACACCAGGATTTATCTTTTCCTTTCAGTCTGGCAGATTAAATTGCCTTTTCTAAGAAATATGGAAAGACAATAGAGAGGTGACAGTTTTGTCAACAGCAGGCAAGAAAGCACAAAGAACCAGGGTTTTCTCACAACTTTTAATTAATGCACTGTTTATCTGCCCATTCTTTTCTCTAACACATCTATGAGTGATTGAAAAAATTTTTACTTAATAGCACATTGTGATGTGTTTTTGATTTATTTGGTACTGGCCAGGAGAGAAAGGTCATGCATTAAAATATACACATTCTTTTTATTAAAAGACAGAGAATTGCTCTGTTGCTGAGGCTAGAGTGCAGTGGCTCAATCATAGCTCACTGCAACCTCCAACTCAGGGCTCAAGTGATCCTCCCATTTCAGGCCCAAGAATAACTGGAACTATAGAACAATAAGCACATGCCACCAATAGCTAATTTTTAAATTGTTTGTAGAGGCAGGATCTCACTATGTTGTCCAGGCTCGTCTCAAACTCTCACCTCAGCCTCCCAAAGTGCTGGGATTACAAGTGTGAGCCACCATGCCCAGCCTATATATATATATTCTTTTTCTTTTTTTTTTTAGAGAATCATATGGTCTTTATTTTTTAATTTGTTTACTTGATGTATTATATATATATTTTATTTTTACATATATATGTGATTATGGGTTTCACTTTTTGCCTTTACAGAATTAAAAAGGCTTAAAATTTACCAACAATAATAAGGACTAGAAACAAAAACCTTGTAAGGAATGCATGAAGATAAATACATTCAGAAAAGAAATCAGACGATTGCTACAATTAAGTATTAAGCAACAATAATAATAGTAATGCAAAGAAAATAACATTCACATTGTCAAATAAGAGTATGCCTATTATAGAATGCTTTGACTCTGAGGTTTTATATATATATTCTTGAGAAAATTTATGCCATAGAGAATATTCTTCTTTCCATAAACATTGAATTTACATTCAAATTTGTAAAATGTTCTTTTTATTTTCCATC
>NW_003852507.1:181253-186613 GCF_000181295.1 Otolemur garnettii
AAATTTGTAAACAATTGAGAAAACCTGAAAAAAATGCAATTTGTGATCATAATTGATAATTTCTTTAGTATATAATGAACATTTACAATTCCATAAGAAAAAATATACATCAAAAGATAAGGTGAGCAAAGGGTATGAATAGATAATTTACATAAGAACACATTAAATAGAAAAAAATTTAACCTCACCATAAATCAAAAACATAACAAGTTTAAAAACAAAATACCATCAAATTGCAGAAGTTCCTTATACTTAATAATGCCTAGTGTTGGTGAGAATATGGTGCTTTGAGAGATCTCATACATGGCTGGCAGGAGAATAAATCAGTATAACTAAGAGCACAATTTGACAATAGATACCAAAATCTCAAATGTTTATTCTTTGACATATTTGTTCCTCTTCTGGGACTCTAGTCTAAGGAAATTACTGGAGCTGTGTGCTAGTCAGCTCAGGCTGCCCTAACAAAATACCACAGATGGGTCTCTTAACAACAGAGATTTATTTTCTCATAGTTTTGGAGGCTGGAAAGCCCAAATCCAGGTGCCAGCAGAGTCAGTGTCTGGTGAGAGCTGTTAATAAAAATTATAAAAAGCTAGCCGGGCTCGGTGGCTCACGCCTGTAATCCTAGCACTCTGGGAAGCAGAGGTGGGTGGATTGCTTGAGCTCATAAATTCAAGACCAGCTTAAGCAAAACTGAGACCCCTGTCTCTACTAAAAAAATAGAAAAGCTGAGGCAAGAGGATTGCTTGAGCCCAAGTTGGAGGTTGCTGTGAGCTAGGACACCATGGAACTCTACCCAGAGTGACAACTTGAGACTCTGTCTCAAAAAATAAAAAATAAAATAAATTATAAGAAGTTGTTGTATTGGACTAAGTTTCTACACTAGGCCCCAAAAGACCAAAATAAAAGTCAAAGTAAATCACTCAGGCTAAGGTATCATATCACTAGACTCAAACTAAGTTGTTATTTGACCTTCTGAGAAATCAGGACAGAGAGAACACACAATTTCTCATACAGGCCAGTTTCAATCTTTAATCAGCATGATAATGAAGTTCCCTCTGTTTTAATTCCTAACCTCACCCAACCTGAGGTTAACAGATCAGTTATTATTCTACTGTTCTATCTCCTTGTTTCTGTCTTAAAAGGGAAGTAACTTTTGTTTCTGTTTTTTTGATAACAGAGTCTCACTTTGTTGCCCTGGGTAGAGTGCGATGGCATCATAGCTCACAGCAAATTGTTGGGCTCACAAAATCCTCCTGCCTCAGCCTCCCAAGTAGCTGGGAATATAGGCACCCACCCTGGCTATATTTTAGACACAGGGTCTTGCTCTTGCTCAGGCTGGTCTCCAACTCCTGAACTCAAGTGATCCACCTGCCTTGGCCTCCCAGAGTGCTTAGGATTACAGGTGTGAGCCACTCCCCAGGCCAGAAGTAACTTTGAAATGATCAATCCATTTTTTATTCTTTCTTTTTGCTTCCTTCAGTCTTTCTCTGTCTATAAAACCAACCTTTTCTGCTCAGCTCATTTGAGCACTTACTCTATTTTATGAAATAAAATGTTACCTGATTCAAGAATCTCAAATAAAGTCAACTGAAGTCTTTAAATTTGTTGAATTTTGTCTTTTACAGATCTCACTCCTTAGGTTACAGATGGCTGCCTTCTGGGTGTGTTCTCACATAGCCTTTCCTCAGTGCAATTTCTCTCTCTTCTTTTTATTATAAAGTTACCAATCCTATCAGATTAGGACCCCACCCATATGACCTCATTTAACATTATGGACCCCCTAAAAGCCCTATTACCAAACACAATCAGGTTAGGGGTTAGGACTTTGACATATGAATTTGAGGGAGGGGACACAATTTAATGCACAACAAGCTATAAACAAAGACTTACATGCAAATACTAATCTTATTTTTATAGTGAATAGTGAGAAGCAAACGTTCAACAATAAAGAGATTGTTAAGTAGATTATGATGCAATCATGTAACAAAATATTATGTGGCTATTAAACTGAAGGATGAAGATGGAGAATATGCCTTTCTTATGTAAGTACAGTTAAAAAACCTTAAATGTTCCAGTTTCAAGAAGACTGTCCTTGGTTCTTGGTGTGCTCTTGGTTGAAGAATGACCAGACACACCAAAACCAAGGAAAGCATGAAACAGTTTATTGAGGGAGAGCAAAAGCAAGATACATTTGCCACAGATGACTAACAGTATTGCTGTGATAACATGAGGCTCTGGGTATGGTCTAGGGCCGTGGTTCTCAACCACAGGAACTGTATTAAAGGGCTGCGACATTAGGAAGGTTGAGAACCACTGGTCTAGGATCTTGTTTTATGGTGTCTGGATTGGACCCTCCTCATGTCTGAGTCACTACTGAACCACTCTGATGAACAGTTAACAACATGAAATTAGTGTTAGGTTACTCTAGGTTACTTTCCAAAATCTACAGTGCCTGGGTTCCTCTTTGCCCCAAGTATGGCAGTTGCTCTGGGTGGGGCAGCACCAAGACAGAGCACCCATCTTTGTCCTTCCCAGGTAGGGCAATTGCTTGAGACAGCACCAAGGCCGAACGCCCACCTTTGTTCTTTGTCCCCATGAGAGCTGGAATTCCTCACTATCTACCTAACAACTTACAAAGACATAAAATATTTAGATAATAACCACTCTATTTTTACAAAATACCACAGAAAAAACTATGGTCTCCTTCCCATTCCCATCAGCAAGAGCCAAGTGGAAAGCCTAGACTTCCATCCCATTCAGTCATAACCAAGTGTCTTTTCCCTCTCCCTGCTAGTGGTTTCAAAAAAGAACAACAGCAACAACAAAAGCCACGTAGAAAGCTGGTGCTTTCACCTCCATTTAGCAGTAACAAGACAGCTTTCCTCTCCCTCGGGTGTCTAGGAAAATTGAATGACGAACTTAGATCTTCATGCCCACCTGGTATAAGAGGAAGTCTCTCAAAACAAAATAAAATGTGAACTAAAAATAAAATCCTAAGTCTCTTACTGACTGAATGGACCCCTCTTGGTCAAGGGGACCCCAGAAAAATCTTAAGACTGAGTCCTCAGCCATTACAGTAGGAGAGGTTGGACATACATCATTTCCCCTTCCCTCGCTAATAGCCATCAGGGTTTCTTTCCTAAGGGCCAAACCAGCATTCTTTCCAATAAAAAGTGGTTTTAACAGTCTACAGAACATTTGAAGTAAAAGTTTTTGTGTCTTTGCTGCACCTTTCTTACATGAGAGTGGCCATATTTAAATATGGAACCCATGAAGGACAGGAAGCCCCATTGCACAGATACACAGCTCTCCTTTCATAAATATTCATAACTCTTCCTATAGCTTGTTAAATATGTATATTTAGACACTCTGGCACAGTATAAAATCCTGTTCTCTGTGTCCTTCTCTTGAAGCACAGGTTCCTGGCTTGTGACTATTTCCCAGCCTGCCTAAATGGCCAGTGCAGGGCTATAAAACCCTTTATGAGAAATAAAGCTCTCCATTCCCAAATTATAAACCTTGTTATTTTGTCTCCATTAACACAAATAAGATCCAGCATGGGATCAGATGAAACCTCTTGAAACAAGAAAGGGTCTGGGTGTGGTGGCTCATGCCTGTAATCTGAGCACTTTGGGAGGCCAGGATGGAAGGATTGCTTGAGGTCAAGAGGTCAAGACCTGCCTGAGCAACATAAAGAGACCCTGTCTCTACAAAAAAATTTTAAAAAGTAAAAAAAATTTGGCTGGGCATAGTGGCTCACACCTGAAATCTCAGCACTCTAAGAGGCCAAGGAGGGAGGATCACTTGAGGTCAGGAGTTTGAGATTAGCCTGGGCAAGAGCAAGACTCTGTCTCGACCAAAAATTCTTGGTGCTACTTTGCTTGTTTGTCTTATATTTAGTTTCCCTAAAAGTGGGCATTTTAGAAAATGTTCTTTATTTTAAATTATAAAAGTAATGTATAATCCTAACACTCTGCAAGGAGGACTGCTTGAGCTTAGGAGTTTGAGATCAGCCTGAGTAAGAGTGAGATACAGTCTCTTCAAAAAATAGAAAAATTAGCCAGACATGGTGGCACAGCTGCTTGGGAGGCTGAAGTGGGAGGATTGCTTGAGGCCAGGAGTTTGAGGTTGTGGGTAAGCTATGATCATATGGTCATGCTACCATGCTCTAGCCAGGGTGATAGAGTGAGAGTATCTCAAAAAAAAAAATACATAAAAATAAAAATAAATAAATAAATAAATAAAAATGTCATTTAAAAACCCATAAACTCAGGCTTGTTAAAAAGAAAAAATTAAAAAAAAATTAAAAAAGAAGATGCAAATGAGATCTAGAGTTTCATAGCATTATGCCCCAAATGTCCAAGATACAATAGAAGATTAAATATTGTTCCAGGAACCAGGAAAACCTCAACTTGTATAATCATCAGATGCCAACACTGAGATGACACAGATATTGGAATTATCTGAGAAGAATTTTGAAGCAGCCACTTTAAAAATGCCTCAACTGGCTCAGCGCCTGTAGCTCAGCGGCTAGGGCACCAGCCATATACATGGGAGTTGACGGGTTTGAGCCCAGCCCGGGCCTGCCAAACAACAATGACAACTACAACCAAAAAATAGCCAGCATTGTGGCGGGTGCCTCTAGTCCCAGCTACTTGGGAGGCTGAGGCAAGAGAATGCTTAAACCCAAGAGTTGGAGGTTGCTGTGAGCTGTAACGCCATGGCCCTCTACCCAGGGTGGCATAGTGAGATTCTATCTCAAAAAAAAAAAAAAAATGCTTTGACCAATTGTATGTCTTCTTTTGAGAAATGCACATTCACGTCTTTCACCTTTTTTAAAAATTGGATTATTTGATTGTTTTCTTATTCAGTTGTTGGAGTTCCTTATATATTCTAGTTATTACTCCCCTGTCAGGTGGATAGTTTGCAATTATTTTTTCCCATTCTGTGGGTTGCCACTTCTCTTTGTTGATTGTTTCCTTTGCTGTGTAGAAGCTTTTCAGCTTGATAGAATCCCATTTATCCAATTATGCTTTGGTTGCCTGTGCTTTTGAGGTATTACTCAAGAAGTTCTTGCCCAGACTCATGTCCTGAAGCATTTCTCCAATGTTTTCTTTTAGTAGTTTCATAATTTAAGGTCTTAGATTTAATCTATTTGATCTGATTTTTGTATACAGTAAAAGACAAGAGTCTAGTTTCATTCTTCTATATATTGATATCCAGTTGCCTCAGCATCTTGTATTGAAAAGACTCCTTCCCCACTGTTTGTTCTTGGCAACTTTGTCAAAGATAACTTTACTATAAATGTATAGATCTATTTCTAGGTTCTTTATTCTGTTCCATTGGTCCATGTGTCT
>NW_003852507.1:187823-189105 GCF_000181295.1 Otolemur garnettii
AAAAAAAAAAAAAAAAAAAAAAAGAAAGAAAGAAAGAAAGAAAAGAAAAAATAAACAGGCACTAACAAAGGGTGGAGAATATTGGAGAAAGTAGGTAGGAATATAAATTAGTGCAAACACTATGGAGAACACTATGGAGGTTCCTCATTAAACTGAAAATAGAACTACCATTTGAGCCAGAAATCTCACTGCTGGGTATATATCCAAAGAAAAGGAAAACAATATATCAAAAAGATATCTGCACTCCCAAGTTTATGTCAGCACTATTCACAATAGCCAAACTAAGTGTCCATCAATGGGTGAATAGATAAATAAATTGTGATCTATATACACAACAGCCATAAAAAAGAATGAAATCCTGCCAAGTACAGTGGCTCACACCTGTAATCCTAGCACTCTGGGATGCTGAGGCAGGTAGATTGCCTGAGCTCACAGGTTCAAGATCAGCTGGAGCAAGAGCAAGACCTCATCTCTAAAAAATAGCTGGGTGTTGTGGCAGATGCTACTCAGGAGGCTGAGGCAAGAGAAAATTGCTTGAGCTCAAGAGTTTGAGGTTGCTGTGAGCTATGATGTCACAGCACTCTACTGAGGATTACAAAGTGAGACTCTGTCTCAAAAAAAAAGGCAAATTTTATGTGTTCTTACTTATATGTGGGAACTAAATAGTAACAATAATTGATTTCATGGAGACAGAAAGTAGAGGTTGGAAAGAGTTGTGGGGAAGAGAGGATAAAGTGGAGATGTAGACCTACTCTAAAAGAATGGCTGAAAGAAATCCTCTAAAAAAGAATGCATAGAACATGGATGTTAGTATTCTCCTAACATCAGAAATGAAGAACAACAAAAAGAACAAAAAATACAGGTGAATAAATGCAACAGACTTGAGTTTTCTAAATTATGTTGAACAATTGAGCAAACTGGGTGACAAGTATGTAAGAGATCTCTGTACTATCTTTGCTAATTCTTACAAATCTGTAATTATTACAAAACATAATAATAATAAGTTGAGGCTGGGTGCAGTGGCCCATGCCTGTAATCCTAGCACTTTGAGAGGCCAAGGCAGGAGGATTTGTTGAAGCCAGGAGTTTGAGACCAGCCTGAGCAACATCGTGAGACCTCATCTGTACAAAAAATAAAAAAATTAGCTAAGCATAGTGGTGGGCACCTGTAGATTGAACACTTTCCTCAAATAACATAGCACGTGAGACAGCCTGACTCCAATGCTCATAATGCTGTTGATCCTTGTGCTTTATAGTGTCTAGTGGGATGTGAGGTTTTATTT
>NW_003852507.1:190402-193060 GCF_000181295.1 Otolemur garnettii
TATCACTTATTCTTCTGTGTATTTTTGAGTAGCTTGTTTCATTTGTATTTCTGGGCTTTTAATTTGTAGAGGTGGGTGAGGGATGATATGGGAAGTTTTAGATCTTGCTATTATTTGTATAACCATATTTCAAATATAAGAATACTAGATTTTCTTAATCTTACCAGAAGGTATCAGTGAAAGTTTTTCACACTTTTATATCATGAGTGTTATAGAAAGAAATGTAAGGTACTTTGATTAGAAAATATAACTTAATTTCAGAGAGGTTAAAATATTTTGAAGTATGTATCTTGGAATTGATAAAATAAATTTTTATGCTTTCACTTAACTTAAAGTTAATCTTACGTTTGATAGCCACCAAAAGACAGTTGCAATTGGCAAAATAATTGATTCAAATATGAAATAATGTAACTTCTTACTTCTGAAAATTCCATTTTGTTCAATCTTCGGTCTGTTGAGTCAATAATAGGCAATTGTTTGCGATGTGATTCTATTTATGGAATAAAGATGATTTCCTAGTTAGTATGGTTGTAACACATTCATATATGATATTTAATTATAGTGCTCTGAAAGAAGAACATAAAATTATTTAACTAATGTTTATCCATAATTACAATGAAATTAATGGCATATAGTTGGGTAACATCCCAATTGCTATCAAATTATTATTTTTCCTGGACTTTATTATTTATTTATTTATTTATTTATTTTTGCTTTTTTTGTTGTTGTTGTTGAGACAGAGTCCCACCCTATGCCCCTGAGCAGAATGCAATGGTGGCATAGCTCACTGCAACCTCAGACTCGGGTTATAGGCATCCCGCTGCCTCAGTCTCCAGAAGCCACTGGGATTATAGGCACTTGCTGCGGTGCCTGGCTGGGTTTTTTCCACTTTTTTAGGAGTTGGGGTCTCACTCTCGCTCAGGCAAGTCTTGATTTAATCAAGCAACTCAAATACTTTGAAAAATGAGCCTTATCTTTAATAACTAGGTTAGTATAAAGCAGAAACAAATACAAACAACAATAGTATAAAAGACTCAAGAGGCTGAGACAGGAGGATTTCTTGAGTCCAGGAGTTTGAGGGCACAATGAGTTATGACCATGACACTGTACTCTAGCCTGGGCACAGAGCCAGCCTCTGTGTCAGAAAAAAAGAAAGTATAAAAGACCATCTGTACTGGGTTATACTAGTATACATGCTAGCAAGTGCCAAAACAAAACACCTCTACAAACTTTCTTATATAAAACTTGGTCTTTAATGTTTTTAGTCATTTATTTATTTTATTTATTTCATTTTTGTTTTGGGGGTTTTTTTTTTGAGACAGAGTCTCCAGCTGTCACCCTGGGTAGAGTGCCATGGCATCATAGCTCACAACAACCTCCAACTCCTGGGCTCAAGCTATCCTCTTGCCTCCATTTTTCTATTTTTAGTAGAGACAGGGTCTTGCTTTTGCTCAGGCTGATCTTGAACTCGTGTGCTCAAGCAATCCACCCACCTCAGCCTTCCAGAGTGCTAAGCTAAGATTATAGGCATGAACCAACATGCTCAGCTTTATTTATTTATTTATTCATTTATAGTTATATTTATATATATTTTTTGAGACAGAGTCTCACTATGTTGCTCTCAGTAGAGTGCTATGATGTCACAGCTCACAGCAACCTCAAATTCTTAGCTTAAGTGATTCTCTTGCCCCAGCCTCCCAACTAGCTGGGACTACAGGTGCCTGCCACAACGCCTGGCCATTTTTTGTTGCAGTTCTCATTGTTGTTTAGTTGACCTGGGCCAGTTTCGAGCCCATCAGCCGGGGTGTATGTGACTGGTGCCATAACCACTGCGCTGAGCCAGGCCTTATTTATTTTACTGAGATAGTGTCTTGAGTGCAGTGACCTGATCACAGCTCACTGCAGCCTTCAACTCCTGGGCCCAAGGGATCCTCCTGCCTTAGACTCCCAAGTAGCTAGGATTATAGGCACATGGTCTGGCCAGTTGTTTTTGTGGAGACAAGGTTCTCACTATGTTGTTACTTAGGCTGGTGTTGGACTCCTGGCCATAAGTAATCCTGCTGCCTTGGCCTCCCAAAGTGCTGGAATTACAGGTGTGAACCACTGCACCTGGCCTCTACTGTTTCTTAAATTCAATATGTATAAATATGTTCATAATATATGAAAATATAAACAGCCAAACATGAATATCTTCCTTTTCTCCTAGCCCCATGAGCACTCTCCTTCTCTTCTGCCTCATAAGTAACCACTGTCAACAGTTTGTCATCATCCTTCCAGCAACCTTCCTATGGATTTCCGTATGTATATATACACACATATATCTGTTGTTTTCATCTATATAAATATGATTATTTTGATCTGCAGTTTACTTTTTACACTTACCACTCAGATTTTTTCAAAAAGATCTGGAAGTTGGGTAAAGTTTGGAATGGGAGTATAGATTGGGAGTCATAAGCTATAGTCATGGATTTGAATAAGAAACCCTAGAGAGTGTGGGTGGCTCACGCCTGTAATCCCAAGACTTGGAAGGCTGAGATGGGTAGATTGCCTGAGCTCACAGGTTTGAGACCAACCTGAGCAAGAGCCAGACCCTGTCTCAAAAAATAGCCAGGCATTATGGCGGGTGCCTGTAGTCCCAGCTACTCAGGAAGCTGAGGC
>NW_003852507.1:193444-195352 GCF_000181295.1 Otolemur garnettii
CAGCAACCTCAAACGCTTGGGCTTAAGCAATTCTCTTGCCTCAGCCTCCCAAGTAGCTGGGACTACAGGCGCCCGCCACAACACCTGGCTATTTTGTTGTTGTTACAGTTGTCATTGTTCTTTTAGCTGGCCCAGGCCGGGTTTGAACCCACCAACCTCAGTGTATGTGGCTGGTGCCCTACGCACTGGTCAGATAACAATTTTTAAGCTATAGTTTCATATGGCAATTATGTAATCCTTATAGACTTTCCCAAGAGACAAACCCTTAAAATGTAGAAAAGCTCATGATGAAAGAACTATGATAATACACTGGATTCCTCTCCTACTTCTAATAGTAACTCTTCCTATCATAGGCTACTACGAGGGCATAAAAAATATTTTTCAGTCACTCTTGAATTTTTTTTGCAGTTTTGGCCAGGGCCAGGCTTGAACTTGCCACCCCCGGTATATGGGGCTGGCACCCTACTCCTTGAGCCACAGGTGCCTCCCACTCTTGAATTTTTTAAGTGCTAATTATAAGATAGCAGCTGTCACAGTCATAGAAAGACTGTATAAACTTTCAGATGAGCTTATCCATCCGATGTTAATATCCCCATCCCAGACGTTTCTACAAGGTCCAAATGATTATGTAAATAAGACTGGTTTCTACCAGTAACATTTACTATTACGTGTACATGTCTGTCCCTTTACTGGGTTCTGAGTAACTTAAGGGCTAGAAACATGCCTTGGTAGTTCTCTTTGCATCCTCTACCCCATTACATTATCTGGAATGAAGGGAAGGCTCAATAGTGAATGAATGAACGAACCAGAAAATAAACACTGTAGTATATAGAAGATGAGAGAAGAAACAATCACTGCCAACTGGAATGTCTTTAATTTTAGCAGGCTGTCAAATAGTGTTCTTTTAACTTGCTTCTTCTATATCCCCATCCAAAAATAAATGAATGAAAGAAGTTATTTTACAGATTTTTCTGAAACAGGAGTAGAGTTTGAGCTGACTGAAAAATTATTGTTTTTGGATAGGCTGAGAACAGGTAGAAGGAGGAAGGTTGTCAGCAAGGCCCAAATCATGTTTCAGAACCATTGTTAAGGAAAATGAGAAGCACATTTTATTTTAAAAAATGATGATCTCTTGTTACAAATGTAACACAAGTGGTCAAAGAAATCAACTACAGGCCAGGCATGGTGACTCACACCTGTAATCCTAGCACTCTGAGAGGCCAAAACGGGTGAATTGCTTGAGCTCACGAGTTCAAAAACAACTTGATCAAGAGCAAGACCTTGTCTCTACTAAAAATAGAAAAATTGGCTCGGCACCCATAGCACAGCAGTCACAGCACTGGCCACATATACCAAGGCTGGCGCATTCAAACCTGGCCCAGGCCTGCTAACAATAATGACAACTGCAACAGAAAAATAGCCAGGTGTTGTGGCAGGTGGCTATAGTTCCAGCTACTTGGAGGCTGAGGCAAGAGAATTGCTTAAGCCCAAGAATTAGAAGTTGCTGTGAGCTGTGATGGACAGCACTCTATGAAGGGAGGCGTAGTGAGGCTGTCTCAAAAATAAAAATAAAAATAAAAAATAGAAAATTTAGCTGGGCATGTGGTGGGCACCTGTAGTCCCAGCTACTTGGGAGACTGAGGAAAGAGATTGCTTAAGCCCAAGAGTTTGAGGTTGCTGTGAGCTATGGTGATGCTATGGCACTCTACCCAGGGTGACAGAGTGAGACTCTGTCTCAAAAAAAAAAAAATCGGGCCAGGTGAGCTGGCTCACACCTGTAATTCTAATACTCTGAGAGGCTGAGGTGCGTGAATTACCTGAGCTCACAGGTTGGAGACCAGCCTGAGCAAGAGTGAGACACCATCTCTAAAAATAGCCAGGCATTGTGGCTGGCACCTGTAGTCCCAG
>NW_003852507.1:196295-200479 GCF_000181295.1 Otolemur garnettii
AAAAAAGAAAAATCAGCCAGGTGTGGTGACACATGGATATAGTCCCAGCTACATGGGAAGCTATGACAGAACGATAGCTTGAGCCCTGGAGTTTGAGGTTGCAGTAAGCTATGATGATGCCACTTCACTCTAGCTCTGGTGACAGGGCAAGACTCTCCAAAAAAAGAAAAGAAAAAAATTGTCTCTGAACTCTAATACAACACACCTGTGTCAGTCTGCATTTGTAGCTATTTATGGGGATTCTATGTGCATACCAGGTTAGACAATTAAGTCTGCAAACTCAGCTTAGAAATAGTTCTACAGACCTCATTGCTGAATAACACTGTGGTCACCTTGGAAGTACTCCCTTGGGAAGCTATGCACCAATGACAGCATCTAGTTCACTCTTCAGAGCAATTTTAGAACTCTTTCTGGAATGACCATCAGAATTGTTGTAGAAAAGCCTGATAATGAAGTTTATGAACTTGCCACTTCGTGCTTATGTTCGTCAGCATCATACAAACATAAGCACTATACAAAATTGTTTATATAGTGCTTACAAACAGAAGCACGATATACCAGTGTCTTGACAGTTGTGTTGATACATCAGTGTCGTATAGTTGTGTTTGTGTGGATGTATGGAGATGTATTGCTGAATGGCATGCATTCATTATTGTTGCATGTTTTTGTCTGCCGTACAATGACAGCTCTGATGGTTACTCCAGAAAAAGAGCTCCAAAATTGCTTTGAAGGGCGGACTACATGCTGGTGTCAGTGCACAGCTTCCCAGGGGCAGTACTTCAAAGATGACCATAGTGATATTCAGCAATGAAGTTTATTGCACTTTTTCTAAGATGAGTTTGAGAACTTAATTGTGAGACCTTGTATACAAATCCATTCATTTTGTCCTTATTTCAAATGTCAAATAGTTAATTGTCTATAAATTTTACTTTTCTTATACCTAAACGTTCACTATAAATTGGTAGAAACTTCTGACTACTCCATTATGTCTTCTAGTAAAGTTTTAACAAAGCCTTTATGTACTGAAATGTAGTACATACAATTTTCTTGTATCTTTCCTTGTATTTGTCCTTTTTTTTTTTTTTTGAGACAGAGTCTCACTATGTCGCTCTGGGTAGAATGCCGTGGCATCACAGCTCACAGGAACCTCAAACTCTTGGGTTTAAATCATTCTCTTGCCTCAGCCTCCCAAGTAACTGGGACTACAGGTGCCCACCACAACACCTGGCTATTTTTGCTGTTGTTATTTAGCAGTTGTCATTGTTGTTTTAGCAGGCCCAAGCCAGATTTGAACCCACCGGCCTTGGTATATGTGGCCAGCGCCCTACCCACTGAGCTACGGGTGCTGCCCCCTTCTATTTTTTCTTTATATCACAGTTATAACATTACATATTTCTTTTTAAATTCTATCAATGTAAGTAATATTTTCTAGGAATGTCATAGAACAATAAGAGGGTATTATGGAATACTGGTAGCAAAATAGGCACTGGATTAAAAGGATTGAAAATCTCTTATTGCTTCTCTACATTGTCTACCTGGAAAGTCCAGAAAAGGCTAATTACATCTATAAGGGCTTTGAATAACCTCTGTCTCCATTTTGACCATTCATCTGCATTCACTACCCTTCCCCCAAAGACAAAATAAATAAAAATACCAAAGTAATAGGAAGACCTACCAAGATCAAAATCTGTATTTTGAAAAAATTCATGAAGAACATTTTGAATCTGCAAATAAAAAAAGAAATCATATGTTCATCATATTCTTCAATTACCACATATTTTTTATTTTAAACTAAAAGTCATTTAAGTCCTGGGTGATCTTTTCAACTCAAGGACAGAAATAGAAATTCATCTTTAATTTATAGAATAGTCAAAGTATACAAAATGCTTTTTTACATATCTATTCTCAGTGATTACCAACCTTTCTGTGTGAGGACTAGAATGGGAGAATGATCCCATTTGGATCTAACAACCCTCAGCAACTGACCATGATGGAGCTAATGTACCTTTGGCAACCAGCTTGGTAGTATAAGAAACCCTCCATACTTTCATATCCTTCAATTACTGAAAACAAGATTTCAGCATTTTTCTTGGTTCATTTTTAGACTTTATTTTTTAGAGAATTTTTAAGTTCACAGCAAAATTGAGCAAAAAGTACAAAGAGTTCTCTTATACCCATCTCAACACCCAATACACACATACACACACACACACAGAGACAGCCTCAATCTTCCCTACTACTGTGTTTCCCCCCAAATAAGACACTGTCTTATATTTATTTTTTCTCAAGAAGACACACCAGGGCTTATTTTCAGGGAATGTATTCTTCTCCACGCTGAAGACCATCACTAGGTCTTATTATTGGGGTAGGGCTAATATTTAACAAATGCATAGAAATCCTGCTAGGGCTTATTTTTTAGGTAGGTCTTATTTTCAGGGAAACATGGTATTAACATTTTGCACCCAAGTAGTATATTTGTGGATTTTTTTTCTTTTGAGACAGGGTTGCACAGTGTTGCCCCAGTTAGAGGGCAGTAGTGTCATCATAGATCTCTGCAACCTGGGTCCAAGTGATCCTCCTGCCTTAACCTCCCAAGTATCTGGGACTACAGCTGCACATTACCACACCCAGCTAATTTTTTCTATTTTTTAGTAGAGATGGTGGGTTTCACTCTTGCTCAGGCTAGTTTTAAACTCCTAACCTCAAGCCATCCTCCCACCCTAGCCTTCCAGAGAGGTAGGATTACAAGCTTGAGCCACTGTGCCCAGGCCATTTGTTATAATTGATAAACCTAGACTGACACATCATCATCACTCAATACATTAAGGGTCTCCTGATGTACATTCTATGGGTTTCAACAAAGGTATAATGTCATGTAGTATCATACAGAAAAATTTCACTGCCCTAAAAATGCTCTGTGCTCTGCTTATTCATTCCTCCCTCCTGTCTCACTCTGGGCAATCACTGATCTTTTTCCTGTTCTTTTGCCTTTTCCAGGATGTCATATATTTGGAATCATATAGTATAAAGCCTTTTCAGATTCATTTATTTCACTTAGAAATATGCATTTAAGCTTCCTCCCTGTCTTTTCTAGCTTGATAGCTCACTCCTTTTAAGCACTGAATCACACTCCATTGCATAGCTGTACCACAGTTTATTCATACATTTATCTACTGAAAGATATCTTGGTTGCTTTCAATTCTTAGATATTATGAATACAGCTGCCATAAGCATTCAAGGTGCAGGGGTTTTTTTGTTTGTTTTTTTTTGAGACAGAGTCTCACCATGTCACCCTCAATAGAGTGTCGTGGCATCACAGCTCAGAGCAACCTCAAACTCTTGGGCTTAAGTGATTCTCTTGCCTTAGCCTCCCAAGTAGCTGGGACTACACGCCCCTGCTACAATGCCTGGCTATTTTTTGTTGCAGTTGTCATTGTCCTTTAGCCAGCCCAGGCTGGGTTCGAATCCTCCAGCCCCAGTATATGTGGCTGGTGCCTTAACCACTGTACTATGGGCGCCAAGCCCAATGTGCAGGGTTTTTGTGTGTACATAAATTTTCAATTTATTTGGGTAAATACCAAGGAAAATGATTTCTGGACCATATGTCAAGAGTGTGTTTGGTTTTGTGTGTGTGTGGTAAAAAAAAAACAAAACATAAAATTTACCTATTTAGCCATCCTTAAGTATATGTATATAAGTATATGTGTATATATTCACACTTCTCCAGAAGTTTTTCATCTTGCAAATCTGAAATCCTATACCTACTAAACAACAACTCCCCTTCACCCTTTCCTATTCTACTTCTTGTTTCTGTGAATGTGACTACTTTAGATACCTCATATCAGTGGAATTATTCAGTATTTGTCTCTTGAGAATATGTTCAATATAGTAAGAAACTCCCAAACTCTTTCATTTTCCATTCCCATCCACAATGATTGAGAGTTCTTGCTGCTCGAAATTCTTGCTGGAATATGGTATTGTCTGTGTTTCGGATTTTGACCATTCTAATAGATACATAGTGTTATCTTGTTGCTGTTTTAACTCGTAATTCCCTAATGACATCCTTTTATATGTTTGTCATTTGTGTATCTTCTTTGGCAAGGAATCTATTCAGGCTTTTTGTCCTTTATTTAGTCAGGCTGTTTATTTTCTTATTGTTGAGTTTTAAGAGTTCCTTGTACATA
>NW_003852507.1:200755-202672 GCF_000181295.1 Otolemur garnettii
AAAAAAAAATGTTCTTTGTCTATTTCAGATAACAGTCTTTTATCAAAAAAGTCTTTTGCTAATATTTTCTTCCCATCATGGCTTATCTTCCCTTGGTCCATTTTTGATCATTCACTTTCAGGTGAAAATGTTTGGCATTATATCTAACCAATAAGTATTTTCAAATCCATCCATACATGAGAGAGAATATCTCACTCTTAGAATATAATTATCCTCTGAAGCTAACTGTGCTCAGCGTTCAAATATAGATGATGGTACAGACATACCCCCTCCCACCAAAAAACCCACAACAAACAGACAAATGAAATCTATGTCCGCTTGTAGTAACAAGTTTGGGACTCTCAGCCAGAATGGAGATTTTGCTAGAATTTTTTTTTTAATGCTCAAGAGAAATTGAAGAAATCAAACTATCATGGACCAGACAGGTCAACAATTGACTTACCTTAGTAGGACTGGAAATTTCAAGAGATGCTTGTAGCATTCTGCTCAGTATTCTAGCAATTGCCCTCTTATCACCCACCCTACCTACCCTTCACCGTATGTCCCTGCCTTTCTTACCACCAACATGGGGATCATTCCTTTGGGGTCTAGAATCCATTCATCAAATTGTTCCTGCAGAGCCTGATTCCGAGTTTTGGCCACCTTTTCCTTCACTTCGCTTATGCGTTCTCTCTGTTCTCTTTTCTGTTTAGCACTCTGCTTCATCTTGGCTACTCTGGAGGATGCAGTTATAGAAAACATGTTATTAAGACCGTGGGGTTTGATTCAGATTGTTCAAATGGCAGAATATAGGAATTTGGAGCCTCATTTAACTTTGTATTTGTCTTTTCTCCACAAAGTCTTCCTTGATTCAAGCCTGGAGTGATCCCTTATTCCCCCAGCGCTTACTGAATTTGGCATTAATCATAAGCAGCTTCCTACTAATTTGTCTTTCTATAGAGGTATTTTTATTTTATTTTACCCAACTAAATACCATACTTGAGAAGTACTGATGGGAATGTGAATTAGTAAAGCCATTATGGAAAACTTAAAAACTAAAAATAGCATTACCATCGGACCCAGTAATCCTACTTCTGGGTATGTACCCAAAAGATTTGAAATCAGTTTTTCAAAGAATGGGTTGCACGTCTATGTTCACTGCAGTGGTATTCACAATAGCCAAATTATAGAATCAACCTAATTGTCCATCAACAGACAAATGGATAAAGAAAATATGGTATATAAACACATCGGGATACTACCCGGCCTTAAGAAATGTGGAAATTCTGTCATTTGTGACAGAATGGATGGAATTGGAGAGCATCGTGCTAAGTGAAAACAGCCAGGCAGAGAAAGACAAATATCCAATGTTCTCACTTAACTGTGAGACATGAAAGCAATCAAACTTGTTTTATTTTGAGAAGCAGAGAGTAGAATGGTAGTTAGAGGCTGCAGAGTAGAAGAAATGGAGAGATAATGGCTAAAGGGTAAAAAATCTCAGTTAGACAGAAGAAATAAAGGTTTTTGTGGGCTCTATTGCACAGTGTGGTAAATGCAGTTAATAATAACGTATTCTACATTTTTAAATTGCTAAGAGTAAATCTCAAATGTTCTCACCACAAAATATAAGAATTTGAAGTGATGATATGCTAATCAGCTTGATTAATTTTTTCACATTATATTCACAAATCGTAACGTCACTTTGTATGCATACATGTATATAATAAATCGTCAATTTATAATTAAGAAAAAAAGTATTTAGCAATAATAGCCCTAGAAGGTGCCATACGTGTTGTGTGTAATGTCACAGTTGGATGCACTAAAAGGTTAAGGTGGTAAGCTTTTCACTTCCCTAGACACAGAAATCATCTGAAGGGATGGATTCCAGGTTTAGAGTAGAAGCCTGAGAGAGACATTCTGTTTTTTTTTTTTTTTTTT
>NW_003852507.1:203141-205163 GCF_000181295.1 Otolemur garnettii
GGGCCTGGGCTGGATTCGAACCCGCCACCTTAGGTGTATGTGGCTGGTGTCTTAGCCAGTTGAGCCACAGGCACCGAGCTGAGAGACATTCTTAACAAGCATCCTAGTTCATTTTGATTCCTTGGACCAAATCTTTGAGAAATCTATCTAGGAGTATATCTTGGTCTATTGGCTTTATCTAGCCAAAGTCAGATGCTTTGACAGCTCCTGCTGAAGTCCTAACTGTAATAGTTACCCTTATACTCACCTAGAAGTACATCGCCCAGGTTGAGAGGGGGAAGAACTGAGATTTTAATTGTTCCTATGTTGTTCCTCATCCCTATAAGGACTCCCAAAACCCCCAAATGGGTTTGCCTGAAATAAAATCAAATGGTTCAGAATAATAACTTCTGGTTTCAAGCAGAATTTCCCCCCACAGTACATGGCAGTTCTTCTGTTAAAGAAGACAGACTGGGCGGTGCCTGTGGCTCAGTGAGTAGGGTGCCAGCCCTACATACCCAGGGTCAGGGGTTCAAACCCAGCCCAGGCCAAACTGCAACAAAAAAAAGCCAGGCGTTGTGGCGAGTGTCTGTAGTCCCAGCTACTTGGGAGACTGAGGCAAGATAATTGCCTAAGCCGAAGAGCTGGAGGTTGCTGTGAGCTGTGATGTCACAGCACTCTACCCAGGGCAACAAAGTGAGACTCTGTCTCTAAAAAAAAAAAGAAGAAGAAGACAGACAGACAGACAATCTGACAGATTTTTAAAATGTAAAAGGATTTTCAGTAAGGACTGGTAAATTGGATACTGCTAATAATCCAAAATCCACTAAAATCTAAGTAATTACTTTATGCCTATATAAGGCCTTCAAAATTCTTTAGGAAAACAAGCCTTCAGAAACAAACTTTGAATTTTGAAAAAAAAGCAGGGAATCAGTTAATAAGTGCAGAAGGACCTGGATCTGAACTGTTTAAAGATTAATAAGTATTTTAAAGGAAATGCTAAGTTTTTCTGGTGCAATTGCTAAACAGCCAAACATCTGACTACTGCTTCTCTCTCAGAGCTCCCAGTCCCTGTTTTGTCTGTCTCCTTTTCTGGGCGTCCCTTACTATTTATCCGTCTCTGCTGCATTCTCTCCCTCCTTCTCTCTGTACAGTATTCTCCTCAGTTTCTGTCTTCATTTTCTCTATGTGGCTCTCTATTCTATATCAGTGTCTTTCACCTAGCCCTTTCTTTTAGCACTCACTTTTAAACTAGTCACTCACTCACTCGTGACACCAATATTCATTTGGCACCTACTTCAGGAATTCTACCATTAAAAAGCTTGAGGTCCAGTGGGACCCCAGGATAGATAAGTAAATGATATCATATATTAAGTACTGAGTGTCTCCAGATTCTTATGTGACACAAAGATGAATTCACAAAATTGCTTTTCTGTCATATTTCCATCTGCTTGAAATATTTTTCTCCCTCTGTTTGCCTGACTAGATCCTCTACATGTTTTAGGTCTCAGCTCAGGCTTCATTTCCTCCCTCTTATTGATGCTCACATTTCGAAACAAAATCTAGTTTTGTGCTTCAGGGCCACTGCACATGAGACAGCAAATAGAATCCAAATGGTTTTTAAATTGGTTGTGTTGCTCCTTCAGAGAATGAATAAAATTTCTCTTCTGTAGCCTGCCTTATCTCATGAGGATGTTTATATCAATCAAAATAATTCTAAAGCATCTAAAACTTTGAACTTTGGGCAATATAAGGGTAGGTATGACCTACAAGCAGATTAAAAGTACAAGGGGTGGGGGGTGGTGCCTACAGCTCAAGTGGCTAAGGTGCCAGCCACATACATCAGAGCTAGTGGGTTTGAATCCAGACTGGGCCTGCCAAACAACAATGACAACTACAACCAAAAAATAGCCAGGTATTGCGGCAGGCGCCTGTAGTCCCAGCTACTTGGGAGGCTGAGGCAAGAGAATTGCTTAAGCCCAGGAGTTTGAGGTTGCTGTGAGCTGTGATGCCAGAGCACTCTACTCAGGGCAATAGCTTGAG